>NW_028274957.1:0-367770 GCF_037043125.1 Eumetopias jubatus
GTGCTCTTTTGCTTGGAGCATTTAGTCCATTTACATTCAAACTAATTATCATTAGACATGTATTTATTGATGTTTTGTTACTTGTTTCATAGTTTTTTGTGTAGTTTTTCTCTGATCCTTTCTTCTCTTGCTCTCTCTCTCATGGTTTGCTCGTTTTCTTTAATGATATTCTTGGATTTCTTTCCCTTTATCTTTTGCATGTGTATTAGAGGTTTGGGTTTGTGGTGACCCCCTGGATTATATATAGCCTTTTCAGTCTATATTAAGTTGAATGCTGTTTAAGTTCAAACCCACTGTTGACTCCTCCTCATGTGTTAGGGTATATGTTTTCATATTTTACATACTTTTATTTTGTGAATCCCTTAACTGATTTTTACAGAAATACTTATTTTTACTGCTTCCTTGATTCATTATTGTCATACTCTCACTTACGATTTTTTTCCACTCATAGTGTCCCCTTCAATATTTTTTGTAGTTAATTTAGTGGTCATGAACTCTTTTAGTTTGTGTGGCTAAGAAACTCTTTTTCTCCCCTTCTTTTCTGAAGGATAGGCTTGCTGGATAAATTATTCCTTGCTGCAGATTTTTCTCATTCAGCACTTTGAATATTTAACGCCACTTTCTTCTGTCCTGCATAGTTTCTGCTGAAAACTCAGCTGATAGATTTATGGGCTTTCCCTTGCATGTTAACTGTCTTCTTTTATCTTGCTGCTTTAAATGTTTTTTCTTTATCACTACCTTTTCCCATTTGGATTACTATGTATCTTGATGTGGACCTCCTTAGGTTGATTTTGTGGGAGGGGATCTCTATGCCTTATGGATTTGTATAGGTTTCCTTCACCAGATTAGGTTAAGTTTTCAGCTCTTCTTTGGTCAAATAGATTTTCTGCCCCCTTTTCCCCCTTTTCACCTTCTGGGATCCCTCTCATGTGGGTGTTGTTACACTGGATGGAGTCACTGAATTCCCTATGTCTCTTCTCATTTTTGCATACTTCTTTTTCCTCTCATTTGTTCCGCTTGATTACTTTCCATTACTGTCTTCTAGTTCATTAATTTGTTCCTCTGCTTCGTCCATCCTGCTAATTATTCTATCTAGTATATTCTTCATTTCATTTCTTGTGTTCCACATCTCTGATTATTTCTTTCATATCTCTTTGTTAAGAGTCTCAATGATGTTCCCCCTTCTGATGTCCTCCCTCTTTTCATTTCCCCAGTGAGTATCTTTATAATTGTTATCTTAAATTTTCTGTCAGGCATGTTCCTTATATCCATTTTGTTTAGGTCTCTTGCTGTGGCTTTGTCCTCTTCTTTCGTTTAGGACATAGTCCTCTGTCTGCTCATTTGGCCTACTTCTCAGAGAATATCTCTCTGTTAGGAAGGTCAGATATATTGCTTGTTCTTGAAAATACGGGGCAGAACATACATTTTTCACTTGGTGATGCTGGTTCTCCTCTGAAGGTAATGCATAGCAACAACAGAGACTGGATCTGGACTGTGTCATTGTGCACAACACATGGGGTGTGCTGTTTTAACAAGATGCATGCGTGTTCTGTGGGTGATGGGGAGACATATTGTTGTCAAGGATTGTGTGGGTCTTATCAGGGAGGGTATCCACAGCACTGGGACTGAAGCAGGTGTGGTAGGTGTGGGGATGGGCCATGGTTTATGCAAGTTAGTGATTGCTAGATTGTGCTTGGTCTTGCAGGTAGGTGTGTGTTTATAATGAGGGGCCGTAGAGGGAAATGGCACCTGCCAGCTCCTTTGTTCCTGGACAAGTCCCTTAGCAAACTCTGAGTTCAGGAACTATGTCTCCCTTGTTTAATCCTCAAGCACCTTTCAACCTGCTTCACCCAAGCTTCTCCACACTCTTTGCTCTGCTTAATCTTTAAGGACAGATCTCAGCTTCCTATCACCTTCTGTGCTCTCTCAGAGCTGAGACAGCTGATTTTTAAAAGTTCCAAGCTTTAAGTCTGCTGGTTGTATACGCTCACAAATGTCATCCCTTCTGATTTTCAAAGCCATAAGCTATGAGGATGTCTCTACGCTTTAGAGGCTCCCCGGTGTAGTAGTTTGTTTCTGGCCCCTCTGTGACTGTGGTTCCCTCCCTCTGGTGGTCAGAAATATGGGGTTTAGATTCCTACAGAGTCCTTGTCCTTCCTACCATCTTTGATGTGATTCCCTCTCTCCATTTAGTTGTATAGTTTTGTGGGGAAATCTGAAGGTCCATTTCTGGGTGACTCTGGTGTGAGTGTTACCTAGTTGTATCTGTGGGATGAGGTGAGTTTAGGGTCCTTCTACTCTGCCATCTTCCCCACAATTCAGTTTATTTTGTCTCATAAAAATATTACGACTCCAACTTTCTTTTCACTTCCATTTGCATGATAAATGGTTTTGTGTCCCATTACTTCCAATCTGCTTTTATTTTTAGGTCTGAAGTGATTCTCTGCTAGGCAGCATAGAGATGGGTCTTGCTTCCTCTTTACAGTCTATGTTTTCTGATTGGGATATTTAGTCCTTTTTTGTTAAAGCAATCATTGAGAAAGTATTTGTATCTCTCTAGTTGACTTCACAAGGAAAAGTGTGACAGGCTTCGCTCTGAGAAGGAGGTCTGCGTGGAACGCCTCTTTCAACTCATGGCTTGTTTCTGGCTGACGGAAGGCTTCTCAAGGGTGTGTACGGAAGCCTAGGGAAAAAGCGGCTACACTTCTCTCTCCGGGGGGAAAAAAGCAAGAACCCAAAAGCATCGGCGAGAAACCGTCTCTCAACGATCACCTTCTTTCCTGACGAGACAGAAACATGTTCAACTCTGTGTGTGTGTGTGTGTGTGTGTGTGTGTGTGTGTGTGGGCACGCGCGCGCGCGCGTGCGTGAGTGAATAAGGAGAGTGCCATGTACTGACCTGGGAAAAGCAAGTCTGCGTCTACGGCGACTCGCCACTAGCATCTTCAGGTATCCTGGAGAGAGAAGCATTTCCAAAAGTGGGTGTGGAAGCATCATGAAAGTGCCGTACGCTTTACTACCTTTCCCTGGACCTAACTCCGAGAAACGTCCTCCCTGACGATAGAAAAGAGCTGAGCCATCTCAAGGCTGCGTGTGATCGCACAGGGACAGTTCCCTGGACCTAACTCCGAGAAACGCGTCGGGGTACAAGGCAGCTTTCAATGGACGTCTTCTTTCGTGAGCCCAGAAGCGTTTGCATATGTAGGCGTGGAAGCGTCAGCAGAGCGCCGTAGACCCTCCCTCTAAGAGGCAACCTCGCTTCTGCGAAGCCGTCTTGCACCTGACATCCTTTGCCTTGGAGACGGGAGCCTTTTATATAGTCGTGGTGGAAGCACAAGGAACGTGCCGTGCCCTGTCCTCATCTCTTAGAAACAAGGCCGCGCGCAATGGGACTTTCAGCGTAGCATATGGACGGGGTCATGAAGTCAGTCGAGATTGCAAGTGGACGTGTGCAGGCATAAGGAGAGTGCCCTATCCTTAACTCCTTGAAAGCGTGACGGAGGGAGACCGTCTTTCAAGCGAACCCCTCTCCGGAGGATATATCGAAGCAGTGACAAAAGTGGATGTGGAAGCACAACGCAACGGTTCTATACGAAACTCGGAAAAGAAGGTGGTGTAGAAGGCAGCTTTCCCCCGCGTCTTGGTTCAGGTTTAGGGAAGGGATACTCACTGCGCGTGTGGAAGCCTAGGGAAAGTACCATGGGCTGATGTGTGAAAACCAAGCCTGCGCAGAACGCAACGTTCAGCGCACATCTTGTTTCACGAAGAGAGAAGCCTTTCCAATGTGTGCGTGGAAGCCTAAGGCCAAGTGCCATATATCCTTACCCCCACGGAAAACCGCTGTAGGAAACCCGTCGTTCAACTCACAGATTCCCGGAGGAAGTTTTTCTAAAGTGCGTGTGGAGGCCCAAGGAAAAGTGTGACAGGCTTCGCTCTGAGAAGGAGGTCTGTGTGGAACGCCTCTTTCAGCTCACGGCTTGTTTCTGGCTGAGGGAAGGCTTCTCAAGGGTGTGTACGGAAGCCTAGGCAAAAAGCGCATACACTTCACTCTCCGGGGGGAAAAGGGCAAGCACCCAAAAGCATTGGCGAGAAACCGTCTCTCAACGAACACCTCCTTTCCTGACGAGACAGAAACATGTTCAACTCTGTGTGTGTGTGTGTGTGTGTGTGTGTGTGCGCGCGCGCGCGCGTGAGTGAATAAGGAATGTGCCATGCACTCACCTGGGAAAAGCAAGTCTGCGTATACGGCAACTCTCCACTAACATCTTCAGGTATCCTGGAGAGAGAAGCATTTCCAAAAGTGGGTGTGGAAGCATCATGAATGTGCCGTACGCTTTACAACCGTTCAACACCCAAACTCAACACCCAAAAAACAAATAAGCGAGTCAAGAAATGGGCAGAAGATATGAACAGATATTTCTCCAAAGAAGACACACAAATGGCCAACAGACATATGACAAACTGCTCAACATCACTTGGCATGGGGAAAAAGAAATCCAAATGACAATGAGATACCACTTCACACCAGTCAGAATTGCAAAAATTAACAAGCGAAGAAATAACAAATGTTGGTGAGGAGAAAGGGGAACTCTCTTACACTTCTAAGTGGGAATGAAAACTGGTACAGCCACTTTGGAAAACAATATGGAGGTTCCTCAAGAACTTAAAAGAGAGCTCCCTTACAACCCAGCAATTTTATTTACCCCAAAGCTACAAATGTAGTGATCTGAAGGGGCAACTGCACCCCGAATGTTTATAGCGACATTGTCCACAATAGCCAAACCGTGGAAGGAACCAAGACATCCATCGACAGATAAATGGATAAAGAAAACATGGTATATACATATACAAAGGAATATGACTCAGCCATCAGAAAGGATCAATATTTAGCATATCGATGTGGAAGGCACTGGAGGGTATTATGCTGAGCAAAATAAGTCAGTCAGAGAAAAACAATTATTATATGGTTTTACTCATATGTGGAATAGAAGGAACAGCACAGAGGATCATAGGGGAAGGGAGGGAAAATGAATGCGAAGAAACCAGAGAGGAAGAAAATCCATGACAGGTTCCTAACTATTGGAAACAAACTGAGGGTTGCTGGAGGAAAGGTGGGTGGGGAGATGGAGTAACTGTGTGATGGGCATTAAGGAATGCATGTGATGTGATGAACACTGGGTGTTATACACAACTGATGAATTGTGGAACGCTACATTTGAAACTACTGGTGTACTCTCTGTTGGCTAATTCAATTTCAATGTTAAAAAAGTCTATTTTGTCTGATATAAGGATTGCTACTCTGACTTCTTTTGACATCCACTTGTATGATTAATGTTTCTCCACCTCTTAATTTCCATCTGCAGGTGTCTTTAGGTGTGAAATCTTTTATATATATATACAAACTCTGTCGTGCTCTTTTGCTTGGAGCATTTAGTCCATTTACATTCAAACTAATTATCATTAGACATGTATTTATTGATGTTTTGTTACTTGTTTCATAGTTTTTTGTGTAGTTTTTCTCTGATCCTTTCTTCTCTTGCTCTCTCTCTCATGGTTTGCTCGTTTTCTTTAATGATATTCTTGGATTTCTTTCCCTTTATCTTTTGCATGTGTATTAGAGGTTTGGGTTTGTGGTGACCCCCTGGATTATATATAGCCTTTTCAGTCTATATTAAGTTGAATGCTGTTTAAGTTCAAACCCACTGTTGACTCCTCCTCATGTGTTAGGGTATATGTTTTCATATTTTACATACTTTTATTTTGTGAATCCCTTAACTGATTTTTACAGAAATACTTATTTTTACTGCTTCCTTGATTCATTATTGTCATACTCTCACTTACGATTTTTTTCCACTCATAGTGTCCCCTTCAATATTTTTTGTAGTTAATTTAGTGGTCATGAACTCTTTTAGTTTGTGTGGCTAAGAAACTCTTTTTCTCCCCTTCTTTTCTGAAGGATAGGCTTGCTGGATAAATTATTCCTTGCTGCAGATTTTTCTCATTCAGCACTTTGAATATTTAACGCCACTTTCTTCTGTCCTGCATAGTTTCTGCTGAAAACTCAGCTGATAGATTTATGGGCTTTCCCTTGCATGTTAACTGTCTTCTTTTATCTTGCTGCTTTAAATGTTTTTTCTTTATCACTACCTTTTCCCATTTGGATTACTATGTATCTTGATGTGGACCTCCTTAGGTTGATTTTGTGGGAGGGGATCTCTATGCCTTATGGATTTGTATAGGTTTCCTTCACCAGATTAGGTTAAGTTTTCAGCTCTTCTTTGGTCAAATAGATTTTCTGCCCCCCTTTCCCCCTTTTCACCTTCTGGGATCCCTCTCATGTGGGTGTTGTTACACTGGATGGAGTCACTGAATTCCCTAAGTCTCTTCTCATTTTTGCATACTTCTTTTTCCTCTCATTTGTTCCGCTTGATTACTTTCCATTACTGTCTTCTAGTTCATTAATTTGTTCCTCTGCTTCGTCCATCCTGCTAATTATTCTATCTAGTATATTCTTCATTTCATTTCTTGTGTTCCACATCTCTGATTATTTCTTTCATATCTCTTTGTTAAGAGTCTCAATGATGTTCCCCCTTCTGATGTCCTCCCTCTTTTCATTTCCCCAGTGAGTATCTTTATAATTGTTATCTTAAATTTTCTGTCAGGCATGTTCCTTATATCCATTTTGTTTAGGTCTCTTGCTGTGGCTTTGTCCTCTTCTTTCGTTTAGGACATAGTCCTCTGTCTGCTCATTTGGCCTACTTCTCAGAGAATATCTCTCTGTTAGGAAGGTCAGATATATTGCTTGTTCTTGAAAATACGGGGCAGAACATACATTTTTCACTTGGTGATGCTGGTTCTCCTCTGAAGGTAATGCATAGCAACAACAGAGACTGGATCTGGACTGTGTCATTGTGCACAACACATGGGGTGTGCTGTTTTAACAAGATGCATGCGTGTTCTGTGGGTGATGGGGAGACATATTGTTGTCAAGGATTGTGTGGGTCTTATCAGGGAGGGTATCCACAGCACTGGGACTGAAGCAGGTGTGGTAGGTGTGGGGATGGGCCATGGTTTATGCAAGTTAGTGATTGCTAGATTGTGCTTGGTCTTGCAGGTAGGTGTGTGTTTATAATGAGGGGCCGTAGAGGGAAATGGCACCTGCCAGCTCCTTTGTTCCTGGACAAGTCCCTTAGCAAACTCTGAGTTCAGGAACTATGTCTCCCTTGTTTAATCCTCAAGCACCTTTCAACCTGCTTCACCCAAGCTTCTCCACACTCTTTGCTCTGCTTAATCTTTAAGGACAGATCTCAGCTTCCTATCACCTTCTGTGCTCTCTCAGAGCTGAGACAGCTGATTTTTAAAAGTTCCAAGCTTTAAGTCTGCTGGTTGTATACGCTCACAAATGTCATCCCTTCTGATTTTCAAAGCCATAAGCTATGAGGATGTCTCTACGCTTTAGAGGCTCCCCGGTGTAGTAGTTTGTTTCTGGCCCCTCTGTGACTGTGGTTCCCTCCCTCTGGTGGTCAGAAATATGGGCTTTAGATTCCTACAGAGTCCTTGTCCTTCCTACCATCTTTGATGTGATTCCCTCTCTCCATTTAGTTGTATAGTTTTGTGGGGAAATCTGAAGGTCCATTTCTGGGTGACTCTGGTGTGAGTGTTACCTAGTTGTATCTGTGGGATGAGGTGAGTTTAGGGTCCTTCTACTCTGCCATCTTCCCCACAATTCAGTTTATTTTGTCTCATAAAAATATTACGACTCCAACTTTCTTTTCACTTCCATTTGCATGATAAATGGTTTTGTGTCCCATTACTTCCAATCTGCTTTTATTTTTAGGTCTGAAGTGATTCTCTGCTAGGCAGCATAGAGATGGGTCTTGCTTCCTCTTTACAGTCTATGTTTTCTGATTGGGATATTTAGTCCTTTTTTGTCAAAGCAATCATTGAGAAAGTATTTGTATCTCTCTAGTTGACTTCACAAGGAAAAGTGTGACAGGCTTCGCTCTGAGAAGGAGGTCTGCGTGGAACGCCTCTTTCAACTCATGGCTTGTTTCTGGCTGACGGAAGGCTTCTCAAGGGTGTGTACGGAAGCCTAGGGAAAAAGCGGCTACACTTCTCTCTCCGGGGGGAAAAAAGCAAGAACCCAAAAGCATCGGCGAGAAACCGTCTCTCAACGATCACCTTCTTTCCTGACGAGACAGAAACATGTTCAACTCTGTGTGTGTGTGTGTGTGTGTGTGTGTGTGTGTGTGTGAGGGCACGCGCGCGCGCGCGTGCGTGAGTGAATAAGGAGAGTGCCATGTACTGACCTGGGAAAAGCAAGTCTGCGTCTACGGCGACTCGCCACTAGCATCTTCAGGTATCCTGGAGAGAGAAGCATTTCCAAAAGTGGGTGTGGAAGCATCATGAAAGTGCCGTACGCTTTACTACCTTTCCCTGGACCTAACTCCGAGAAACGTCCTCCCTGACGATAGAAAAGAGCTGAGCCATCTCAAGGCTGCGTGTGATCGCACAGGGACAGTTCCCTGGACCTAACTCCGAGAAACGCGTCGGGGTACAAGGCAGCTTTCAACGGACGTCTTCTTTCGTGAGCCCAGAAGCGTTTGCATATGTAGGCGTGGAAGCGTCAGCAGAGCGCCGTAGACCCTCCCTCTAAGAGGCAACCTCGCTTCTGCGAAGCCGTCTTGCACCTGACATCCTTTGCCTTGGAGACGGGAGCCTTTTATATAGTCGTGGTGGAAGCACAAGGAACGTGCCGTGCCCTGTCCTCATCTCTTAGAAACAAGGCCGCGCGCAATGGGACTTTCAGCGTAGCATATGGACGGGGTCATGAAGTCAGTCGAGATTGCAAGTGGACGTGTGCAGGCATAAGGAGAGTGCCCTATCCTTAACTCCTTGAAAGCGTGACGGAGGGAGACCGTCTTTCAAGCGAACCCCTCTCCGGAGGATATATCGAAGCAGTGACAAAAGTGGATGTGGAAGCACAACGCAACGGTTCTATACGAAACTCGGAAAAGAAGGTGGTGTAGAAGGCAGCTTTCCCCCGCGTCTTGGTTCAGGTTTAGGGAAGGGATACTCACTGCGCGTGTGGAAGCCTAGGGAAAGTACCATGGGCTGATGTGTGAAAACCAAGCCTGCGCAGAACGCAACGTTCAGCGCACATCTTGTTTCACGAAGAGAGAAGCCTTTCCAATGTGTGCGTGGAAGCCTAAGGCCAAGTGCCATATATCCTTACCCCCACGGAAAACCGCTGTAGGAAACCCGTCGTTCAACTCACAGATTCCCGGAGGAAGTTTTTCTAAAGTGCGTGTGGAGGCCCAAGGAAAAGTGTGACAGGCTTCGCTCTGAGAAGGAGGTCTGTGTGGAATGCCTCTTTCAGCTCACGGCTTGTTTCTGGCTGAGGGAAGGCTTCTCAAGGGTGTGTACGGAAGCCTAGGCAAAAAGCGCATACACTTCACTCTCCGGGGGGAAAAGGGCAAGCACCCAAAAGCATTGGCGAGAAACCGTCTCTCAACGAACACCTCCTTTCCTGACGAGACAGAAACATGTTCAACTCTGTGTGTGTGTGTGTGTGTGTGTGTGTGTGCGCGCGCGCGCGCGTGAGTGAATAAGGAATGTGCCATGCACTCACCTGGGAAAAGCAAGTCTGCGTATACGGCAACTCTCCACTAACATCTTCAGGTATCCTGGAGAGAGAAGCATTTCCAAAAGTGGGTGTGGAAGCATCATGAATGTGCCGTACACTTTACAACCGTTCAACACCCAAACTCAACACCCAAAAAACAAATAAGCGAGTCAAGAAATGGGCAGAAGATATGAACAGATATTTCTCCAAAGAAGACACACAAATGGCCAACAGACATATGACAAACTGCTCAACATCACTTGGCATGGGGAAAAAGAAATCCAAATGACAATGAGATACCACTTCACACCAGTCAGAATTGCAAAAATTAACAAGCGAAGAAATAACAAATGTTGGTGAGGAGAAAGGGGAACTCTCTTACACTTCTAAGTGGGAATGAAAACTGGTACAGCCACTTTGGAAAACAATATGGAGGTTCCTCAAGAACTTAAAAGAGAGCTCCCTTACAACCCAGCAATTTTATTTACCCCAAAGCTACAAATGTAGTGATCTGAAGGGGCAACTGCACCCCGAATGTTTATAGCGACATTGTCCACAATAGCCAAACCGTGGAAGGAACCAAGACATCCATCGACAGATAAATGGATAAAGAAAACATGGTATATACATATACAAAGGAATATGACTCAGCCATCAGAAAGGATCAATATTTAGCATATCGATGTGGAAGGCACTGGAGGGTATTATGCTGAGCAAAATAAGTCAGTCAGAGAAAAACAATTATTATATGGTTTTACTCATATGTGGAATAGAAGGAACAGCACAGAGGATCATAGGGGAAGGGAGGGAAAATGAATGCGAAGAAACCAGAGAGGAAGAAAATCCATGACAGGTTCCTAACTATTGGAAACAAACTGAGGGTTGCTGGAGGAAAGGTGGGTGGGGAGATGGAGTAACTGTGTGATGGGCATTAAGGAATGCATGTGATGTGATGAACACTGGGTGTTATACACAACTGATGAATTGTGGAACGCTACATTTGAAACTACTGGTGTACTCTCTGTTGGCTAATTCAATTTCAATGTTAAAAAAGTCTATTTTGTCTGATATAAGGATTGCTACTCTGACTTCTTTTGACATCCACTTGTATGATTAATGTTTCTCCACCTCTTAATTTCCATCTGCAGGTGTCTTTAGGTGTGAAATCTTTTATATATATATACAAACTCTGTCGTGCTCTTTTGCTTGGAGCATTTAGTCCATTTACATTCCAACTAATTATCATTAGACATGTATTTATTGATGTTTTGTTACTTGTTTCATAGTTTTTTGTGTAGTTTTTCTCTGATCCTTTCTTCTCTTGCTCTCTCTCTCATGGTTTGCTCGTTTTCTTTAATGATATTCTTGGATTTCTTTCCCTTTATCTTTTGCATGTGTATTAGAGGTTTGGGTTTGTGGTGACCCCCTGGATTATATATAGCCTTTTCAGTCTATATTAAGTTGAATGCTGTTTAAGTTCAAACCCACTGTTGACTCCTCCTCATGTGTTAGGGTATATGTTTTCATATTTTACATACTTTTATTTTGTGAATCCCTTAACTGATTTTTACAGAAATACTTATTTTTACTGCTTCCTTGATTCATTATTGTCATACTCTCACTTACGATTTTTTTCCACTCATAGTGTCCCCTTCAATATTTTTTGTAGTTAATTTAGTGGTCATGAACTCTTTTAGTTTGTGTGGCTAAGAAACTCTTTTTCTCCCCTTCTTTTCTGAAGGATAGGCTTGCTGGATAAATTATTCCTTGCTGCAGATTTTTCTCATTCAGCACTTTGAATATTTAACGCCACTTTCTTCTGTCCTGCATAGTTTCTGCTGAAAACTCAGCTGATAGATTTATGGGCTTTCCCTTGCATGTTAACTGTCTTCTTTTATCTTGCTGCTTTAAATGTTTTTTCTTTATCACTACCTTTTCCCATTTGGATTACTATGTATCTTGATGTGGACCTCCTTAGGTTGATTTTGTGGGAGGGGATCTCTATGCCTTATGGATTTGTATAGGTTTCCTTCACCAGATTAGGTTAAGTTTTCAGCTCTTCTTTGGTCAAATAGATTTTCTGCCCCCTTTTCCCCCTTTTCACCTTCTGGGATCCCTCTAATGTGGGTGTTGTTACACTGGATGGAGTCACTGAATTCCCTATGTCTCTTCTCATTTTTGCATACTTCTTTTTCCTCTCATTTGTTCCGCTTGATTACTTTCCATTACTGTCTTCTAGTTCATTAATTTGTTCCTCTGCTTCGTCCATCCTGCTAATTATTCTATCTAGTATATTCTTCATTTCATTTCTTGTGTTCCACATCTCTGATTATTTCTTTCATATCTCTTTGTTAAGAGTCTCAATGATGTTCCCCCTTCTGATGTCCTCCCTCTTTTCATTTCCCCAGTGAGTATCTTTATAATTGTTATCTTAAATTTTCTGTCAGGCATGTTCCTTATATCCATTTTGTTTAGGTCTCTTGCTGTGGCTTTGTCCTCTTCTTTTGTTTAGGACATAGTCCTCTGTCTGCTCATTTGGCCTACTTCTCAGAGAATATCTCTCTGTTAGGAAGGTCAGATATATTGCTTGTTCTTGAAAATACGGGGCAGAACATACATTTTTCACTTGGTGATGCTGGTTCTCCTCTGAAGGTAATGCATAGCAACAACAGAGACTGGATCTGGACTGTGTCATTGTGCACAACACATGGGGTGTGCTGTTTTAACAAGATGCATGCGTGTTCTGTGGGTGATGGGGAGACATATTGTTGTCAAGGATTGTGTGGGTCTTATCAGGGAGGGTATCCACAGCACTGGGACTGAAGCAGGTGTGGTAGGTGTGGGGATGGGCCATGGTTTATGCAAGTTAGTGATTGCTAGATTGTGCTTGGTCTTGCAGGTAGGTGTGTGTTTATAATGAGGGGCCGTAGAGGGAAATGGCACCTGCCAGCTCCTTTGTTCCTGGACAAGTCCCTTAGCAAACTCTGAGTTCAGGAACTATGTCTCCCTTGTTTAATCCTCAAGCACCTTTCAACCTGCTTCACCCAAGCTTCTCCACACTCTTTGCTCTGCTTAATCTTTAAGGACAGATCTCAGCTTCCTATCACCTTCTGTGCTCTCTCAGAGCTGAGACAGCTGATTTTTAAAAGTTCCAAGCTTTAAGTCTGCTGGTTGTATACGCTCACAAATGCCATCCCTTCTGATTTTCAAAGCCATAAGCTATGAGGATGTCTCTACGCTTTAGAGGCTCCCCGGTGTAGTAGTTTGTTTCTGGCCCCTCTGTGACTGTGGTTCCCTCCCTCTGGTGGTCAGAAATATGGGGTTTAGATTCCTACAGAGTCCTTGTCCTTCCTACCATCTTTGATGTGATTCCCTCTCTCCATTTAGTTGTATAGTTTTGTGGGGAAATCTGAAGGTCCATTTCTGGGTGACTCTGGTGTGAGTGTTACCTAGTTGTATCTGTGGGATGAGGTGAGTTTAGGGTCCTTCTACTCTGCCATCTTCCCCACAATTCAGTTTATTTTGTCTCATAAAAATATTACGACTCCAACTTTCTTTTCACTTCCATTTGCATGATAAATGGTTTTGTGTCCCATTACTTCCAATCTGCTTTTATTTTTAGGTCTGAAGTGATTCTCTGCTAGGCAGCATAGAGATGGGTCTTGCTTTCTCTTTACAGTCTATGTTTTCTGATTGGGATATTTAGTCCTTTTTTGTTAAAGCAATCATTGAGAAAGTATTTGTATCTCTCTAGTTGACTTCACAAGGAAAAGTGTGACAGGCTTCGCTCTGAGAAGGAGGTCTGCGTGGAACGCCTCTTTCAACTCATGGCTTGTTTCTGGCTGACGGAAGGCTTCTCAAGGGTGTGTACGGAAGCCTAGGGAAAAAGCGGCTACACTTCTCTCTCCGGGGGGAAAAAAGCAAGAACCCAAAAGCATCGGCGAGAAACCGTCTCTCAACGATCACCTTCTTTCCTGACGAGACAGAAACATGTTCAACTCTGTGTGTGTGTGTGTGTGTGTGTGTGTGTGTGTGTGTGTGTGTGTGAGGGCACGCGCGCGCGCGCGTGCGTGAGTGAATAAGGAGAGTGCCATGTACTGACCTGGGAAAAGCAAGTCTGCGTCTACGGCGACTCGCCACTAGCATCTTCAGGTATCCTGGAGAGAGAAGCATTTCCAAAAGTGGGTGTGGAAGCATCATGAAAGTGCCGTACGCTTTACTACCTTTCCCTGGACCTAACTCCGAGAAACGTCCTCCCTGACGATAGAAAAGAGCTGAGCCATCTCAAGGCTGCGTGTGATCGCACAGGGACAGTTCCCTGGACCTAACTCCGAGAAACGCGTCGGGGTACAAGGCAGCTTTCAACGGACGTCTTCTTTCGTGAGCCCAGAAGCGTTTGCATATGTAGGCGTGGAAGCGTCAGCAGAGCGCCGTAGACCCTCCCTCTAAGAGGCAACCTCGCTTCTGCGAAGCCGTCTTGCACCTGACATCCTTTGCCTTGGAGACGGGAGCCTTTTATATAGTCGTGGTGGAAGCACAAGGAACGTGCCGTGCCCTGTCCTCATCTCTTAGAAACAAGGCCGCGCGCAATGGGACTTTCAGCGTAGCATATGGACGGGGTCATGAAGTCAGTCGAGATTGCAAGTGGACGTGTGCAGGCATAAGGAGAGTGCCCTATCCTTAACTCCTTGAAAGCGTGACGGAGGGAGACCGTCTTTCAAGCGAACCCCTCTCCGGAGGATATATCGAAGCAGTGACAAAAGTGGATGTGGAAGCACAACGCAACGGTTCTATACGAAACTCGGAAAAGAAGGTGGTGTAGAAGGCAGCTTTCCCCCGCGTCTTGGTTCCGGTTTAGGGAAGGGATACTCACTGCGCGTGTGGAAGCCTAGGGAAAGTACCATGGGCTGATGTGTGAAAACCAAGCCTGCGCAGAACGCAACGTTCAGCGCACATCTTGTTTCACGAAGAGAGAAGCCTTTCCAATGTGTGCGTGGAAGCCTAAGGCCAAGTGCCATATATCCTTACCCCCACGGAAAACCGCTGTAGGAAACCCGTCGTTCAACTCACAGATTCCCGGAGGAAGTTTTTCTAAAGTGCGTGTGGAGGCCCAAGGAAAAGTGTGACAGGCTTCGCTCTGAGAAGGAGGTCTGTGTGGAACGCCTCTTTCAGCTCACGGCTTGTTTCTGGCTGAGGGAAGGCTTCTCAAGGGTGTGTACGGAAGCCTAGGCAAAAAGCGCATACACTTCACTCTCCGGGGGGAAAAGGGCAAGCACCCAAAAGCATTGGCGAGAAACCGTCTCTCAACGAACACCTCCTTTCCTGACGAGACAGAAACATGTTCAACTCTGTGTGTGTGTGTGTGTGTGTGTGTGTGCGCGCGCGCGAGCGTGAGTGAATAAGGAATGTGCCATGCACTCACCTGGGAAAAGCAAGTCTGCGTATACGGCAACTCTCCACTAACATCTTCAGGTATCCTGGAGAGAGAAGCATTTCCAAAAGTGGGTGTGGAAGCATCATGAATGTGCCGTACGCTTTACAACCGTTCAACACCCAAACTCAACACCCAAAAAACAAATAAGCGAGTCAAGAAATGGGCAGAAGATATGAACAGATATTTCTCCAAAGAAGACACACAAATGGCCAACAGACATATGACAAACTGCTCAACATCACTTGGCATGGGGAAAAAGAAATCCAAATGACAATGAGATACCACTTCACACCAGTCAGAATTGCAAAAATTAACAAGCGAAGAAATAACAAATGTTGGTGAGGAGAAAGGGGAACTCTCTTACACTTCTAAGTGGGAATGAAAACTGGTACAGCCACTTTGGAAAACAATATGGAGGTTCCTCAAGAACTTAAAACAGAGCTCCCTTACAACCCAGCAATTTTATTTACCCCAAAGCTACAAATGTAGTGATCTGAAGGGGCAACTGCACCCCGAATGTTTATAGCGACATTGTCCACAATAGCCAAACCGTGGAAGGAACCAAGACATCCATCGACAGATAAATGGATAAAGAAAACATGGTATATACATATACAAAGGAATATGACTCAGCCATCAGAAAGGATCAATATTTAGCATATCGATGTGGAAGGCACTGGAGGGTATTATGCTGAGCAAAATAAGTCAGTCAGAGAAAAACAATTATTATATGGTTTTACTCATATGTGGAATAGAAGGAACAGCACAGAGGATCATAGGGGAAGGGAGGGAAAATGAATGCGAAGAAACCAGAGAGGAAGAAAATCCATGACAGGTTCCTAACTATTGGAAACAAACTGAGGGTTGCTGGAGGAAAGGTGGGTGGGGAGATGGAGTAACTGTGTGATGGGCATTAAGGAATGCATGTGATGTGATGAACACTGGGTGTTATACACAACTGATGAATTGTGGAACGCTACATTTGAAACTACTGGTGTACTCTCTGTTGGCTAATTCAATTTCACTGTTAAAAAAGTCTATTTTGTCTGATATAAGGATTGCTACTCTGACTTCTTTTGACATCCACTTGTATGATTAATGTTTCTCCACCTCTTAATTTCCATCTGCAGGTGTCTTTAGGTGTGAAATCTTTTATATATATATACAAACTCTGTCGTGCTCTTTTGCTTGGAGCATTTAGTCCATTTACATTCCAACTAATTATCATTAGACATGTATTTATTGATGTTTTGTTACTTGTTTCATAGTTTTTTGTGTAGTTTTTCTCTGATCCTTTCTTCTCTTGCTCTCTCTCTCATGGTTTGCTCGTTTTCTTTAATGATATTCTTGGATTTCTTTCCCTTTATCTTTTGCATGTGTATTAGAGGTTTGGGTTTGTGGTGACCCCCTGGATTATATATAGCCTTTTCAGTCTATATTAAGTTGAATGCTGTTTAAGTTCAAACCCACTGTTGACTCCTCCTCATGTGTTAGGGTATATGTTTTCATATTTTACATACTTTTATTTTGTGAATCCCTTAACTGATTTTTACAGAAATACTTATTTTTACTGCTTCCTTGATTCATTATTGTCATACTCTCACTTACGATTTTTTTCCACTCATAGTGTCCCCTTCAATATTTTTTGTAGTTAATTTAGTGGTCATGAACTCTTTTAGTTTGTGTGGCTAAGAAACTCTTTTTCTCCCCTTCTTTTCTGAAGGATAGGCTTGCTGGATAAATTATTCCTTGCTGCAGATTTTTCTCATTCAGCACTTTGAATATTTAACGCCACTTTCTTCTGTCCTGCATAGTTTCTGCTGAAAACTCAGCTGATAGATTTATGGGCTTTCCCTTGCATGTTAACTGTCTTCTTTTATCTTGCTGCTTTAAATGTTTTTTCTTTATCACTACCTTTTCCCATTTGGATTACTATGTATCTTGATGTGGACCTCCTTAGGTTGATTTTGTGGGAGGGGATCTCTATGCCTTATGGATTTGTATAGGTTTCCTTCACCAGATTAGGTTAAGTTTTCAGCTCTTCTTTGGTCAAATAGATTTTCTGCCCCCTTTTCCCCCTTTTCACCTTCTGGGATCCCTCTAATGTGGGTGTTGTTACACTGGATGGAGTCACTGAATTCCCTATGTCTCTTCTCATTTTTGCATACTTCTTTTTCCTCTCATTTGTTCCGCTTGATTACTTTCCATTAATGTCTTCTAGTTCATTAATTTGTTCCTCTGCTTCGTCCATCCTGCTAATTATTCTATCTAGTATATTCTTCATTTCATTTCTTGTGTTCCACATCTCTGATTATTTCTTTCATATCTCTTTGTTAAGAGTCTCAATGATGTTCCCCCTTCTGATGTCCTCCCTCTTTTCATTTCCCCAGTGAGTATCTTTATAATTGTTATCTTAAATTTTCTGTCAGGCATGTTCCTTATATCCATTTTGTTTAGGTCTCTTGCTGTGGCTTTGTCCTCTTCTTTCGTTTAGGACATAGTCCTCTGTCTGCTCATTTGGCCTACTTCTCAGAGAATATCTCTCTGTTAGGAAGGTCAGATATATTGCTTGTTCTTGAAAATACGGGGCAGAACATACATTTTTCACTTGGTGATGCTGGTTCTCCTCTGAAGGTAATGCATAGCAACAACAGAGACTGGATCTGGACTGTGTCATTGTGCACAACACATGGGGTGTGCTGTTTTAACAAGATGCATGCGTGTTCTGTGGGTGATGGGGAGACATATTGTTGTCAAGGATTGTGTGGGTCTTATCAGGGAGGGTATCCACAGCACTGGGACTGAAGCAGGTGTGGTAGGTGTGGGGATGGGCCATGGTTTATGCAAGTTAGTGATTGCTAGATTGTGCTTGGTCTTGCAGGTAGGTGTGTGTTTATAATGAGGGGCCGTAGAGGGAAATGGCACCTGCCAGCTCCTTTGTTCCTGGACAAGTCCCTTAGCAAACTCTGAGTTCAGGAACTATGTCTCCCTTGTTTAATCCTCAAGCACCTTTCAACCTGCTTCACCCAAGCTTCTCCACACTCTTTGCTCTGCTTAATCTTTAAGGACAGATCTCAGCTTCCTATCACCTTCTGTGCTCTCTCAGAGCTGAGACAGCTGATTTTTAAAAGTTCCAAGCTTTAAGTCTGCTGGTTGTATACGCTCACAAATGTCATCCCTTCTGATTTTCAAAGCCATAAGCTATGAGGATGTCTCTACGCTTTAGAGGCTCCCCGGTGTAGTAGTTTGTTTCTGGCCCCTCTGTGACTGTGGTTCCCTCCCTCTGGTGGTCAGAAATATGGGGTTTAGATTCCTACAGAGTCCTTGTCCTTCCTACCATCTTTGATGTGATTCCCTCTCTCCATTTAGTTGTATAGTTTTGTGGGGAAATCTGAAGGTCCATTTCTGGGTGACTCTGGTGTGAGTGTTACCTACTTGTATCTGTGGGATGAGGTGAGTTTAGGGTCCTTCTACTCTGCCATCTTCCCCACAATTCAGTTTATTTTGTCTCATAAAAATATTACGACTCCAACTTTCTTTTCACTTCCATTTGCATGATAAATGGTTTTGTGTCCCATTACTTCCAATCTGCTTTTATTTTTAGGTCTGAAGTGATTCTCTGCTAGGCAGCATAGAGATGGGTCTTGCTTCCTCTTTACAGTCTATGTTTTCTGATTGGGATATTTAGTCCTTTTTTGTTAAAGCAATCATTGAGAAAGTATTTGTATCTCTCTAGTTGACTTCACAAGGAAAAGTGTGACAGGCTTCGCTCTGAGAAGGAGGTCTGCGTGGAACGCCTCTTTCAACTCATGGCTTGTTTCTGGCTGACGGAAGGCTTCTCAAGGGTGTGTACGGAAGCCTAGGGAAAAAGCGGCTACACTTCTCTCTCCGGGGGAAAAAAGCAAGAACCCAAAAGCATCGGCGAGAAACCGTCTCTCAACGATCACCTTCTTTCCTGACGAGACAGAAACATGTTCAACTCTGTGTGTGTGTGTGTGTGTGTGTGTGTGTGTGTGTGTGTGAGGGCACGCGCGCGCGCGCGTGCGTGAGTGAATAAGGAGAGTGCCATGTACTGACCTGGGAAAAGCAAGTCTGCGTCTACGGCGACTCGCCACTAGCATCTTCAGGTATCCTGGAGAGAGAAGCATTTCCAAAAGTGGGTGTGGAAGCATCATGAAAGTGCCGTACGCTTTACTACCTTTCCCTGGACCTAACTCCGAGAAACGTCCTCCCTGACGATAGAAAAGAGCTGAGCCATCTCAAGGCTGCGTGTGATCGCACAGGGACAGTTCCCTGGACCTAACTCCGAGAAACGCGTCGGGGTACAAGGCAGCTTTCAACGGACGTCTTCTTTCGTGAGCCCAGAAGCGTTTGCATATGTAGGCGTGGAAGCGTCAGCAGAGCGCCGTAGACCCTCCCTCTAAGAGGCAACCTCGCTTCTGCGAAGCCGTCTTGCACCTGACTTCCTTTGCCTTGGAGACGGGAGCCTTTTATATAGTCGTGGTGGAAGCACAAGGAACGTGCCGTGCCCTGTCCTCATCTCTTAGAAACAAGGCCGCGCGCAATGGGACTTTCAGCGTAGCATATGGACGGGGTCATGAAGTCAGTCGAGATTGCAAGTGGACGTGTGCAGGCATAAGGAGAGTGCCCTATCCTTAACTCCTTGAAAGCGTGACGGAGGGAGACCGTCTTTCAAGCGAACCCCTCTCCGGAGGATATATCGAAGCAGTGACAAAAGTGGATGTGGAAGCACAACGCAACGGTTCTATACGAAACTCGGAAAAGAAGGTGGTGTAGAAGGCAGCTTTCCCCCGCGTCTTGGTTCAGGTTTAGGGAAGGGATACTCACTGCGCGTGTGGAAGCCTAGGGAAAGTACCATGGGCTGATGTGTGAAAACCAAGCCTGCGCAGAACGCAACGTTCAGCGCACATCTTGTTTCACGAAGAGAGAAGCCTTTCCAATGTGTGCGTGGAAGCCTAAGGCCAAGTGCCATATATCCTTACCCCCACGGAAAACCGCTGTAGGAAACCCGTCGTTCAACTCACAGATTCCCGGAGGAAGTTTTTCTAAAGTGCGTGTGGAGGCCCAAGGAAAAGTGTGACAGGCTTCGCTCTGAGAAGGAGGTCTGTGTGGAACGCCTCTTTCAGCTCACGGCTTGTTTCTGGCTGAGGGAAGGCTTCTCAAGGGTGTGTACGGAAGCCTAGGCAAAAAGCGCATACACTTCACTCTCCGGGGGGAAAAGGGCAAGCACCCAAAAGCATTGGCGAGAAACCGTCTCTCAACGAACACCTCCTTTCCTGACGAGACAGAAACATGTTCAACTCTGTGTGTGTGTGTGTGTGTGTGTGTGCGCGCGCGCGCGCGCGTGAGTGAATAAGGAATGTGCCATGCACTCACCTGGGAAAAGCAAGTCTGCGTATACGGCAACTCTCCACTAACATCTTCAGGTATCCTGGAGAGAGAAGCATTTCCAAAAGTGGGTGTGGAAGCATCATGAATGTGCCGTACGCTTTACAACCGTTCAACACCCAAACTCAACACCCAAAAAACAAATAAGCGAGTCAAGAAATGGGCAGAAGATATGAACAGATATTTCTCCAAAGAAGACACACAAATGGCCAACAGACATATGACAAACTGCTCAACATCACTTGGCATGGGGAAAAAGAAATCCAAATGACAATGAGATACCACTTCACACCAGTCAGAATTGCAAAAATTAACAAGCGAAGAAATAACAAATGTTGGTGAGGAGAAAGGGGAACTCTCTTACACTTCTAAGTGGGAATGAAAACTGGTACAGCCACTTTGGAAAACAATATGGAGGTTCCTCAAGAACTTAAAAGAGAGCTCCCTTACAACCCAGCAATTTTATTTACCCCAAAGCTACAAATGTAGTGATCTGAAGGGGCAACTGCACCCCGAATGTTTATAGCGACATTGTCCACAATAGCCAAACCGTGGAAGGAACCAAGACATCCATCGACAGATAAATGGATAAAGAAAACATGGTATATACATATACAAAGGAATATGACTCAGCCATCAGAAAGGATCAATATTTAGCATATCGATGTGGAAGGCACTGGAGGGTATTATGCTGAGCAAAATAAGTCAGTCAGAGAAAAACAATTATTATATGGTTTTACTCATATGTGGAATAGAAGGAACAGCACAGAGGATCATAGGGGAAGGGAGGGAAAATGAATGCGAAGAAACCAGAGAGGAAGAAAATCCATGACAGGTTCCTAACTATTGGAAACAAACTGAGGGTTGCTGGAGGAAAGGTGGGTGGGGAGATGGAGTAACTGTGTGATGGGCATTAAGGAATGCATGTGATGTGATGAACACTGGGTGTTATACACAACTGATGAATTGTGGAACGCTACATTTGAAACTACTGGTGTACTCTCTGTTGGCTAATTCAATTTCAATGTTAAAAAAGTCTATTTTGTCTGATATAAGGATTGCTACTCTGACTTCTTTTGACATCCACTTGTATGATTAATGTTTCTCCACCTCTTAATTTCCATCTGCAGGTGTCTTTAGGTGTGAAATCTTTTATATATATATACAAACTCTGTCATGCTCTTTTGCTTGGAGCATTTAGTCCATTTACATTCAAACTAATTATCATTAGACATGTATTTATTGATGTTTTGTTACTTGTTTCATAGTTTTTTGTGTAGTTTTTCTCTGATCCTTTCTTCTCTTGCTCTCTCTCTCATGGTTTGCTCGTTTTCTTTAATGATATTCTTGGATTTCTTTCCCTTTATCTTTTGCATGTGTATTAGAGGTTTGGGTTTGTGGTGACCCCCTGGATTATATATAGCCTTTTCAGTCTATATTAAGTTGAATGCTGTTTAAGTTCAAACCCACTGTTGACTCCTCCTCATGTGTTAGGGTATATGTTTTCATATTTTACATACTTTTATTTTGTGAATCCCTTAACTGATTTTTACAGAAATACTTATTTTTACTGCTTCCTTGATTCATTATTGTCATACTCTCACTTACGATTTTTTTCCACTCATAGTGTCCCCTTCAATATTTTTTGTAGTTAATTTAGTGGTCATGAACTCTTTTAGTTTGTGTGGCTAAGAAACTCTTTTTCTCCCCTTCTTTTCTGAAGGATAGGCTTGCTGGATAAATTATTCCTTGCTGCAGATTTTTCTCATTCAGCACTTTGAATATTTAACGCCACTTTCTTCTGTCCTGCATAGTTTCTGCTGAAAACTCAGCTGATAGATTTATGGGCTTTCCCTTGCATGTTAACTGTCTTCTTTTATCTTGCTGCTTTAAATGTTTTTTCTTTATCACTACCTTTTCCCATTTGGATTACTATGTATCTTGATGTGGACCTCCTTAGGTTGATTTTGTGGGAGGGGATCTCTATGCCTTATGGATTTGTATAGGTTTCCTTCACCAGATTAGGTTAAGTTTTCAGCTCTTCTTTGGTCAAATAGTTTTTCTGCCTCCTTTTCCCCCTTTTCACCTTCTGGGATCCCTCTAATGTGGGTGTTGTTACACTGGATGGAGTCACTGAATTCCCTATGTCCCTTCTCATTTTTGCATACTTCTTTTTCCTCTCATTTGTTCCGCTTGATTACTTTCCATTACTGTCTTCTAGTTCATTAATTTGTTCCTCTGCTTCGTCCATCCTGCTAATTATTCTATCTAGTATATTCTTCATTTCATTTCTTGTGTTCCACATCTCTGATTATTTCTTTCATATCTCTTTGTTAAGAGTCTCAATGATGTTCCCCCTTCTGATGTCCTCCCTCTTTTCATTTCCCCAGTGAGTATCTTTATAATTGTTATCTTAAATTTTCTGTCAGGCATGTTCCTTATATCCATTTTGTTTAGGTCTCTTGCTGTGGCTTTGTCCTCTTCTTTCGTTTAGGACATAGTCCTCTGTCTGCTCATTTGGCCTACTTCTCAGAGAATATCTCTCGGTTAGGAAGGTCAGATATATTGCTTGTTCTTGAAAATACGGGGCAGAACATACATTTTTCACTTGGTGATGCTGGTTCTCCTCTGAAGGTAATGCATAGCAACAACAGAGACTGGATCTGGACTGTGTCATTGTGCACAACACATGGGGTGTGCTGTTTTAACAAGATGCATGCGTGTTCTGTGGGTGATGGGGAGACATATTGTTGTCAAGGATTGTGTGGGTCTTATCAGGGAGGGTATCCACAGCACTGGGACTGAAGCAGGTGTGGTAGGTGTGGGGATGGGCCATGGTTTATGCAAGTTAGTGATTGCTAGATTGTGCTTGGTCTTGCAGGTAGGTGTGTGTTTATAATGAGGGGCCGTAGAGGGAAATGGCACCTGCCAGCTCCTTTGTTCCTGGACAAGTCCCTTAGCAAACTCTGAGTTCAGGAACTATGTCTCCCTTGTTTAATCCTCAAGCACCTTTCAACCTGCTTCACCCAAGCTTCTCCACACTCTTTGCTCTGCTTAATCTTTAAGGACAGATCTCAGCTTCCTATCACCTTCTGTGCTCTCTCAGAGCTGAGACAGCTGATTTTTAAAAGTTCCAAGCTTTAAGTCTGCTGGTTGTATACGCTCACAAATGTCATCCCTTCTGATTTTCAAAGCCATAAGCTATGAGGATGTCTCTACGCTTTAGAGGCTCCCCGGTGTAGTAGTTTGTTTCTGGCCCCTCTGTGACTGTGGTTCCCTCCCTCTGGTGGTCAGAAATATGGGGTTTAGATTCCTACAGAGTCCTTGTCCTTCCTACCATCTTTGATGTGATTCCCTCTCTCCATTTAGTTGTATAGTTTTGTGGGGAAATCTGAAGGTCCATTTCTGGGTGACTCTGGTGTGAGTGTTACCTAGTTGTATCTGTGGGATGAGGTGAGTTTAGGGTCCTTCTACTCTGCCATCTTCCCCACAATTCAGTTTATTTTGTCTCATAAAAATATTACGACTCCAACTTTCTTTTCACTTCCATTTGCATGATAAATGGTTTTGTGTCCCATTACTTCCAATCTGCTTTTATTTTTAGGTCTGAAGTGATTCTCTGCTAGGCAGCATAGAGATGGGTCTTGCTTCCTCTTTACAGTCTATGTTTTCTGATTGGGATATTTAGTCCTTTTTTGTTAAAGCAATCATTGAGAAAGTATTTGTATCTCTCTAGTTGACTTCACAAGGAAAAGTGTGACAGGCTTCGCTCTGAGAAGGAGGTCTGCGTGGAACGCCTCTTTCAACTCATGGCTTGTTTCTGGCTGACGGAAGGCTTCTCAAGGGTGTGTACGGAAGCCTAGGGAAAAAGCGGCTACACTTCTCTCTCCGGGGGGAAAAAAGCAAGAACCCAAAAGCATCGGCGAGAAACCGTCTCTCAACGATCACCTTCTTTCCTGACGAGACAGAAACATGTTCAACTCTGTGTGTGTGTGTGTGTGTGTGTGTGTGTGTGTGTGTGTGAGAGGGCACGCGCGCGCGCGCGTGCGTGAGTGAATAAGGAGAGTGCCATGTACTGACCTGGGAAAAGCAAGTCTGCGTCTACGGCGACTCGCCACTAGCATCTTCAGGTATCCTGGAGAGAGAAGCATTTCCAAAAGTGGGTGTGGAAGCATCATGAAAGTGCCGTACGCTTTACTAACTTTCCCTGGACCTAACTCCGAGAAACGTCCTCCCTGACGATCGAAAAGAGCTGAGCCATCTCAAGGCTGCGTGTGATCGCACAGGGACCGTTCCCTGGACCTAACTTCGGAAAACGCGTCGGGGTACAAGGCAGCTTTCAACGGACGTCTTCTTTCGTGAGCCCAGAAGCGTTTGCATATGTAGGCGTGGAAGCGTCAGGAGAGCGCCGTAGACCGCTCTCTAAGAGGCAACCTCGCTTTTGCGAAGCCGTCTTGCACCTGACATCCTTTGCCTTGGAGACGGGAGCCTTTTATATTGTCGTGGTGGAAGCACAAGGAACGTGCCGTGCCCTGTCCTCATCTCTTAGAAACAAGGCCGCGCGCAATGGGACTTTCAGCGTAGCATATGGACGGGGTCATGAAGTCAGTCGAGATTGCAAGTGGACGTGTGCAGGCATAAGGAGCGTGCCCTATCCTTAACTCCTTGAAAGCGTGACGGAGGGAGACCGTCTTTCAAGCGAACCCCTCTCCGGAGGATATATCGAAGCAGTGACAAAAGTGGATGTGGAAGCACAACGCAAGGGTTCTATACGAAACTCGGAAAAGAAGGTGGTGTAGAAGGCAGCTTTCCCCCGCGTCTTGGTTCAGGTTTAGGGAAGGGATACTCTCTGCGCGTGTGGAAGCCTAGGGAAAGTACCATCGGCTGATGTGTGAAAAGCAAGCCTGCGCAGAACGCAACGTTCAGCGCACATCTTGTTTCACGAAGAGAGAAGCCGTTTCCAATGTGTGCGTGGAAGCCTAAGGCCAAGTGCCATATATCCTTACCCCCACGGAAAACCGCTGTAGGAAACCCGTCGTTCAACTCACAGCTTCCCGGAGGAAGTTTTTCTAAAGTGCGTGTGGAGGCCCAAGGAAAAGTGTGACAGGCTTCGCTCTGAGAAGGAGGTCTGTGTGGAACGCCTCTTTCAACTCACGGCTTGTTTCTGACTGACGGAAGGCTTCTCAAGGGTGTGTACTGAAGCCTACGGAAAAAGCGCATACACTTCACTCTCCGGGGGGAAAAGGGCAAGCACCCAAAAGCATTGGCGAGAAACCGTCTCTCAACGAACACCTCCTTTCCTGACGAGACAGAAACATGTTCAACTCTGTGTGTGTGTGTGTGTGTGTGCGCGCGCGCGCGCGCGTGAGTGAATAAGGAATGTGCCATGCACTCACCTGGGAAAAGCAAGTCTGCGTATACGGCAACTCTCCACTAACATCTTCAGGTATCCTTGAGAGAGAAGCATTTCCAAAAGTGGGTGTGGAAGCATCATGAAAGTGCCGTACGCTTTACTACCGTTCAACACCCAAACTCAACACCCAAAATACAAATAACCGAGTCAAGAAATGGGCAGAAGATATGAACAGGTATTTCTCCAAAGAAGACACACAAATGGCCAACAGACATATGAGAAACTGCTCAACAGCACTTGGCATGGGGAAAAAGAAATCCAAATGACAATGAGATACCACTTCACACCAGTCAGAATTGCAAAAATTAACAAGCGAAGAAATAACAAATGTTGGTGAGGAGAAAGGGGAACTCTCTTACACTTCTAAGTGGGAATGAAAACTGGTACAGCCACTTTGGAAAACAATATGGAGGTTCCTCAAGAACTTAAAAGAGAGCTCCCTTACAACCCAGCAATTTTATTTACCCCAAAGCTACAAATGTAGTGATCTGAAGGGGCAACTGCACCCCGAATGTTTATAGCGACATTGTCCACAATAGCCAAACCGTGGAAGGAACCAAGACATCCATCGACAGATAAATGGATAAAGAAAACATGGTATATACATATACAAAGGAATATGACTCAGCCATCAGAAAGGATCAATATTTAGCATATCGATGTGGAAGGCACTGGAGGGTATTATGCTGAGCAAAATAAGTCAGTCAGAGAAAAACAATTATTATATGGTTTTACTCATATGTGGAATAGAAGGAACAGCACAGAGGATCATAGGGGAAGGGAGGGAAAATGAATGCGAAGAAACCAGAGAGGAAGAAAATCCATGACAGGTTCCTAACTATTGGAAACAAACTGAGGGTTGCTGGAGGAAAGGTGGGTGGGGAGATGGAGTAACTGTGTGATGGGCATTAAGGAATGCATGTGATGTGATGAACACTGGGTGTTATACACAACTGATGAATTGTGGAACGCTACATTTGAAACTACTGGTGTACTCTCTGTTGGCTAATTCAATTTCAATGTTAAAAAAGTCTATTTTGTCTGATATAAGGATTGCTACTCTGACTTCTTTTGACATCCACTTGTATGATTAATGTTTCTCCACCTCTTAATTTCCATCTGCAGGTGTCTTTAGGTGTGAAATCTTTTATATATATATACAAACTCTGTCATGCTCTTTTGCTTGGAGCATTTAGTCCATTTACATTCAAACTAATTATCATTAGACATGTATTTATTGATGTTTTGTTACTTGTTTCATAGTTTTTTGTGTAGTTTTTCTCTGATCCTTTCTTCTCTTGCTCTCTCTCTCATGGTTTGCTCGTTTTCTTTAATGATATTCTTGGATTTCTTTCCCTTTATCTTTTGCATGTGTATTAGAGGTTTGGGTTTGTGGTGACCCCCTGGATTATATATAGCCTTTTCAGTCTATATTAAGTTGAATGCTGTTTAAGTTCAAACCCACTGTTGACTCCTCCTCATGTGTTAGGGTATATGTTTTCATATTTTACATACTTTTATTTTGTGAATCCCTTAACTGATTTTTACAGAAATACTTATCTTTACTGCTTCCTTGATTCATTATTGTCATACTCTCACTTACGATTTTTTTCCACTCATAATGTCCCCTTCAATATTTTTTGTAGTTAATTTAGTGGTCATGAACTCTTTTAGTTTGTGTGGCTAAGAAACTCTTTTTCTCCCCTTCTTTTCTGAAGGATAGGCTTGCTGGATAAATTATTCCTTGCTGCAGATTTTTCTCATTCAGCACTTTGAATATTTAACGCCACTTTCTTCTGTCCTGCATAGTTTCTGCTGAAAACTCAGCTGATAGATTTATGGGCTTTCCCTTGCATGTTAACTGTCTTCTTTTATCTTGCTGCTTTAAATGTTTTTTCTTTATCACTACCTTTTCCCATTTGGATTACTATGTATCTTGATGTGGACCTCCTTAGGTTGATTTTGTGGGAGGGGATCTCTATGCCTTATGGATTTGTATAGGTTTCCTTCACCAGATTAGGTTAAGTTTTCAGCTCTTCTTTGGTCAAATAGTTTTTCTGCCCCCTTTTCCCGCTTTTCACCTTCTGGGATCCCTCTAATGTGGGTGTTGTTACACTGGATGGAGTCACTGAATTCCCTATGTCTCTTCTCATTTTTGCATACTTCTTTTTCCTCTCATTTGTTCCGCTTGATTACTTTCCATTACTGTCTTCTAGTTCATTAATTTGTTCCTCTGCTTCGTCCATCCTGCTAATTATTCTATCTAGTATATTCTTCATTTCATTTCTTGTGTTCCACATCTCTGATTATTTCTTTCATATCTCTTTGTTAAGAGTCTCAATGATGTTCCCCCTTCTGATGTCCTCCCTCTTTTCATTTCCCCAGTGAGTATCTTTATAATTGTTATCTTAAATTTTCTGTCAGGCATGTTCCTTATATCCATTTTGTTTAGGTCTCTTGCTGTGGCTTTGTCCTCTTCTTTCGTTTAGGACATAGTCCTCTGTCTGCTCATTTGGCCTACTTCTCAGAGAATATCTCTCGGTTAGGAAGGTCAGATATATTGCTTGTTCTTGAAAATACGGGGCAGAACATACATTTTTCACTTGGTGATGCTGGTTCTCCTCTGAAGGTAATGCATAGCAACAACAGAGACTGGATCTGGACTGTGTCATTGTGCACAACACATGGGGTGTGCTGTTTTAACAAGATGCATGCGTGTTCTGTGGGTGATGGGGAGACATATTGTTGTCAAGGATTGTGTGGGTCTTATCAGGGAGGGTATCCACAGCACTGGGACTGAAGCAGGTGTGGTAGGTGTGGGGATGGGCCATGGTTTATGCAAGTTAGTGATTGCTAGATTGTGCTTGGTCTTGCAGGTAGGTGTGTGTTTATAATGAGGGGCCGTAGAGGGAAATGGCACCTGCCAGCTCCTTTGTTCCTGGACAAGTCCCTTAGCAAACTCTGAGTTCAGGAACTATGTCTCCCTTGTTTAATCCTCAAGCACCTTTCAACCTGCTTCACCCAAGCTTCTCCACACTCTTTGCTCTGCTTAATCTTTAAGGACAGATCTCAGCTTCCTATCACCTTCTGTGCTCTCTCAGAGCTGAGACAGCTGATTTTTAAAAGTTCCAAGCTTTAAGTCTGCTGGTTGTATACGCTCACAAATGTCATCCCTTCTTATTTTCAAAGCCATAAGCTATGAGGATGTCTCTACGCTTTAGAGGCTCCCCGGTGTAGTAGTTTGTTTCTGGCCCCTCTGTGACTGTGGTTCCCTCCCTCTGGTGGTCAGAAATATGGGGTTTAGATTCCTACAGAGTCCTTGTCCTTCCTACCATCTTTGATGTGATTCCCTCTCTCCATTTAGTTGTATAGTTTTGTGGGGAAATCTGAAGGTCCATTTCTGGGTGACTCTGGTGTGAGTGTTACCTAGTTGTTTCTGTGGGATGAGGTGAGTTTAGGGTCCTTCTACTCTGCCATCTTCCCCACAATTCAGTTTATTTTGTCTCATAAAAATATTACGACTCCAACTTTCTTTTCCCTTCCATTTGCATGATAAATGGTTTTGTGTCCCATTACTTCCAATCTGCTTTTATTTTTAGGTCTGAAGTGATTCTCTGCTAGGCAGCATAGAGATGGGTCTTGCTTCCTCTTTACAGTCTATGTTTTCTGATTGGGATATTTAGTCCTTTTTTGTTCAAGCAATCATTGAGAAAGTATTTGTATCTCTCTAGTTGACTTCACAAGGAAAAGTGTGACAGGCTTCGCTCTGAGAAGGAGGTCTGCGTGGAACGCCTCTTTCAACTCATGGCTTGTTTCTGGCTGACGGAAGGCTTCTCAAGGGTGTGTACGGAAGCCTAGGGGAAAAGCGGCTACACTTCTCTCTCCGGGGGAAAAAAGCAAGAACCCAAAAGCATCGGCGAGAAACCGTCTCTCAACGATCACCTTCTTTCCTGACGAGACAGAAACATGTTCAACTCTGTGTGTGTTTGTGTGTGTGTGTGTGTGTGTGTGTGAGGGCACGCGCGCGCGCGCGTGCGTGAGTGAATAAGGAGAGTGCCATGTACTGACCTGGGAAAAGCAAGTCTGCGTCTACGGCGACTCGCCACTAGCATCTTCAGGTATCCTGGAGAGAGAAGCATTTCCAAAAGTGGGTGTGGAAGCATCATGAAAGTGCCGTACGCTTTACTACCTTTCCCTGGACCTAACTCCGAGAAACGTCCTCCCTGACGATCGAAAAGAGCTGAGCCATCTCAAGGCTGCGTGTGATCGCACAGGGACAGTTCCCTGGACCTAACTCCGAGAAACGCGTCGGGGTACAAGGCAGCTTTCAACGGACGTCTTCTTTCGTGAGCCCAGAAGCGTTTGCATATGTAGGCGTGGAAGCGTCAGCAGAGCGCCGTAGACCCTCCCTCTAAGAGGCAACCTCGCTTCTGCGAAGCCGTCTTGCACCTGACATCCTTTGCCTTGGAGACGGGAGCCTTTTATATAGTCGTGGTGGAAGCACAAGGAACGTGCCGTGCCCTGTCCTCATCTCTTAGAAACAAGGCCGCGCGCAATGGGACTTTCAGCGTAGCATATGGACGGGGTCATGAAGTCAGTCGAGATTGCAAGTGGACGTGTGCAGGCATAAGGAGCGTGCCCTATCCTTAACTCCTTGAAAGCGTGACGGAGGGAGACCGTCTTTCAAGCGAACCCCTCTCCGGAGGATATATCGAAGCAGTGACAAAAGTGGATGTGGAAGCACAACGCAACGGTTCTATACGAAACTCGGAAAAGAAGGTGGTGTAGAAGGCAGCTTTCCCCCGCGTCTTGGTTCAGGTTTAGGGAAGGGATACTCACTGCGCGTGTGGAAGCCTAGGGAAAGTACCATGGCCTGATGTGTGAAAACCAAGCCTGCGCAGAACGCAACGTTCAGCGCACATCTTGTTTCACGAAGAGAGAAGCCTTTCCAATGTGTGCGTGGAAGCCTAAGGCCAAGTGCCATATATCCTTACCCCCACGGAAAACCGCTGTAGGAAACCCGTCGTTCAACTCACAGCTTCCCGGAGGAAGTTTTTCTAAAGTGCGTGTGGAGGCCCAAGGAAAAGTGTGACAGGCTTCGCTCTGAGAAGGAGGTCTGTGTGGAACGCCTCTTTCAGCTCACGGCTTGTTTCTGGCTGAGGGAAGGCTTCTCAAGGGTGTGTACGGAAGCCTACGGAAAAAGCGCATACACTTCACTCTCCGGGGGGAAAAGGGCAAGCACCCAAAAGCATTGGCGAGAAACCGTCTCTCAACGAACACCTCCTTTCCTGACGAGACAGAAACATGTTCAACTCTGTGTGTGGGTGTGTGTGTGTGTGTGCGCGCGCGCGCGCGCGTGAGTGAATAAGGAATGTGCCATGCACTCACCTGGGAAAAGCAAGTCTGCGTATACGGCAACTCTCCACTAACATCTTCAGGTATCCTGGAGAGAGAAGCATTTCCAAAAGTGGGTGTGGAAGCATCATGGATGTGCCGTAAGCTTTACAACCGTTCAACACCCAAACTCAACACCCAAAAAACAAATAAGCGAGTCAAGAAATGGGCAGAAGATATGAACAGATATTTCTCCAAAGAAGACACACAAATGGCCAACAGACATATGACAAACTGCTCAACATCACTTGGCATGGGGAAAAAGAAATCCAAATGACAATGAGATACCACTTCACACCAGTCAGAATTGCAAAAATTAACAAGCGAAGAAATAACAAATGTTGGTGAGGAGAAAGGGGAACTCTCTTACACTTCTAAGTGGGAATGAAAACTGGTACAGCCACTTTGGAAAACAATATGGAGGTTCCTCAAGAACTTAAAAGAGAGCTCCCTTACAACCCAGCAATTTTATTTACCCCAAAGCTACAAATGTAGTGATCTGAAGGGGCAACTGCACCCCGAATGTTTATAGCGACATTGTCCACAATAGCCAAACCGTGGAAGGAACCAAGACATCCATCGACAGATAAATGGATAAAGAAAACATGGTATATACATATACAAAGGAATATGACTCAGCCATCAGAAAGGATCAATATTTAGCATATCGATGTGGAAGGCACTGGAGGGTATTATGCTGAGCAAAATAAGTCAGTCAGAGAAAAACAATTATTATATGGTTTTACTCATATGTGGAATAGAAGGAACAGCACAGAGGATCATAGGGGAAGGGAGGGAAAATGAATGCGAAGAAACCAGAGAGGAAGAAAATCCATGACAGGTTCCTAACTATTGGAAACAAACTGAGGGTTGCTGGAGGAAAGGTGGGTGGGGAGATGGAGTAACTGTGTGATGGGCATTAAGGAATGCATGTGATGTGATGAACACTGGGTGTTATACACAACTGATGAATTGTGGAACGCTACATTTGAAACTACTGGTGTACTCTCTGTTGGCTAATTCAATTTCAATGTTAAAAAAGTCTATTTTGTCTGATATAAGGATTGCTACTCTGACTTCTTTTGACATCCACTTGTATGATTAATGTTTCTCCACCTCTTAATTTCCATCTGCAGGTGTCTTTAGGTGTGAAATCTTTTATATATATATACAAACTCTGTCATGCTCTTTTGCTTGGAGCATTTAGTCCATTTACATTCAAACTAATTATCATTAGACATGTATTTATTGATGTTTTGTTACTTGTTTCATAGTTTTTTGTGTAGTTTTTCTCTGATCCTTTCTTCTCTTGCTCTCTCTCTCATGGTTTGCTCGTTTTCTTTAATGATATTCTTGGATTTCTTTCCCTTTATCTTTTGCATGTGTATTAGAGGTTTGGGTTTGTGGTGACCCCCTGGATTATATATAGCCTTTTCAGTCTATATTAAGTTGAATGCTGTTTAAGTTCAAACCCACTGTTGACTCCTCCTCATGTGTTAGGGTATATGTTTTCATATTTTACATACTTTTATTTTGTGAATCCCTTAACTGATTTTTACAGAAATACTTATTTTTACTGCTTCCTTGATTCATTATTGTCATACTCTCACTTACGATTTTTTTCCACTCATAGTGTCCCCTTCAATATTTTTTGTAGTTAATTTAGTGGTCATGAACTCTTTTAGTTTGTGTGGCTAAGAAACTCTTTTTCTCCCCTTCTTTTCTGAAGGATAGGCTTGCTGGATAAATTATTCCTTGCTGCAGATTTTTCTCATTCAGCACTTTGAATATTTAACGCCACTTTCTTCTGTCCTGCATAGTTTCTGCTGAAAACTCAGCTGATAGATTTATGGGCTTTCCCTTGCATGTTAACTGTCTTCTTTTATCTTGCTGCTTTAAATGTTTTTTCTTTATCACTACCTTTTCCCATTTGGATTACTATGTATCTTGATGTGGACCTCCTTAGGTTGATTTTGTGGGAGGGGATCTCTATGCCTTATGGATTTGTATAGGTTTCCTTCACCAGATTAGGTTAAGTTTTCAGCTCTTCTTTGGTCAAATAGATTTTCTGCCCCCTTTTCCCCCTTTTCACCTTCTGGGATCCCTCTAATGTGGGTGTTGTTACACTGGATGGAGTCACTGAATTCCCTATGTCTCTTCTCATTTTTGCATACTTCTTTTTCCTCTCATTTGTTCCGCTTGATTACTTTCCATTACTGTCTTCTAGTTCATTAATTTGTTCCTCTGCTTCGTCCATCCTGCTAATTATTCTATCTAGTATATTCTTCATTTCATTTCTTGTGTTCCACATCTCTGATTATTTCTTTCATATCTCTTTGTTAAGAGTCTCAATGATGTTCCCCCTTCTGATGACCTCCCTCTTTTCATTTCCCCAGTGAGTATCTTTATAATTGTTATCTTAAATTTTCTGTCAGGCATGTTCCTTATATCCATTTTGTTTAGGTCTCTTGCTGTGGCTTTGTCCTCTTCTTTCGTTTAGGACATAGTCCTCTGTCTGCTCATTTGGCCTACTTCTCAGAGAATATCTCTCTGTTAGGAAGGTCAGATATATTGCTTGTTCTTGAAAATACGGGGCAGAACATACATTTTTCACTTGGTGATGCTGGTTCTCCTCTGAAGGTAATGCATAGCAACAACAGAGACTGGATCTGGACTGTGTCATTGTGCACAACACATGGGGTGTGCTGTTTTAACAAGATGCATGCGTGTTCTGTGGGTGATGGGGAGACATATTGTTGTCAAGGATTGTGTGGGTCTTATCAGGGAGGGTATCCACAGCACTGGGACTGAAGCAGGTGTGGTAGGTGTGGGGATGGGCCATGGTTTATGCAAGTTAGTGATTGCTAGATTGTGCTTGGTCTTGCAGGTAGGTGTGTGTTTATAATGAGGGGCCGTAGAGGGAAATGGCACCTGCCAGCTCCTTTGTTCCTGGACAAGTCCCTTAGCAAACTCTGAGTTCAGGAACTATGTCTCCCTTGTTTAATCCTCAAGCACCTTTCAACCTGCTTCACCCAAGCTTCTCCACACTCTTTGCTCTGCTTAATCTTTAAGGACAGATCTCAGCTTCCTATCACCTTCTGTGCTCTCTCAGAGCTGAGACAGCTGATTTTTAAAAGTTCCAAGCTTTAAGTCTGCTGGTTGTATACGCTCACAAATGTCATCCCTTCTGATTTTCAAAGCCATAAGCTATGAGGATGTCTCTACGCTTTAGAGGCTCCCCGGTGTAGTAGTTTGTTTCTGGCCCCTCTGTGACTGTGGTTCCCTCCCTCTGGTGGTCAGAAATATGGGGTTTAGATTCCTACAGAGTCCTTGTCCTTCCTACCATCTTTGATGTGATTCCCTCTCTCCATTTAGTTGTATAGTTTTGTGGGGAAATCTGAAGGTCCATTTCTGGGTGACTCTGGTGTGAGTGTTACCTAGTTGTTTCTGTGGGATGAGGTGAGTTTAGGGTCCTTCTACTCTGCCATCTTCCCCACAATTCAGTTTATTTTGTCTCATAAAAATATTACGACTCCAACTTTCTTTTCACTTCCATTTGCATGATAAATGGTTTTGTGTCCCATTACTTCCAATCTGCTTTTATTTTTAGGTCTGAAGTGATTCTCTGCTAGGCAGCATAGAGATGGGTCTTGCTTCCTCTTTACAGTCTATGTTTTCTGATTGGGATATTTAGTCCTTTTTTGTTCAAGCAATCATTGAGAAAGTATTTGTATCTCTCTAGTTGACTTCACAAGGAAAAGTGTGACAGGCTTCGCTCTGAGAAGGAGGTCTGCGTGGAACGCCTCTTTCAACTCATGGCTTGTTTCTGGCTGACGGAAGGCTTCTCAAGGGTGTGTACGGAAGCCTAGGGGAAAAGCGGCTACACTTCTCTCTCCGGGGGGAAAAAAGCAAGAACCCAAAAGCATCGGCGAGAAACCGTCTCTCAACGATCACCTTCTTTCCTGACGAGACAGAAACATGTTCAACTCTGTGTGTGTGTGTGTGTGTGTGTGTGTGTGTGTGTGTGAGGGCACGCGCGCGCGCGCGTGCGTGAGTGAATAAGGAGAGTGCCATGTACTGACCTGGGAAAAGCAAGTCTGCGTCTACGGCGACTCGCCACTAGCATCTTCAGGTATCCTGGAGAGAGAAGCATTTCCAAAAGTGGGTGTGGAAGCATCATGAAAGTGCCGTACGCTTTACTACCTTTCCCTGGACCTAACTCCGAGAAACGTCCTCCCTGACGATAGAAAAGAGCTGAGCCATCTCAAGGCTGCGTGTGATCGCACAGGGACAGTTCCCTGGACCTAACTCCGAGAAACGCGTCGGGGTACAAGGCAGCTTTCAACGGACGTCTTCTTTCGTGAGCCCAGAAGCGTTTGCATATGTAGGCGTGGAAGCGTCAGCAGAGCGCCGTAGACCCTCCCTCTAAGAGGCAACCTCGCTTCTGCGAAGCCGTCTTGCACCTGACATCCTTTGCCTTGGAGACGGGAGCCTTTTATATAGTCGTGGTGGAAGCACAAGGAACGTGCCGTGCCCTGTCCTCATCTCTTAGAAACAAGGCCGCGCGCAATGGGACTTTCAGCGTAGCATATGGACGGGGTCATGAAGTCAGTCGAGATTGCAAGTGGACGTGTGCAGGCATAAGGAGAGTGCCCTATCCTTAACTCCTTGAAAGCGTGACGGAGGGAGACCGTCTTTCAAGCGAACCCCTCTCCGGAGGATATATCGAAGCAGTGACAAAAGTGGATGTGGAAGCACAACGCAAGGGTTCTATACGAAACTCGGAAAAGAAGGTGGTGTAGAAGGCAGCTTTCCCCCGCGTCTTGGTTCAGGTTTAGGGAAGGGATACTCACTGCGCGTGTGGAAGCCTAGGGAAAGTACCATGGGCTGATGTGTGAAAACCAAGCCTGCGCAGAACGCAACGTTCAGCGCACATCTTGTTTCACGAAGAGAGAAGCCTTTCCAATGTGTGCGTGGAAGCCTAAGGCCAAGTGCCATATATCCTTACCCCCACGGAAAACCGCTGTAGGAAACCCGTCGTTCAACTCACAGATTCCCGGAGGAAGTTTTTCTAAAGTGCGTGTGGAGGCCCAAGGAAAAGTGTGACAGGCTTCGCTCTGAGAAGGAGGTCTGTGTGGAATGCCTCTTTCAGCTCACGGCTTGTTTCTGGCTGAGGGAAGGCTTCTCAAGGGTGTGTACGGAAGCCTAGGCAAAAAGCGCATACACTTCACTCTCCGGGGGGAAAAGGGCAAGCACCCAAAAGCATTGGCGAGAAACCGTCTCTCAACGAACACCTCCTTTCCTGACGAGACAGAAACATGTTCAACTCTGTGTGTGTGTGTGTGTGTGTGTGTGCGCGCGCGCGCGCGTGAGTGAATAAGGAATGTGCCATGCACTCACCTGGGAAAAGCAAGTCTGCGTATACGGCAACTCTCCACTAACATCTTCAGGTATCCTGGAGAGAGAAGCATTTCCAAAAGTGGGTGTGGAAGCATCATGGATGTGCCGTACGCTTTACAACCGTTCAACACCCAAACTCAACACCCAAAAAACAAATAAGCGAGTCAAGAAATGGGCAGAAGATATGAACAGATATTTCTCCAAAGAAGACACACAAATGGCCAACAGACATATGACAAACTGCTCAACATCACTTGGCATGGGGAAAAAGAAATCCAAATGACAATGAGATACCACTTCACACCAGTCAGAATTGCAAAAATTAACAAGCGAGGAAATAACAAATGTTGGTGAGGAGAAAGGGGAACTCTCTTACACTTCTAAGTGGGAATGAAAACTGGTACAGCCACTTTGGAAAACAATATGGAGGTTCCTCAAGAACTTAAAAGAGAGCTCCCTTACAACCCAGCAATTTTATTTACCCCAAAGCTACAAATGTAGTGATCTGAAGGGGCAACTGCACCCCGAATGTTTATAGCGACATTGTCCACAATAGCCAAACCGTGGAAGGAACCAAGACATCCATCGACAGATAAATGGATAAAGAAAACATGGTATATACATATACAAAGGAATATGACTCAGCCATCAGAAAGGATCAATATTTAGCATATCGATGTGGAAGGCACTGGAGGGTATTATGCTGAGCAAAATAAGTCAGTCAGAGAAAAACAATTATTATATGGTTTTACTCATATGTGGAATAGAAGGAACAGCACAGAGGATCATAGGGGAAGGGAGGGAAAATGAATGCGAAGAAACCAGAGAGGAAGAAAATCCATGACAGGTTCCTAACTATTGGAAACAAACTGAGGGTTGCTGGAGGAAAGGTGGGTGGGGAGATGGAGTAACTGTGTGATGGGCATTAAGGAATGCATGTGATGTGATGAACACTGGGTGTTATACACAACTGATGAATTGTGGAACGCTACATTTGAAACTACTGGTGTACTCTCTGTTGGCTAATTCAATTTCAATGTTAAAAAAGTCTATTTTGTCTGATATAAGGATTGCTACTCTGACTTCTTTTGACATCCACTTGTATGATTAATGTTTCTCCACCTCTTAATTTCCATCTGCAGGTGTCTTTAGGTGTGAAATCTTTTATATATATATACAAACTCTGTCATGCTCTTTTGCTTGGAGCATTTAGTCCATTTACATTCCAACTAATTATCATTAGACATGTATTTATTGATGTTTTGTTACTTGTTTCATAGTTTTTTGTGTAGTTTTTCTCTGATCCTTTCTTCTCTTGCTCTCTCTCTCATGGTTTGCTCGTTTTCTTTAATGATATTCTTGGATTTCTTTCCCTTTATCTTTTGCATGTGTATTAGAGGTTTGGGTTTGTGGTGACCCCCTGGATTATATATAGCCTTTTCAGTCTATATTAAGTTGAATGCTGTTTAAGTTCAAACCCACTGTTGACTCCTCCTCATGTGTTAGGGTATATGTTTTCATATTTTACATACTTTTATTTTGTGAATCCCTTAACTGATTTTTACAGAAATACTTATTTTTACTGCTTCCTTGATTCATTATTGTCATACTCTCACTTACGATTTTTTTCCACTCATAGTGTCCCCTTCAATATTTTTTGTAGTTAATTTAGTGGTCATGAACTCTTTTAGTTTGTGTGGCTAAGAAACTCTTTTTCTCCCCTTCTTTTCTGAAGGATAGGCTTGCTGCATAAATTATTCCTTGCTGCAGATTTTTCTCATTCAGCACTTTGAATATTTAACGCCACTTTCTTCTGTCCTGCATAGTTTCTGCTGAAAACTCAGCTGATAGATTTATGGGCTTTCCCTTGCATGTTAACTGTCTTCTTTTATCTTGCTGCTTTAAATGTTTTTTCTTTATCACTACCTTTTCCCATTTGGATTACTATGTATCTTGATGTGGACCTCCTTAGGTTGATTTTGTGGGAGGGGATCTCTATGCCTTATGGATTTGTATAGGTTTCCTTCACCAGATTAGGTTAAGTTTTCAGCTCTTCTTTGGTCAAATAGATTTTCTGCCCCCTTTTCCCCCTTTTCACCTTCTGGGATCCCTCTCATGTGGGTGTTGTTACACTGGATGGAGTCACTGAATTCCCTATGTCTCTTCTCATTTTTGCATACTTCTTTTTCCTCTCATTTGTTCCGCTTGATTACTTTCCATTACTGTCTTCTAGTTCATTAATTTGTTCCTCTGCTTCGTCCATCCTGCTAATTATTCTATCTAGTATATTCTTCATTTCATTTCTTGTGTTCCACATCTCTGATTATTTCTTTCATATCTCTTTGTTAAGAGTCTCAATGATGTTCCCCCTTCTGATGTCCTCCCTCCTTTCATTTCCCCAGTGAGTATCTTTATAATTGTTATCTTAAATTTTCTGTCAGGCATGTTCCTTATATCCATTTTGTTTAGGTCTCTTGCTGTGGCTTTGTCCTCTTCTTTCGTTTAGGACATAGTCCTCTGTCTGCTCATTTGGCCTACTTCTCAGAGAATATCTCTCTGTTAGGAAGGTCAGATATATTGCTTGTTCTTGAAAATACGGGGCAGAACATACATTTTTCACTTGGTGATGCTGGTTCTCCTCTGAAGGTAATGCATAGCAACAACAGAGACTGGATCTGGACTGTGTCATTGTGCACAACACATGGGGTGTGCTGTTTTAACAAGATGCATGCGTGTTCTGTGGGTGATGGGGAGACATATTGTTGTCAAGGATTGTGTGGGTCTTATCAGGGAGGGTATCCACAGCACTGGGACTGAAGCAGGTGTGGTAGGTGTGGGGATGGGCCATGGTTTATGCAAGTTAGTGATTGCTAGATTGTGCTTGGTCTTGCAGGTAGGTGTGTGTTTATAATGAGGGGCCGTAGAGGGAAATGGCACCTGCCAGCTCCTTTGTTCCTGGACAAGTCCCTTAGCAAACTCTGAGTTCAGGAACTATGTCTCCCTTGTTTAATCCTCAAGCACCTTTCAACCTGCTTCACCCAAGCTTCTCCACACTCTTTGCTCTGCTTAATCTTTAAGGACAGATCTCAGCTTCCTATCACCTTCTGTGCTCTCTCAGAGCTGAGACAGCTGATTTTTAAAAGTTCCAAGCTTTAAGTCTGCTGGTTGTATACGCTCACAAATGTCATCCCTTCTGATTTTCAAAGCCATAAGCTATGAGGATGTCTCTACGCTTTAGAGGCTCCCCGGTGTAGTAGTTTGTTTCTGGCCCCTCTGTGACTGTGGTTCCCTCCCTCTGGTGGTCAGAAATATGGGGTTTAGATTCCTACAGAGTCCTTGTCCTTCCTACCATCTTTGATGTGATTCCCTCTCTCCATTTAGTTGTATAGTTTTGTGGGGAAATCTGAAGGTCCATTTCTGGGTGACTCTGGTGTGAGTGTTACCTAGTTGTATCTGTGGGATGAGGTGAGTTTAGGGTCCTTCTACTCTGCCATCTTCCCCACAATTCAGTTTATTTTGTCTCATAAAAATATTACGACTCCAACTTTCTTTTCACTTCCATTTGCATGATAAATGGTTTTGTGTCCCATTACTTCCAATCTGCTTTTATTTTTAGGTCTGAAGTGATTCTCTGCTAGGCAGCATAGAGATGGGTCTTGCTTCCTCTTTACAGTCTATGTTTTCTGATTGGGATATTTAGTCCTTTTTTGTTAAAGCAATCATTGAGAAAGTATTTGTATCTCTCTAGTTGACTTCACAAGGAAAAGTGTGACAGGCTTCGCTCTGAGAAGGAGGTCTGCGTGGAACGCCTCTTTCAACTCATGGCTTGTTTCTGGCTGACGGAAGGCTTCTCAAGGGTGTGTACGGAAGCCTAGGGAAAAAGCGGCTACACTTCTCTCTCCGGGGGGAAAAAAGCAAGAACCCAAAAGCATCGGCGAGAAACCGTCTCTCAACGATCACCTTCTTTCCTGACGAGACAGAAACATGTTCAACTCTGTGTGTGTGTGTGTGTGTGTGTGTGTGTGTGTGTGTGAGGGCACGCGCGCGCGCGCGTGCATGAGTGAATAAGGAGAGTGCCATGTACTGACCTGGGAAAAGCAAGTCTGCGTCTACGGCGACTCGCCACTAGCATCTTCAGGTATCCTGGAGAGAGAAGCATTTCCAAAAGTGGGTGTGGAAGCATCATGAAAGTGCCGTACGCTTTACTACCTTTCCCTGGACCTAACTCCGAGAAACGTCCTCCCTGACGATCGAAAAGAGCTGAGCCATCTCAAGGCTGCGTGTGATCGCACAGGGACCGTTCCCTGGACCTAACTCCGAGAAACGCGTCGGGGTACAAGGCAGCTTTCAACGGACGTCTTCTTTCGTGAGCCCAGAAGCGTTTGCATATGTAGGCGTGGAAGCGTCAGCAGAGCGCCGTAGACCCTCCCTCTAAGAGGCAACCTCGCTTCTGCGAAGCCGTCTTGCACCTGACATCCTTTGCCTTGGAGACGGGAGCCTTTTATATAGTCGTGGTGGAAGCACAAGGAACGTGCCGTGCCCTGTCCTCATCTCTTAGAAACAAGGCCGCGCGCAATGGGACTTTCAGCGTAGCATATGGACGGGGTCATGAAGTCAGTCGAGATTGCAAGTGGACGTGTGCAGGCATAAGGAGAGTGCCCTATCCTTAACTCCTTGAAAGCGTGACGGAGGGAGACCGTCTTTCAAGCGAACCCCTCTCCGGAGGATATATCGAAGCAGTGACAAAAGTGGATGTGGAAGCACAACGCAACGGTTCTATACGAAACTCGGAAAAGAAGGTGGTGTAGAAGGCAGCTTTCCCCCGCGTCTTGGTTCCGGTTTAGGGAAGGGATACTCACTGCGCGTGTGGAAGCCTAGGGAAAGTACCATGGGCTGATGTGTGAAAACCAAGCCTGCGCAGAACGCAACGTTCAGCGCACATCTTGTTTCACGAAGAGAGAAGCCTTTCCAATGTGTGCGTGGAAGCCTAAGGCCAAGTGCCATATATCCTTACCCCCACGGAAAACCGCTGTAGGAAACCCGTCGTTCAACTCACAGATTCCCGGAGGAAGTTTTTCTAAAGTGCGTGTGGAGGCCCAAGGAAAAGTGTGACAGGCTTCGCTCTGAGAAGGAGGTCTGTGTGGAACGCCTCTTTCAGCTCACGGCTTGTTTCTGGCTGAGGGAAGGCTTCTCAAGGGTGTGTACGGAAGCCTAGGCAAAAAGCGCATACACTTCACTCTCCGGGGGGAAAAGGGCAAGCACCCAAAAGCATTGGCGAGAAACCGTCTCTCAACGAACACCTCCTTTCCTGACGAGACAGAAACATGTTCAACTCTGTGTGTGTGTGTGTGTGTGTGTGTGCGCGCGCGCGCGCGTGAGTGAATAAGGAATGTGCCATGCACTCACCTGGGAAAAGCAAGTCTGCGTATACGGCAACTCTCCACTAACATCTTCAGGTATCCTGGAGAGAGAAGCATTTCCAAAAGTGGGTGTGGAAGCATCATGAATGTGCCGTACGCTTTACAACCGTTCAACACCCAAACTCAACACCCAAAAAACAAATAAGCGAGTCAAGAAATGGGCAGAAGATATGAACAGATATTTCTCCAAAGAAGACACACAAATGGCCAACAGACATATGACAAACTGCTCAACATCACTTGGCATGGGGAAAAAGAAATCCAAATGACAATGAGATACCACTTCACACCAGTCAGAATTGCAAAAATTAACAAGCGAAGAAATAACAAATGTTGGTGAGGAGAAAGGGGAACTCTCTTACACTTCTAAGTGGGAATGAAAACTGGTACAGCCACTTTGGAAAACAATATGGAGGTTCCTCAAGAACTTAAAACAGAGCTCCCTTACAACCCAGCAATTTTATTTACCCCAAAGCTACAAATGTAGTGATCTGAAGGGGCAACTGCACCCCGAATGTTTATAGCGATATTGTCCACAATAGCCAAACCGTGGAAGGAACCAAGACATCCATCGACAGATAAATGGATAAAGAAAACATGGTATATACATATACAAAGGAATATGACTCAGCCATCAGAAAGGATCAATATTTAGCATATCGATGTGGAAGGCACTGGAGGGTATTATGCTGAGCAAAATAAGTCAGTCAGAGAAAAACAATTATTATATGGTTTTACTCATATGTGGAATAGAAGGAACAGCACAGAGGATCATAGGGGAAGGGAGGGAAAATGAATGCGAAGAAACCAGAGAGGAAGAAAATCCATGACAGGTTCCTAACTATTGGAAACAAACTGAGGGTTGCTGGAGGAAAGGTGGGTGGGGAGATGGAGTAACTGTGTGATGGGCATTAAGGAATGCATGTGATGTGATGAACACTGGGTGTTATACACAACTGATGAATTGTGGAACGCTACATTTGAAACTACTGGTGTACTCTCTGTTGGCTAATTCAATTTCAATGTTAAAAAAGTCTATTTTGTCTGATATAAGGATTGCTACTCTGACTTCTTTTGACATCCACTTGTATGATTAATGTTTCTCCACCTCTTAATTTCCATCTGCAGGTGTCTTTAGGTGTGAAATCTTTTATATATATATACAAACTCTGTCATGCTCTTTTGCTTGGAGCATTTAGTCCATTTACATTCCAACTAATTATCATTAGACATGTATTTATTGATGTTTTGTTACTTGTTTCATAGTTTTTTGTGTAGTTTTTCTCTGATCCTTTCTTCTCTTGCTCTCTCTCTCATGGTTTGCTCGTTTTCTTTAATGATATTCTTGGATTTCTTTCCCTTTATCTTTTGCATGTGTATTAGAGGTTTGGGTTTGTGGTGACCCCCTGGATTATATATAGCCTTTTCAGTCTATATTAAGTTGAATGCTGTTTAAGTTCAAACCCACTGTTGACTCCTCCTCATGTGTTAGGGTATATGTTTTCATATTTTACATACTTTTATTTTGTGAATCCCTTAACTGATTTTTACAGAAATACTTATTTTTACTGCTTCCTTGATTCATTATTGTCATACTCTCACTTACGATTTTTTTCCACTCATAGTGTCCCCTTCAATATTTTTTGTAGTTAATTTAGTGGTCATGAACTCTTTTAGTTTGTGTGGCTAAGAAACTCTTTTTCTCCCCTTCTTTTCTGAAGGATAGGCTTGCTGGATAAATTATTCCTTGCTGCAGATTTTTCTCATTCAGCACTTTGAATATTTAACGCCACTTTCTTCTGTCCTGCATAGTTTCTGCTGAAAACTCAGCTGATAGATTTATGGGCTTTCCCTTGCATGTTAACTGTCTTCTTTTATCTTGCTGCTTTAAATGTTTTTTCTTTATCACTACCTTTTCCCATTTGGATTACTATGTATCTTGATGTGGACCTCCTTAGGTTGATTTTGTGGGAGGGGATCTCTATGCCTTATGGATTTGTATAGGTTTCCTTCACCAGATTAGGTTAAGTTTTCAGCTCTTCTTTGGTCAAATAGATTTTCTGCCCCCTTTTCCCCCTTTTCACCTTCTGGGATCCCTCTCATGTGGGTGTTGTTACACTGGATGGAGTCACTGAATTCCCTATGTCTCTTCTCATTTTTGCATACTTCTTTTTCCTCTCATTTGTTCCGCTTGATTACTTTCCATTACTGTCTTCTAGTTCATTAATTTGTTCCTCTGCTTCGTCCATCCTGCTAATTATTCTATCTAGTATATTCTTCATTTCATTTCTTGTGTTCCACATCTCTGATTATTTCTTTCATATCTCTTTGTTAAGAGTCTCAATGATGTTCCCCCTTCTGATGTCCTCCCTCTTTTCATTTCCCCAGTGAGTATCTTTATAATTGTTATCTTAAATTTTCTGTCAGGCATGTTCCTTATATCCATTTTGTTTAGGTCTCTTGCTGTGGCTTTGTCCTCTTCTTTCGTTTAGGACATAGTCCTCTGTCTGCTCATTTGGCCTACTTCTCAGAGAATATCTCTCTGTTAGGAAGGTCAGATATATTGCTTGTTCTTGAAAATACGGGGCAGAACATACATTTTTCACTTGGTGATGCTGGTTCTCCTCTGAAGGTAATGCATAGCAACAACAGAGACTGGATCTGGACTGTGTCATTGTGCACAACACATGGGGTGTGCTGTTTTAACAAGATGCATGCGTGTTCTGTGGGTGATGGGGAGACATATTGTTGTCAAGGATTGTGTGGGTCTTATCAGGGAGGGTATCCACAGCACTGGGACTGAAGCAGGTGTGGTAGGTGTGGGGATGGGCCATGGTTTATGCAAGTTAGTGATTGCTAGATTGTGCTTGGTCTTGCAGGTAGGTGTGTGTTTATAATGAGGGGCCGTAGAGGGAAATGGCACCTGCCAGCTCCTTTGTTCCTGGACAAGTCCCTTAGCAAACTCTGAGTTCAGGAACTATGTCTCCCTTGTTTAATCCTCAAGCACCTTTCAACCTGCTTCACCCAAGCTTCTCCACACTCTTTGCTCTGCTTAATCTTTAAGGACAGATCTCAGCTTCCTATCACCTTCTGTGCTCTCTCAGAGCTGAGACAGCTGATTTTTAAAAGTTCCAAGCTTTAAGTCTGCTGGTTGTATACGCTCACAAATGTCATCCCTTCTGATTTTCAAAGCCATAAGCTATGAGGATGTCTCTACGCTTTAGAGGCTCCCCGGTGTAGTAGTTTGTTTCTGGCCCCTCTGTGACTGTGGTTCCCTCCCTCTGGTGGTCAGAAATATGGGCTTTAGATTCCTACAGAGTCCTTGTCCTTCCTACCATCTTTGATGTGATTCCCTCTCTCCATTTAGTTGTATAGTTTTGTGGGGAAATCTGAAGGTCCATTTCTGGGTGACTCTGGTGTGAGTGTTACCTAGTTGTATCTGTGGGATGAGGTGAGTTTAGGGTCCTTCTACTCTGCCATCTTCCCCACAATTCAGTTTATTTTGTCTCATAAAAATATTACGACTCCAACTTTCTTTTCACTTCCATTTGCATGATAAATGGTTTTGTGTCCCATTACTTCCAATCTGCTTTTATTTTTAGGTCTGAAGTGATTCTCTGCTAGGCAGCATAGAGATGGGTCTTGCTTCCTCTTTACAGTCTATGTTTTCTGATTGGGATATTTAGTCCTTTTTTGTTAAAGCAATCATTGAGAAAGTATTTGTATCTCTCTAGTTGACTTCACAAGGAAAAGTGTGACAGGCTTCGCTCTGAGAAGGAGGTCTGCGTGGAACGCCTCTTTCAACTCATGGCTTGTTTCTGGCTGACGGAAGGCTTCTCAAGGGTGTGTACGGAAGCCTAGGGAAAAAGCGGCTACACTTCTCTCTCCGGGGGGAAAAAAGCAAGAACCCAAAAGCATCGGCGAGAAACCGTCTCTCAACGATCACCTTCTTTCCTGACGAGACAGAAACATGTTCAACTCTGTGTGTGTGTGTGTGTGTGTGTGTGTGTGTGTGTGTGTGTGAGGGCACGCGCGCGCGCGCGTGCGTGAGTGAATAAGGAGAGTGCCATGTACTGACCTGGGAAAAGCAAGTCTGCGTCTACGGCGACTCGCCACTAGCATCTTCAGGTATCCTGGAGAGAGAAGCATTTCCAAAAGTGGGTGTGGAAGCATCATGAAAGTGCCGTACGCTTTACTACCTTTCCCTGGACCTAACTCCGAGAAACGTCCTCCCTGACGATAGAAAAGAGCTGAGCCATCTCAAGGCTGCGTGTGATCGCACAGGGACAGTTCCCTGGACCTAACTCCGAGAAACGCGTCGGGGTACAAGGCAGCTTTCAACGGACGTCTTCTTTCGTGAGCCCAGAAGCGTTTGCATATGTAGGCGTGGAAGCGTCAGCAGAGCGCCGTAGACCCTCCCTCTAAGAGGCAACCTCGCTTCTGCGAAGCCGTCTTGCACCTGACATCCTTTGCCTTGGAGACGGGAGCCTTTTATATAGTCGTGGTGGAAGCACAAGGAACGTGCCGTGCCCTGTCCTCATCTCTTAGAAACAAGGCCGCGCGCAATGGGACTTTCAGCGTAGCATATGGACGGGGTCATGAAGTCAGTCGAGATTGCAAGTGGACGTGTGCAGGCATAAGGAGAGTGCCCTATCCTTAACTCCTTGAAAGCGTGACGGAGGGAGACCGTCTTTCAAGCGAACCCCTCTCCGGAGGATATATCGAAGCAGTGACAAAAGTGGATGTGGAAGCACAACGCAACGGTTCTATACGAAACTCGGAAAAGAAGGTGGTGTAGAAGGCAGCTTTCCCCCGCGTCTTGGTTCCGGTTTAGGGAAGGGATACTCACTGCGCGTGTGGAAGCCTAGGGAAAGTACCATGGGCTGATGTGTGAAAACCAAGCCTGCGCAGAACGCAACGTTCAGCGCACATCTTGTTTCACGAAGAGAGAAGCCTTTCCAATGTGTGCGTGGAAGCCTAAGGCCAAGTGCCATATATCCTTACCCCCACGGAAAACCGCTGTAGGAAACCCGTCGTTCAACTCACAGATTCCCGGAGGAAGTTTTTCTAAAGTGCGTGTGGAGGCCCAAGGAAAAGTGTGACAGGCTTCGCTCTGAGAAGGAGGTCTGTGTGGAACGCCTCTTTCAGCTCACGGCTTGTTTCTGGCTGAGGGAAGGCTTCTCAAGGGTGTGTACGGAAGCCTAGGCAAAAAGCGCATACACTTCACTCTCCGGGGGGAAAAGGGCAAGCACCCAAAAGCATTGGCGAGAAACCGTCTCTCAACGAACACCTCCTTTCCTGACGAGACAGAAACATGTTCAACTCTGTGTGTGTGTGTGTGTGTGTGTGTGTGTGTGCGCGCGCGCGCGCGTGAGTGAATAAGGAATGTGCCATGCACTCACCTGGGAAAAGCAAGTCTGCGTATACGGCAACTCTCCACTAACATCTTCAGGTATCCTGGAGAGAGAAGCATTTCCAAAAGTGGGTGTGGAAGCATCATGAATGTGCCGTACGCTTTACAACCGTTCAACACCCAAACTCAACACCCAAAAAACAAATAAGCGAGTCAAGAAATGGGCAGAAGATATGAACAGATATTTCTCCAAAGAAGACACACAAATGGCCAACAGACATATGACAAACTGCTCAACATCACTTGGCATGGGGAAAAAGAAATCCAAATGACAATGAGATACCACTTCACACCAGTCAGAATTGCAAAAATTAACAAGCGAAGAAATAACAAATGTTGGTGAGGAGAAAGGGGAACTCTCTTACACTTCTAAGTGGGAATGAAAACTGGTACAGCCACTTTGGAAAACAATATGGAGGTTCCTCAAGAACTTAAAAGAGAGCTCCCTTACAACCCAGCAATTTTACTTACCCCAAAGCTACAAATGTAGTGATCTGAAGGGGCAACTGCACCCCGAATGTTTATAGCGACATTGTCCACAATAGCCAAACCGTGGAAGGAACCAAGACATCCATCGACAGATAAATGGATAAAGAAAACATGGTATATACATATACAAAGGAATATGACTCAGCCATCAGAAAGGATCAATATTTAGCATATCGATGTGGAAGGCACTGGAGGGTATTATGCTGAGCAAAATAAGTCAGTCAGAGAAAAACAATTATTATATGGTTTTACTCATATGTGGAATAGAAGGAACAGCACAGAGGATCATAGGGGAAGGGAGGGAAAATGAATGCGAAGAAACCAGAGAGGAAGAAAATCCATGACAGGTTCCTAACTATTGGAAACAAACTGAGGGTTGCTGGAGGAAAGGTGGGTGGGGAGATGGAGTAACTGTGTGATGGGCATTAAGGAATGCATGTGATGTGATGAACACTGGGTGTTATACACAACTGATGAATTGTGGAACGCTACATTTGAAACTACTGGTGTACTCTCTGTTGGCTAATTCAATTTCAATGTTAAAAAAGTCTATTTTGTCTGATATAAGGATTGCTACTCTGACTTCTTTTGACATCCACTTGTATGATTAATGTTTCTCCACCTCTTAATTTCCATCTGCAGGTGTCTTTAGGTGTGAAATCTTTTATATATATATACAAACTCTGTCGTGCTCTTTTGCTTGGAGCATTTAGTCCATTTACATTCCAACTAATTATCATTAGACATGTATTTATTGATGTTTTGTTACTTGTTTCATAGTTTTTTGTGTAGTTTTTCTCTGATCCTTTCTTCTCTTGCTCTCTCTCTCATGGTTTGCTCGTTTTCTTTAATGATATTCTTGGATTTCTTTCCCTTTATCTTTTGCATGTGTATTAGAGGTTTGGGTTTGTGGTGACCCCCTGGATTATATATAGCCTTTTCAGTCTATATTAAGTTGAATGCTGTTTAAGTTCAAACCCACTGTTGACTCCTCCTCATGTGTTAGGGTATATGTTTTCATATTTTACATACTTTTATTTTGTGAATCCCTTAACTGATTTTTACAGAAATACTTATTTTTACTGCTTCCTTGATTCATTATTGTCATACTCTCACTTACGATTTTTTTCCACTCATAGTGTCCCCTTCAATATTTTTTGTAGTTAATTTAGTGGTCATGAACTCTTTTAGTTTGTGTGGCTAAGAAACTCTTTTTCTCCCCTTCTTTTCTGAAGGATAGGCTTGCTGGATAAATTATTCCTTGCTGCAGATTTTTCTCATTCAGCACTTTGAATATTTAACGCCACTTTCTTCTGTCCTGCATAGTTTCTGCTGAAAACTCAGCTGATAGATTTATGGGCTTTCCCTTGCATGTTAACTGTCTTCTTTTATCTTGCTGCTTTAAATGTTTTTTCTTTATCACTACCTTTTCCCATTTGGATTACTATGTATCTTGATGTGGACCTCCTTAGGTTGATTTTGTGGGAGGGGATCTCTATGCCTTATGGATTTGTATAGGTTTCCTTCACCAGATTAGGTTAAGTTTTCAGCTCTTCTTTGGTCAAATAGATTTTCTGCCCCCTTTTCCCCCTTTTCACCTTCTGGGATCCCTCTCATGTGGGTGTGGTTACACTGGATGGAGTCACTGAATTCCCTATGTCTCTTCTCATTTTTGCATACTTCTTTTTCCTCTCATTTGTTCCGCTTGATTACTTTCCATTACTGTCTTCTAGTTCATTAATTTGTTCCTCTGCTTCGTCCATCCTGCTAATTATTCTATCTAGTATATTCTTCATTTCATTTCTTGTGTTCCACATCTCTGATTATTTCTTTCATATCTCTTTGTTAAGAGTCTCAATGATGTTCCCCCTTCTGATGTCCTCCCTCTTTTCATTTCCCCAGTGAGTATCTTTATAATTGTTATCTTAAATTTTCTGTCAGGCATGTTCCTTATATCCATTTTGTTTAGGTCTCTTGCTGTGGCTTTGTCCTCTTCTTTCGTTTAGGACATAGTCCTCTGTCTGCTCATTTGGCCTACTTCTCAGAGAATATCTCTCTGTTAGGAAGGTCAGATATATTGCTTGTTCTTGAAAATACGGGGCAGAACATACATTTTTCACTTGGTGATGCTGGTTCTCCTCTGAAGGTAATGCATAGCAACAACAGAGACTGGATCTGGACTGTGTCATTGTGCACAACACATGGGGTGTGCTGTTTTAACAAGATGCATGCGTGTTCTGTGGGTGATGGGGAGACATATTGTTGTCAAGGATTGTGTGGGTCTTATCAGGGAGGGTATCCACAGCACTGGGACTGAAGCAGGTGTGGTAGGTGTGGGGATGGGCCATGGTTTATGCAAGTTAGTGATTGCTAGATTGTGCTTGGTCTTGCAGGTAGGTGTGTGTTTATAATGAGGGGCCGTAGAGGGAAATGGCACCTGCCAGCTCCTTTGTTCCTGGACAAGTCCCTTAGCAAACTCTGAGTTCAGGAACTATGTCTCCCTTGTTTAATCCTCAAGCACCTTTCAACCTGCTTCACCCAAGCTTCTCCACACTCTTTGCTCTGCTTAATCTTTAAGGACAGATCTCAGCTTCCTATCACCTTCTGTGCTCTCTCAGAGCTGAGACAGCTGATTTTTAAAAGTTCCAAGCTTTAAGTCTGCTGGTTGTATACGCTCACAAATGTCATCCCTTCTGATTTTCAAAGCCATAAGCTATGAGGATGTCTCTACGCTTTAGAGGCTCCCCGGTGTAGTAGTTTGTTTCTGGCCCCTCTGTGACTGTGGTTCCCTCCCTCTGGTGGTCAGAAATATGGGGTTTAGATTCCTACAGAGTCCTTGTCCTTCCTACCATCTTTGATGTGATTCCCTCTCTCCATTTAGTTGTATAGTTTTGTGGGGAAATCTGAAGGTCCATTTCTGGGTGACTCTGGTGTGAGTGTTACCTAGTTGTATCTGTGGGATGAGGTGAGTTTAGGGTCCTTCTATTCTGCCATCTTCCCCACAATTCAGTTTATTTTGTCTCATAAAAATATTACGACTCCAACTTTCTTTTCACTTCCATTTGCATGATAAATGGTTTTGTGTCCCATTACTTCCAATCTGCTTTTATTTTTAGGTCTGAAGTGATTCTCTGCTAGGCAGCATAGAGATGGGTCTTGCTTCCTCTTTACAGTCTATGTTTTCTGATTGGGATATTTAGTCCTTTTTTGTTAAAGCAATCATTGAGAAAGTATTTGTATCTCTCTAGTTGACTTCACAAGGAAAAGTGTGACAGGCTTCGCTCTGAGAAGGAGGTCTGCGTGGAACGCCTCTTTCAACTCATGGCTTGTTTCTGGCTGACGGAAGGCTTCTCAAGGGTGTGTACGGAAGCCTAGGGAAAAAGCGGCTACACTTCTCTCTCCGGGGGGAAAAAAGCAAGAACCCAAAAGCATCGGCGAGAAACCGTCTCTCAACGATCACCTTCTTTCCTGACGAGACAGAAACATGTTCAACTCTGTGTGTGTGTGTGTGTGTGTGTGTGTGTGTGTGTGTGAGGGCACGCGCGCGCGCGCGTGCATGAGTGAATAAGGAGAGTGCCATGTACTGACCTGGGAAAAGCAAGTCTGCGTCTACGGCGACTCGCCACTAGCATCTTCAGGTATCCTGGAGAGAGAAGCATTTCCAAAAGTGGGTGTGGAAGCATCATGAAAGTGCCGTACGCTTTACTACCTTTCCCTGGACCTAACTCCGAGAAACGTCCTCCCTGACGATAGAAAAGAGCTGAGCCATCTCAAGGCTGCGTGTGATCGCACAGGGACCGTTCCCTGGACCTAACTCCGAGAAACGCGTCGGGGTACAAGGCAGCTTTCAACGGACGTCTTCTTTCGTGAGCCCAGAAGCGTTTGCATATGTAGGCGTGGAAGCGTCAGCAGAGCGCCGTAGACCCTCCCTCTAAGAGGCAACCTCGCTTCTGCGAAGCCGTCTTGCACCTGACATCCTTTGCCTTGGAGACGGGAGCCTTTTATATAGTCGTGGTGGAAGCACAAGGAACGTGCCGTGCCCTGTCCTCATCTCTTAGAAACAAGGCCGCGCGCAATGGGACTTTCAGCGTAGCATATGGACGGGGTCATGAAGTCAGTCGAGATTGCAAGTGGACGTGTGCAGGCATAAGGAGAGTGCCCTATCCTTAACTCCTTGAAAGCGTGACGGAGGGAGACCGTCTTTCAAGCGAACCCCTCTCCGGAGGATATATCGAAGCAGTGACAAAAGTGGATGTGGAAGCACAACGCAACGGTTCTATACGAAACTCGGAAAAGAAGGTGGTGTAGAAGGCAGCTTTCCCCCGCGTCTTGGTTCAGGTTTAGGGAAGGGATACTCACTGCGCGTGTGGAAGCCTAGGGAAAGTACCATGGGCTGATGTGTGAAAACCAAGCCTGCGCAGAACGCAACGTTCAGCGCACATCTTGTTTCACGAAGAGAGAAGCCTTTCCAATGTGTGCGTGGAAGCCTAAGGCCAAGTGCCATATATCCTTACCCCCACGGAAAACCGCTGTAGGAAACCCGTCGTTCAACTCACAGATTCCCGGAGGAAGTTTTTCTAAAGTGCGTGTGGAGGCCCAAGGAAAAGTGTGACAGGCTTCGCTCTGAGAAGGAGGTCTGTGTGGAACGCCTCTTTCAGCTCACGGCTTGTTTCTGGCTGAGGGAAGGCTTCTCAAGGGTGTGTACGGAAGCCTAGGCAAAAAGCGCATACACTTCACTCTCCGGGGGGAAAAGGGCAAGCACCCAAAAGCATTGGCGAGAAACCGTCTCTCAACGAACACCTCCTTTCCTGACGAGACAGAAACATGTTCAACTCTGTGTGTGTGTGTGTGTGTGTGTGCGCGCGCGCGCGCGTGAGTGAATAAGGAATGTGCCATGCACTCACCTGGGAAAAGCAAGTCTGCGTATACGGCAACTCTCCACTAACATCTTCAGGTATCCTGGAGAGAGAAGCATTTCCAAAAGTGGGTGTGGAAGCATCATGAATGTGCCGTACGCTTTACAACCGTTCAACACCCAAACTCAACACCCAAAAAACAAATAAGCGAGTCAAGAAATGGGCAGAAGATATGAACAGATATTTCTCCAAAGAAGACACACAAATGGCCAACAGACATATGACAAACTGCTCAACATCACTTGGCATGGGGAAAAAGAAATCCAAATGACAATGAGATACCACTTCACACCAGTCAGAATTGCAAAAATTAACAAGCGAAGAAATAACAAATGTTGGTGAGGAGAAAGGGGAACTCTCTTACACTTCTAAGTGGGAATGAAAACTGGTACAGCCACTTTGGAAAACAATATGGAGGTTCCTCAAGAACTTAAAACAGAGCTCCCTTACAACCCAGCAATTTTATTTACCCCAAAGCTACAAATGTAGTGATCTGAAGGGGCAACTGCACCCCGAATGTTTATAGCGACATTGTCCACAATAGCCAAACCGTGGAAGGAACCAAGACATCCATCGACAGATAAATGGATAAAGAAAACATGGTATATACATATACAAAGGAATATGACTCAGCCATCAGAAAGGATCAATATTTAGCATATCGATGTGGAAGGCACTGGAGGGTATTATGCTGAGCAAAATAAGTCAGTCAGAGAAAAACAATTATTATATGGTTTTACTCATATGTGGAATAGAAGGAACAGCACAGAGGATCATAGGGGAAGGGAGGGAAAATGAATGCGAAGAAACCAGAGAGGAAGAAAATCCATGACAGGTTCCTAACTATTGGAAACAAACTGAGGGTTGCTGGAGGAAAGGTGGGTGGGGAGATGGAGTAACTGTGTGATGGGCATTAAGGAATGCATGTGATGTGATGAACACTGGGTGTTATACACAACTGATGAATTGTGGAACGCTACATTTGAAACTACTGGTGTACTCTCTGTTGGCTAATTCAATTTCAATGTTAAAAAAGTCTATTTTGTCTGATATAAGGATTGCTACTCTGACTTCTTTTGACATCCACTTGTATGATTAATGTTTCTCCACCTCTTAATTTCCATCTGCAGGTGTCTTTAGGTGTGAAATCTTTTATATATATATACAAACTCTGTCATGCTCTTTTGCTTGGAGCATTTAGTCCATTTACATTCAAACTAATTATCATTAGACATGTATTTATTGATGTTTTGTTACTTGTTTCATAGTTTTTTGTGTAGTTTTTCTCTGATCCTTTCTTCTCTTGCTCTCTCTCTCATGGTTTGCTCGTTTTCTTTAATGATATTCTTGGATTTCTTTCCCTTTATCTTTTGCATGTGTATTAGAGGTTTGGGTTTGTGGTGACCCCCTGGATTATATATAGCCTTTTCAGTCTATATTAAGTTGAATGCTGTTTAAGTTCAAACCCACTGTTGACTCCTCCTCATGTGTTAGGGTATATGTTTTCATATTTTACATACTTTTATTTTGTGAATCCCTTAACTGATTTTTACAGAAATACTTATTTTTACTGCTTCCTTGATTCATTATTGTCATACTCTCACTTACGATTTTTTTCCACTCATAGTGTCCCCTTCAATATTTTTTGTAGTTAATTTAGTGGTCATGAACTCTTTTAGTTTGTGTGGCTAAGAAACTCTTTTTCTCCCCTTCTTTTCTGAAGGATAGGCTTGCTGGATAAATTATTCCTTGCTGCAGATTTTTCTCATTCAGCACTTTGAATATTTAACGCCACTTTCTTCTGTCCTGCATAGTTTCTGCTGAAAACTCAGCTGATAGATTTATGGGCTTTCCCTTGCATGTTAACTGTCTTCTTTTATCTTGCTGCTTTAAATGTTTTTTCTTTATCACTACCTTTTCCCATTTGGATTACTATGTATCTTGATGTGGACCTCCTTAGGTTGATTTTGTGGGAGGGGATCTCTATGCCTTATGGATTTGTATAGGTTTCCTTCACCAGATTAGGTTAAGTTTTCAGCTCTTCTTTGGTCAAATAGATTTTCTGCCCCCTTTTCCCCCTTTTCACCTTCTGGGATCCCTCTCATGTGGGTGTTGTTACACTGGATGGAGTCACTGAATTCCCTATGTCTCTTCTCATTTTTGCATACTTCTTTTTCCTCTCATTTGTTCCGCTTGATTACTTTCCATTACTGTCTTCTAGTTCATTAATTTGTTCCTCTGCTTCGTCCATCCTGCTAATTATTCTATCTAGTATATTCTTCATTTCATTTCTTGTGTTCCACATCTCTGATTATTTCTTTCATATCTCTTTGTTAAGAGTCTCAATGATGTTCCCCCTTCTGATGTCCTCCCTCTTTTCATTTCCCCAGTGAGTATCTTTATAATTGTTATCTTAAATTTTCTGTCAGGCATGTTCCTTATATCCATTTTGTTTAGGTCTCTTGCTGTGGCTTTGTCCTCTTCTTTCGTTTAGGACATAGTCCTCTGTCTGCTCATTTGGCCTACTTCTCAGAGAATATCTCTCTGTTAGGAAGGTCAGATATATTGCTTGTTCTTGAAAATACGGGGCAGAACATACATTTTTCACTTGGTGATGCTGGTTCTCCTCTGAAGGTAATGCATAGCAACAACAGAGACTGGATCTGGACTGTGTCATTGTGCACAACACATGGGGTGTGCTGTTTTAACAAGATGCATGCGTGTTCTGTGGGTGATGGGGAGACATATTGTTGTCAAGGATTGTGTGGGTCTTATCAGGGAGGGTATCCACAGCACTGGGACTGAAGCAGGTGTGGTAGGTGTGGGGATGGGCCATGGTTTATGCAAGTTAGTGATTGCTAGATTGTGCTTGGTCTTGCAGGTAGGTGTGTGTTTATAATGAGGGGCCGTAGAGGGAAATGGCACCTGCCAGCTCCTTTGTTCCTGGACAAGTCCCTTAGCAAACTCTGAGTTCAGGAACTATGTCTCCCTTGTTTAATCCTCAAGCACCTTTCAACCTGCTTCACCCAAGCTTCTCCACACTCTTTGCTCTGCTTAATCTTTAAGGACAGATCTCAGCTTCCTATCACCTTCTGTGCTCTCTCAGAGCTGAGACAGCTGATTTTTAAAAGTTCCAAGCTTTAAGTCTGCTGGTTGTATACGCTCACAAATGTCATCCCTTCTGATTTTCAAAGCCATAAGCTATGAGGATGTCTCTACGCTTTAGAGGCTCCCCGGTGTAGTAGTTTGTTTCTGGCCCCTCTGTGACTGTGGTTCCCTCCCTCTGGTGGTCAGAAATATGGGGTTTAGATTCCTACAGAGTCCTTGTCCTTCCTACCATCTTTGATGTGATTCCCTCTCTCCATTTAGTTGTATAGTTTTGTGGGGAAATCTGAAGGTCCATTTCTGGGTGACTCTGGTGTGAGTGTTACCTAGTTGTATCTGTGGGATGAGGTGAGTTTAGGGTCCTTCTACTCTGCCATCTTCCCCACAATTCAGTTTATTTTGTCTCATAAAAATATTACGACTCCAACTTTCTTTTCACTTCCATTTGCATGATAAATGGTTTTGTGTCCCATTACTTCCAATCTGCTTTTATTTTTAGGTCTGAAGTGATTCTCTGCTAGGCAGCATAGAGATGGGTCTTGCTTCCTCTTTACAGTCTATGTTTTCTGATTGGGATATTTAGTCCTTTTTTGTTAAAGCAATCATTGAGAAAGTATTTGTATCTCTCTAGTTGACTTCACAAGGAAAAGTGTGACAGGCTTCGCTCTGAGAAGGAGGTCTGCGTGGAACGCCTCTTTCAACTCATGGCTTGTTTCTGGCTGACGGAAGGCTTCTCAAGGGTGTGTACGGAAGCCTAGGGAAAAAGCGGCTACACTTCTCTCTCCGGGGGGAAAAAAGCAAGAACCCAAAAGCATCGGCGAGAAACCGTCTCTCAACGATCACCTTCTTTCCTGACGAGACAGAAACATGTTCAACTCTGTGTGTGTGTGTGTGTGTGTGTGTGTGTGTGTGTGTGTGTGAGGGCACGCGCGCGCGCGCGTGCGTGAGTGAATAAGGAGAGTGCCATGTACTGACCTGGGAAAAGCAAGTCTGCGTCTACGGCGACTCGCCACTAGCATCTTCAGGTATCCTGGAGAGAGAAGCATTTCCAAAAGTGGGTGTGGAAGCATCATGAAAGTGCCGTACGCTTTACTACCTTTCCCTGGACCTAACTCCGAGAAACGTCCTCCCTGACGATAGAAAAGAGCTGAGCCATCTCAAGGCTGCGTGTGATCGCACAGGGACAGTTCCCTGGACCTAACTCCGAGAAACGCGTCGGGGTACAAGGCAGCTTTCAACGGACGTCTTCTTTCGTGAGCCCAGAAGCGTTTGCATATGTAGGCGTGGAAGCGTCAGCAGAGCGCCGTAGACCCTCCCTCTAAGAGGCAACCTCGCTTCTGCGAAGCCGTCTTGCACCTGACATCCTTTGCCTTGGAGACGGGAGCCTTTTATATAGTCGTGGTGGAAGCACAAGGAACGTGCCGTGCCCTGTCCTCATCTCTTAGAAACAAGGCCGCGCGCAATGGGACTTTCAGCGTAGCATATGGACGGGGTCATGAAGTCAGTCGAGATTGCAAGTGGACGTGTGCAGGCATAAGGAGAGTGCCCTATCCTTAACTCCTTGAAAGCGTGACGGAGGGAGACCGTCTTTCAAGCGAACCCCTCTCCGGAGGATATATCGAAGCAGTGACAAAAGTGGATGTGGAAGCACAACGCAACGGTTCTATACGAAACTCGGAAAAGAAGGTGGTGTAGAAGGCAGCTTTCCCCCGCGTCTTGGTTCCGGTTTAGGGAAGGGATACTCACTGCGCGTGTGGAAGCCTAGGGAAAGTACCATGGGCTGATGTGTGAAAACCAAGCCTGCGCAGAACGCAACGTTCAGCGCACATCTTGTTTCACGAAGAGAGAAGCCTTTCCAATGTGTGCGTGGAAGCCTAAGGCCAAGTGCCATATATCCTTACCCCCACGGAAAACCGCTGTAGGAAACCCGTCGTTCAACTCACAGATTCCCGGAGGAAGTTTTTCTAAAGTGCGTGTGGAGGCCCAAGGAAAAGTGTGACAGGCTTCGCTCTGAGAAGGAGGTCTGTGTGGAACGCCTCTTTCAGCTCACGGCTTGTTTCTGGCTGAGGGAAGGCTTCTCAAGGGTGTGTACGGAAGCCTAGGCAAAAAGCGCATACACTTCACTCTCCGGGGGGAAAAGGGCAAGCACCCAAAAGCATTGGCGAGAAACCGTCTCTCAACGAACACCTCCTTTCCTGACGAGACAGAAACATGTTCAACTCTGTGTGTGTGTGTGTGTGTGTGTGTGTGTGTGCGCGCGCGCGCGCGTGAGTGAATAAGGAATGTGCCATGCACTCACCTGGGAAAAGCAAGTCTGCGTATACGGCAACTCTCCACTAACATCTTCAGGTATCCTGGAGAGAGAAGCATTTCCAAAAGTGGGTGTGGAAGCATCATGAATGTGCCGTACGCTTTACAACCGTTCAACACCCAAACTCAACACCCAAAAAACAAATAAGCGAGTCAAGAAATGGGCAGAAGATATGAACAGATATTTCTCCAAAGAAGACACACAAATGGCCAACAGACATATGACAAACTGCTCAACATCACTTGGCATGGGGAAAAAGAAATCCAAATGACAATGAGATACCACTTCACACCAGTCAGAATTGCAAAAATTAACAAGCGAAGAAATAACAAATGTTGGTGAGGAGAAAGGGGAACTCTCTTACACTTCTAAGTGGGAATGAAAACTGGTACAGCCACTTTGGAAAACAATATGGAGGTTCCTCAAGAACTTAAAAGAGAGCTCCCTTACAACCCAGCAATTTTACTTACCCCAAAGCTACAAATGTAGTGATCTGAAGGGGCAACTGCACCCCAAATGTTTATAGCGACATTGTCCACAATAGCCAAACCGTGGAAGGAACCAAGACATCCATCGACAGATAAATGGATAAAGAAAACATGGTATATACATATACAAAGGAATATGACTCAGCCATCAGAAAGGATCAATATTTAGCATATCGATGTGGAAGGCACTGGAGGGTATTATGCTGAGCAAAATAAGTCAGTCAGAGAAAAACAATTATTATATGGTTTTACTCATATGTGGAATAGAAGGAACAGCACAGAGGATCATAGGGGAAGGGAGGGAAAATGAATGCGAAGAAACCAGAGAGGAAGAAAATCCATGACAGGTTCCTAACTATTGGAAACAAACTGAGGGTTGCTGGAGGAAAGGTGGGTGGGGAGATGGAGTAACTGTGTGATGGGCATTAAGGAATGCATGTGATGTGATGAACACTGGGTGTTATACACAACTGATGAATTGTGGAACGCTACATTTGAAACTACTGGTGTACTCTCTGTTGGCTAATTCAATTTCAATGTTAAAAAAGTCTATTTTGTCTGATATAAGGATTGCTACTCTGACTTCTTTTGACATCCACTTGTATGATTAATGTTTCTCCACCTCTTAATTTCCATCTGCAGGTGTCTTTAGGTGTGAAATCTTTTATATATATATACAAACTCTGTCGTGCTCTTTTGCTTGGAGCATTTAGTCCATTTACATTCAAACTAATTATCATTAGACATGTATTTATTGATGTTTTGTTACTTGTTTCATAGTTTTTTGTGTAGTTTTTCTCTGATCCTTTCTTCTCTTGCTCTCTCTCTCATGGTTTGCTCGTTTTCTTTAATGATATTCTTGGATTTCTTTCCCTTTATCTTTTGCATGTGTATTAGAGGTTTGGGTTTGTGGTGACCCCCTGGATTATATATAGCCTTTTCAGTCTATATTAAGTTGAATGCTGTTTAAGTTCAAACCCACTGTTGACTCCTCCTCATGTGTTAGGGTATATGTTTTCATATTTTACATACTTTTATTTTGTGAATCCCTTAACTGATTTTTACAGAAATACTTATTTTTACTGCTTCCTTGATTCATTATTGTCATACTCTCACTTACGATTTTTTTCCACTCATAGTGTCCCCTTCAATATTTTTTGTAGTTAATTTAGTGGTCATGAACTCTTTTAGTTTGTGTGGCTAAGAAACTCTTTTTCTCCCCTTCTTTTCTGAAGGATAGGCTTGCTGGATAAATTATTCCTTGCTGCAGATTTTTCTCATTCAGCACTTTGAATATTTAACGCCACTTTCTTCTGTCCTGCATAGTTTCTGCTGAAAACTCAGCTGATAGATTTATGGGCTTTCCCTTGCATGTTAACTGTCTTCTTTTATCTTGCTGCTTTAAATGTTTTTTCTTTATCACTACCTTTTCCCATTTGGATTACTATGTATCTTGATGTGGACCTCCTTAGGTTGATTTTGTGGGAGGGGATCTCTATGCCTTATGGATTTGTATAGGTTTCCTTCACCAGATTAGGTTAAGTTTTCAGCTCTTCTTTGGTCAAATAGATTTTCTGCCCCCTTTTCCCCCTTTTCACCTTCTGGGATCCCTCTCATGTGGGTGTGGTTACACTGGATGGAGTCACTGAATTCCCTATGTCTCTTCTCATTTTTGCATACTTCTTTTTCCTCTCATTTGTTCCGCTTGATTACTTTCCATTACTGTCTTCTAGTTCATTAATTTGTTCCTCTGCTTCGTCCATCCTGCTAATTATTCTATCTAGTATATTCTTCATTTCATTTCTTGTGTTCCACATCTCTGATTATTTCTTTCATATCTCTTTGTTAAGAGTCTCAATGATGTTCCCCCTTCTGATGTCCTCCCTCTTTTCATTTCCCCAGTGAGTATCTTTATAATTGTTATCTTAAATTTTCTGTCAGGCATGTTCCTTATATCCATTTTGTTTAGGTCTCTTGCTGTGGCTTTGTCCTCTTCTTTCGTTTAGGACATAGTCCTCTGTCTGCTCATTTGGCCTACTTCTCAGAGAATATCTCTCTGTTAGGAAGGTCAGATATATTGCTTGTTCTTGAAAATACGGGGCAGAACATACATTTTTCACTTGGTGATGCTGGTTCTCCTCTGAAGGTAATGCATAGCAACAACAGAGACTGGATCTGGACTGTGTCATTGTGCACAACACATGGGGTGTGCTGTTTTAACAAGATGCATGCGTGTTCTGTGGGTGATGGGGAGACATATTGTTGTCAAGGATTGTGTGGGTCTTATCAGGGAGGGTATCCACAGCACTGGGACTGAAGCAGGTGTGGTAGGTGTGGGGATGGGCCATGGTTTATGCAAGTTAGTGATTGCTAGATTGTGCTTGGTCTTGCAGGTAGGTGTGTGTTTATAATGAGGGGCCGTAGAGGGAAATGGCACCTGCCAGCTCCTTTGTTCCTGGACAAGTCCCTTAGCAAACTCTGAGTTCAGGAACTATGTCTCCCTTGTTTAATCCTCAAGCACCTTTCAACCTGCTTCACCCAAGCTTCTCCACACTCTTTGCTCCGCTTAATCTTTAAGGACAGATCTCAGCTTCCTATCACCTTCTGTGCTCTCTCAGAGCTGAGACAGCTGATTTTTAAAAGTTCCAAGCTTTAAGTCTGCTGGTTGTATACGCTCACAAATGTCATCCCTTCTGATTTTCAAAGCCATAAGCTATGAGGATGTCTCTACGCTTTAGAGGCTCCCCGGTGTAGTAGTTTGTTTCTGGCCCCTCTGTGACTGTGGTTCCCTCCCTCTGGTGGTCAGAAATATGGGGTTTAGATTCCTACAGAGTCCTTGTCCTTCCTACCATCTTTGATGTGATTCCCTCTCTCCATTTAGTTGTATAGTTTTGTGGGGAAATCTGAAGGTCCATTTCTGGGTGACTCTGGTGTGAGTGTTACCTAGTTGTATCTGTGGGATGAGGTGAGTTTAGGGTCCTTCTACTCTGCCATCTTCCCCACAATTCAGTTTATTTTGTCTCATAAAAATATTACGACTCCAACTTTCTTTTCACTTCCATTTGCATGATAAATGGTTTTGTGTCCCATTACTTCCAATCTGCTTTTATTTTTAGGTCTGAAGTGATTCTCTGCTAGGCAGCATAGAGATGGGTCTTGCTTCCTCTTTACAGTCTATGTTTTCTGATTGGGATATTTAGTCCTTTTTTGTTAAAGCAATCATTGAGAAAGTATTTGTATCTCTCTAGTTGACTTCACAAGGAAAAGTGTGACAGGCTTCGCTCTGAGAAGGAGGTCTGCGTGGAACGCCTCTTTCAACTCATGGCTTGTTTCTGGCTGACGGAAGGCTTCTCAAGGGTGTGTACGGAAGCCTAGGGAAAAAGCGGCTACACTTCTCTCTCCGGGGGGAAAAAAGCAAGAACCCAAAAGCATCGGCGAGAAACCGTCTCTCAACGATCACCTTCTTTCCTGACGAGACAGAAACATGTTCAACTCTGTGTGTGTGTGTGTGTGTGTGTGTGTGTGTGTGTGTGAGGGCACGCGCGCGCGCGCGTGCGTGAGTGAATAAGGAGAGTGCCATGTACTGACCTGGGAAAAGCAAGTCTGCGTCTACGGCGACTCGCCACTAGCATCTTCAGGTATCCTGGAGAGAGAAGCATTTCCAAAAGTGGGTGTGGAAGCATCATGAAAGTGCCGTACGCTTTACTACCTTTCCCTGGACCTAACTCCGAGAAACGTCCTCCCTGACGATCGAAAAGAGCTGAGCCATCTCAAGGCTGCGTGTGATCGCACAGGGACAGTTCCCTGGACCTAACTCCGAGAAACGCGTCGGGGTACAAGGCAGCTTTCAACGGACGTCTTCTTTCGTGAGCCCAGAAGCGTTTGCATATGTAGGCGTGGAAGCGTCAGCAGAGCGCCGTAGACCCTCCCTCTAAGAGGCAACCTCGCTTCTGCGAAGCCGTCTTGCACCTGACATCCTTTGCCTTGGAGACGGGAGCCTTTTATATAGTCGTGGTGGAAGCACAAGGAACGTGCCGTGCCCTGTCCTCATCTCTTAGAAACAAGGCCGCGCGCAATGGGACTTTCAGCGTAGCATATGGACGGGGTCATGAAGTCAGTCGAGATTGCAAGTGGACGTGTGCAGGCATAAGGAGAGTGCCCTATCCTTAACTCCTTGAAAGCGTGACGGAGGGAGACCGTCTTTCAAGCGAACCCCTCTCCGGAGGATATATCGAAGCAGTGACAAAAGTGGATGTGGAAGCACAACGCAACGGTTCTATACGAAACTCGGAAAAGAAGGTGGTGTAGAAGGCAGCTTTCCCCCGCGTCTTGGTTCCGGTTTAGGGAAGGGATACTCACTGCGCGTGTGGAAGCCTAGGGAAAGTACCATGGGCTGATGTGTGAAAACCAAGCCTGCGCAGAACGCAACGTTCAGCGCACATCTTGTTTCACGAAGAGAGAAGCCTTTCCAATGTGTGCGTGGAAGCCTAAGGCCAAGTGCCATATATCCTTACCCCCACGGAAAACCGCTGTAGGAAACCCGTCGTTCAACTCACAGATTCCCGGAGGAAGTTTTTCTAAAGTGCGTGTGGAGGCCCAAGGAAAAGTGTGACAGGCTTCGCTCTGAGAAGGAGGTCTGTGTGGAACGCCTCTTTCAGCTCACGGCTTGTTTCTGGCTGAGGGAAGGCTTCTCAAGGGTGTGTACGGAAGCCTAGGCAAAAAGCGCATACACTTCACTCTCCGGGGGGAAAAGGGCAAGCACCCAAAAGCATTGGCGAGAAACCGTCTCTCAACGAACACCTCCTTTCCTGACGAGACAGAAACATGTTCAACTCTGTGTGTGTGTGTGTGTGTGTGTGTGTGTGTGCGCGCGCGCGCGCGTGAGTGAATAAGGAATGTGCCATGCACTCACCTGGGAAAAGCAAGTCTGCGTATACGGCAACTCTCCACTAACATCTTCAGGTATCCTGGAGAGAGAAGCATTTCCAAAAGTGGGTGTGGAAGCATCATGAATGTGCCGTACGCTTTACAACCGTTCAACACCCAAACTCAACACCCAAAAAACAAATAAGCGAGTCAAGAAATGGGCAGAAGATATGAACAGATATTTCTCCAAAGAAGACACACAAATGGCCAACAGACATATGACAAACTGCTCAACATCACTTGGCATGGGGAAAAAGAAATCCAAATGACAATGAGATACCACTTCACACCAGTCAGAATTGCAAAAATTAACAAGCGAAGAAATAACAAATGTTGGTGAGGAGAAAGGGGAACTCTCTTACACTTCTAAGTGGGAATGAAAACTGGTACAGCCACTTTGGAAAACAATATGGAGGTTCCTCAAGAACTTAAAAGAGAGCTCCCTTACAACCCAGCAATTTTACTTACCCCAAAGCTACAAATGTAGTGATCTGAAGGGGCAACTGCACCCCGAATGTTTATAGCGACATTGTCCACAATAGCCAAACCGTGGAAGGAACCAAGACATCCATCGACAGATAAATGGATAAAGAAAACATGGTATATACATATACAAAGGAATATGACTCAGCCATCAGAAAGGATCAATATTTAGCATATCGATGTGGAAGGCACTGGAGGGTATTATGCTGAGCAAAATAAGTCAGTCAGAGAAAAACAATTATTATATGGTTTTACTCATATGTGGAATAGAAGGAACAGCACAGAGGATCATAGGGGAAGGGAGGGAAAATGAATGCGAAGAAACCAGAGAGGAAGAAAATCCATGACAGGTTCCTAACTATTGGAAACAAACTGAGGGTTGCTGGAGGAAAGGTGGGTGGGGAGATGGAGTAACTGTGTGATGGGCATTAAGGAATGCATGTGATGTGATGAACACTGGGTGTTATACACAACTGATGAATTGTGGAACGCTACATTTGAAACTACTGGTGTACTCTCTGTTGGCTAATTCAATTTCAATGTTAAAAAAGTCTATTTTGTCTGATATAAGGATTGCTACTCTGACTTCTTTTGACATCCACTTGTATGATTAATGTTTCTCCACCTCTTAATTTCCATCTGCAGGTGTCTTTAGGTGTGAAATCTTTTATATATATATACAAACTCTGTCGTGCTCTTTTGCTTGGAGCATTTAGTCCATTTACATTCAAACTAATTATCATTAGACATGTATTTATTGATGTTTTGTTACTTGTTTCATAGTTTTTTGTGTAGTTTTTCTCTGATCCTTTCTTCTCTTGCTCTCTCTCTCATGGTTTGCTCGTTTTCTTTAATGATATTCTTGGATTTCTTTCCCTTTATCTTTTGCATGTGTATTAGAGGTTTGGGTTTGTGGTGACCCCCTGGATTATATATAGCCTTTTCAGTCTATATTAAGTTGAATGCTGTTTAAGTTCAAACCCACTGTTGACTCCTCCTCATGTGTTAGGGTATATGTTTTCATATTTTACATACTTTTATTTTGTGAATCCCTTAACTGATTTTTACAGAAATACTTATTTTTACTGCTTCCTTGATTCATTATTGTCATACTCTCACTTACGATTTTTTTCCACTCATAGTGTCCCCTTCAATATTTTTTGTAGTTAATTTAGTGGTCATGAACTCTTTTAGTTTGTGTGGCTAAGAAACTCTTTTTCTCCCCTTCTTTTCTGAAGGATAGGCTTGCTGGATAAATTATTCCTTGCTGCAGATTTTTCTCATTCAGCACTTTGAATATTTAACGCCACTTTCTTCTGTCCTGCATAGTTTCTGCTGAAAACTCAGCTGATAGATTTATGGGCTTTCCCTTGCATGTTAACTGTCTTCTTTTATCTTGCTGCTTTAAATGTTTTTTCTTTATCACTACCTTTTCCCATTTGGATTACTATGTATCTTGATGTGGACCTCCTTAGGTTGATTTTGTGGGAGGGGATCTCTATGCCTTATGGATTTGTATAGGTTTCCTTCACCAGATTAGGTTAAGTTTTCAGCTCTTCTTTGGTCAAATAGATTTTCTGCCCCCTTTTCCCCCTTTTCACCTTCTGGGATCCCTCTCATGTGGGTGTGGTTACACTGGATGGAGTCACTGAATTCCCTATGTCTCTTCTCATTTTTGCATACTTCTTTTTCCTCTCATTTGTTCCGCTTGATTACTTTCCATTACTGTCTTCTAGTTCATTAATTTGTTCCTCTGCTTCGTCCATCCTGCTAATTATTCTATCTAGTATATTCTTCATTTCATTTCTTGTGTTCCACATCTCTGATTATTTCTTTCATATCTCTTTGTTAAGAGTCTCAATGATGTTCCCCCTTCTGATGTCCTCCCTCTTTTCATTTCCCCAGTGAGTATCTTTATAATTGTTATCTTAAATTTTCTGTCAGGCATGTTCCTTATATCCATTTTGTTTAGGTCTCTTGCTGTGGCTTTGTCCTCTTCTTTCGTTTAGGACATAGTCCTCTGTCTGCTCATTTGGCCTACTTCTCAGAGAATATCTCTCTGTTAGGAAGGTCAGATATATTGCTTGTTCTTGAAAATACGGGGCAGAACATACATTTTTCACTTGGTGATGCTGGTTCTCCTCTGAAGGTAATGCATAGCAACAACAGAGACTGGATCTGGACTGTGTCATTGTGCACAACACATGGGGTGTGCTGTTTTAACAAGATGCATGCGTGTTCTGTGGGTGATGGGGAGACATATTGTTGTCAAGGATTGTGTGGGTCTTATCAGGGAGGGTATCCACAGCACTGGGACTGAAGCAGGTGTGGTAGGTGTGGGGATGGGCCATGGTTTATGCAAGTTAGTGATTGCTAGATTGTGCTTGGTCTTGCAGGTAGGTGTGTGTTTATAATGAGGGGCCGTAGAGGGAAATGGCACCTGCCAGCTCCTTTGTTCCTGGACAAGTCCCTTAGCAAACTCTGAGTTCAGGAACTATGTCTCCCTTGTTTAATCCTCAAGCACCTTTCAACCTGCTTCACCCAAGCTTCTCCACACTCTTTGCTCCGCTTAATCTTTAAGGACAGATCTCAGCTTCCTATCACCTTCTGTGCTCTCTCAGATGAGACAGCTGATTTTTAAAAGTTCCAAGCTTTAAGTCTGCTGGTTGTATACGCTCACAAATGTCATCCCTTCTGATTTTCAAAGCCATAAGCTATGAGGATGTCTCTACGCTTTAGAGGCTCCCCGGTGTAGTAGTTTGTTTCTGGCCCCTCTGTGACTGTGGTTCCCTCCCTCTGGTGGTCAGAAATATGGGGTTTAGATTCCTACAGAGTCCTTGTCCTTCCTACCATCTTTGATGTGATTCCCTCTCTCCATTTAGTTGTATAGTTTTGTGGGGAAATCTGAAGGTCCATTTCTGGGTGACTCTGGTGTGAGTGTTACCTAGTTGTATCTGTGGGATGAGGTGAGTTTAGGGTCCTTCTACTCTGCCATCTTCCCCACAATTCAGTTTATTTTGTCTCATAAAAATATTACGACTCCAACTTTCTTTTCACTTCCATTTGCATGATAAATGGTTTTGTGTCCCATTACTTCCAATCTGCTTTTATTTTTAGGTCTGAAGTGATTCTCTGCTAGGCAGCATAGAGATGGGTCTTGCTTCCTCTTTACAGTCTATGTTTTCTGATTGGGATATTTAGTCCTTTTTTGTTAAAGCAATCATTGAGAAAGTATTTGTATCTCTCTAGTTGACTTCACAAGGAAAAGTGTGACAGGCTTCGCTCTGAGAAGGAGGTCTGCGTGGAACGCCTCTTTCAACTCATGGCTTGTTTCTGGCTGACGGAAGGCTTCTCAAGGGTGTGTACGGAAGCCTAGGGAAAAAGCGGCTACACTTCTCTCTCCGGGGGGAAAAAAGCAAGAACCCAAAAGCATCGGCGAGAAACCGTCTCTCAACGATCACCTTCTTTCCTGACGAGACAGAAACATGTTCAACTCTGTGTGTGTGTGTGTGTGTGTGTGTGTGTGTGTGTGTGTGAGGGCACGCGCGCGCGCGCGTGCGTGAGTGAATAAGGAGAGTGCCATGTACTGACCTGGGAAAAGCAAGTCTGCGTCTACGGCGACTCGCCACTAGCATCTTCAGGTATCCTGGAGAGAGAAGCATTTCCAAAAGTGGGTGTGGAAGCATCATGAAAGTGCCGTACGCTTTACTACCTTTCCCTGGACCTAACTCCGAGAAACGTCCTCCCTGACGATAGAAAAGAGCTGAGCCATCTCAAGGCTGCGTGTGATCGCACAGGGACAGTTCCCTGGACCTAACTCCGAGAAACGCGTCGGGGTACAAGGCAGCTTTCAACGGACGTCTTCTTTCGTGAGCCCAGAAGCGTTTGCATATGTAGGCGTGGAAGCGTCAGCAGAGCGCCGTAGACCCTCCCTCTAAGAGGCAACCTCGCTTCTGCGAAGCCGTCTTGCACCTGACATCCTTTGCCTTGGAGACGGGAGCCTTTTATATAGTCGTGGTGGAAGCACAAGGAACGTGCCGTGCCCTGTCCTCATCTCTTAGAAACAAGGCCGCGCGCAATGGGACTTTCAGCGTAGCATATGGACGGGGTCATGAAGTCAGTCGAGATTGCAAGTGGACGTGTGCAGGCATAAGGAGAGTGCCCTATCCTTAACTCCTTGAAAGCGTGACGGAGGGAGACCGTCTTTCAAGCGAACCCCTCTCCGGAGGATATATCGAAGCAGTGACAAAAGTGGATGTGGAAGCACAACGCAACGGTTCTATACGAAACTCGGAAAAGAAGGTGGTGTAGAAGGCAGCTTTCCCCCGCGTCTTGGTTCAGGTTTAGGGAAGGGATACTCACTGCGCGTGTGGAAGCCTAGGGAAAGTACCATGGGCTGATGTGTGAAAACCAAGCCTGCGCAGAACGCAACGTTCAGCGCACATCTTGTTTCACGAAGAGAGAAGCCTTTCCAATGTGTGCGTGGAAGCCTAAGGCCAAGTGCCATATATCCTTACCCCCACGGAAAACCGCTGTAGGAAACCCGTCGTTCAACTCACAGATTCCCGGAGGAAGTTTTTCTAAAGTGCGTGTGGAGGCCCAAGGAAAAGTGTGACAGGCTTCGCTCTGAGAAGGAGGTCTGTGTGGAACGCCTCTTTCAGCTCACGGCTTGTTTCTGGCTGAGGGAAGGCTTCTCAAGGGTGTGTACGGAAGCCTAGGCAAAAAGCGCATACACTTCACTCTCCGGGGGGAAAAGGGCAAGCACCCAAAAGCATTGGCGAGAAACCGTCTCTCAACGAACACCTCCTTTCCTGACGAGACAGAAACATGTTCAACTCTGTGTGTGTGTGTGTGTGTGTGTGTGTGCGCGCGCGCGCGCGTGAGTGAATAAGGAATGTGCCATGCACTCACCTGGGAAAAGCAAGTCTGCGTATACGGCAACTCTCCACTAACATCTTCAGGTATCCTGGAGAGAGAAGCATTTCCAAAAGTGGGTGTGGAAGCATCATGAATGTGCCGTACGCTTTACAACCGTTCAACACCCAAACTCAACACCCAAAAAACAAATAAGCGAGTCAAGAAATGGGCAGAAGATATGAACAGATATTTCTCCAAAGAAGACACACAAATGGCCAACAGACATATGACAAACTGCTCAACATCACTTGGCATGGGGAAAAAGAAATCCAAATGACAATGAGATACCACTTCACACCAGTCAGAATTGCAAAAATTAACAAGCGAAGAAATAACAAATGTTGGTGAGGAGAAAGGGGAACTCTCTTACACTTCTAAGTGGGAATGAAAACTGGTACAGCCACTTTGGAAAACAATATGGAGGTTCCTCAAGAACTTAAAAGAGAGCTCCCTTACAACCCAGCAATTTTATTTACCCCAAAGCTACAAATGTAGTGATCTGAAGGGGCAACTGCACCCCGAATGTTTATAGCGACATTGTCCACAATAGCCAAACCGTGGAAGGAACCAAGACATCCATCGACAGATAAATGGATAAAGAAAACATGGTATATACATATACAAAGGAATATGACTCAGCCATCAGAAAGGATCAATATTTAGCATATCGATGTGGAAGGCACTGGAGGGTATTATGCTGAGCAAAATAAGTCAGTCAGAGAAAAACAATTATTATATGGTTTTACTCATATGTGGAATAGAAGGAACAGCACAGAGGATCATAGGGGAAGGGAGGGAAAATGAATGCGAAGAAACCAGAGAGGAAGAAAATCCATGACAGGTTCCTAACTATTGGAAACAAACTGAGGGTTGCTGGAGGAAAGGTGGGTGGGGAGATGGAGTAACTGTGTGATGGGCATTAAGGAATGCATGTGATGTGATGAACACTGGGTGTTATACACAACTGATGAATTGTGGAACGCTACATTTGAAACTACTGGTGTACTCTCTGTTGGCTAATTCAATTTCAATGTTAAAAAAGTCTATTTTGTCTGATATAAGGATTGCTACTCTGACTTCTTTTGACATCCACTTGTATGATTAATGTTTCTCCACCTCTTAATTTCCATCTGCAGGTGTCTTTAGGTGTGAAATCTTTTATATATATATACAAACTCTGTCGTGCTCTTTTGCTTGGAGCATTTAGTCCATTTACATTCAAACTAATTATCATTAGACATGTATTTATTGATGTTTTGTTACTTGTTTCATAGTTTTTTGTGTAGTTTTTCTCTGATCCTTTCTTCTCTTGCTCTCTCTCTCATGGTTTGCTCGTTTTCTTTAATGATATTCTTGGATTTCTTTCCCTTTATCTTTTGCATGTGTATTAGAGGTTTGGGTTTGTGGTGACCCCCTGGATTATATATAGCCTTTTCAGTCTATATTAAGTTGAATGCTGTTTAAGTTCAAACCCACTGTTGACTCCTCCTCATGTGTTAGGGTATATGTTTTCATATTTTACATACTTTTATTTTGTGAATCCCTTAACTGATTTTTACAGAAATACTTATTTTTACTGCTTCCTTGATTCATTATTGTCATACTCTCACTTACGATTTTTTTCCACTCATAGTGTCCCCTTCAATATTTTTTGTAGTTAATTTAGTGGTCATGAACTCTTTTAGTTTGTGTGGCTAAGAAACTCTTTTTCTCCCCTTCTTTTCTGAAGGATAGGCTTGCTGGATAAATTATTCCTTGCTGCAGATTTTTCTCATTCAGCACTTTGAATATTTAACGCCACTTTCTTCTGTCCTGCATAGTTTCTGCTGAAAACTCAGCTGATAGATTTATGGGCTTTCCCTTGCATGTTAACTGTCTTCTTTTATCTTGCTGCTTTAAATGTTTTTTCTTTATCACTACCTTTTCCCATTTGGATTACTATGTATCTTGAAGTGGACCTCCTTAGGTTGATTTTGTGGGAGGGGATCTCTATGCCTTATGGATTTGTATAGGTTTCCTTCACCAGATTAGGTTAAGTTTTCAGCTCTTCTTTGGTCAAATAGATTTTCTGCCCCCCTTTCCCCCTTTTCACCTTCTGGGATCCCTCTCATGTGGGTGTTGTTACACTGGATGGAGTCACTGAATTCCCTAAGTCTCTTCTCATTTTTGCATACTTCTTTTTCCTCTCATTTGTTCCGCTTGATTACTTTCCATTACTGTCTTCTAGTTCATTAATTTGTTCCTCTGCTTCGTCCATCCTGCTAATTATTCTATCTAGTATATTCTTCATTTCATTTCTTGTGTTCCACATCTCTGATTATTTCTTTCATATCTCTTTGTTAAGAGTCTCAATGATGTTCCCCCTTCTGATGTCCTCCCTCTTTTCATTTCCCCAGTGAGTATCTTTATAATTGTTATCTTAAATTTTCTGTCAGGCATGTTCCTTATATCCATTTTGTTTAGGTCTCTTGCTGTGGCTTTGTCCTCTTCTTTCGTTTAGGACATAGTCCTCTGTCTGCTCATTTGGCCTACTTCTCAGAGAATATCTCTCTGTTAGGAAGGTCAGATATATTGCTTGTTCTTGAAAATACGGGGCAGAACATACATTTTTCACTTGGTGATGCTGGTTCTCCTCTGAAGGTAATGCATAGCAACAACAGAGACTGGATCTGGACTGTGTCATTGTGCACAACACATGGGGTGTGCTGTTTTAACAAGATGCATGCGTGTTCTGTGGGTGATGGGGAGACATATTGTTGTCAAGGATTGTGTGGGTCTTATCAGGGAGGGTATCCACAGCACTGGGACTGAAGCAGGTGTGGTAGGTGTGGGGATGGGCCATGGTTTATGCAAGTTAGTGATTGCTAGATTGTGCTTGGTCTTGCAGGTAGGTGTGTGTTTATAATGAGGGGCCGTAGAGGGAAATGGCACCTGCCAGCTCCTTTGTTCCTGGACAAGTCCCTTAGCAAACTCTGAGTTCAGGAACTATGTCTCCCTTGTTTAATCCTCAAGCACCTTTCAACCTGCTTCACCCAAGCTTCTCCACACTCTTTGCTCTGCTTAATCTTTAAGGACAGATCTCAGCTTCCTATCACCTTCTGTGCTCTCTCAGAGCTGAGACAGCTGATTTTTAAAAGTTCCAAGCTTTAAGTCTGCTGGTTGTATACGCTCACAAATGTCATCCCTTCTGATTTTCAAAGCCATAAGCTATGAGGATGTCTCTACGCTTTAGAGGCTCCCCGGTGTAGTAGTTTGTTTCTGGCCCCTCTGTGACTGTGGTTCCCTCCCTCTGGTGGTCAGAAATATGGGGTTTAGATTCCTACAGAGTCCTTGTCCTTCCTACCATCTTTGATGTGATTCCCTCTCTCCATTTAGTTGTATAGTTTTGTGGGGAAATCTGAAGGTCCATTTCTGGGTGACTCTGGTGTGAGTGTTACCTAGTTGTATCTGTGGGATGAGGTGAGTTTAGGGTCCTTCTACTCTGCCATCTTCCCCACAATTCAGTTTATTTTGTCTCATAAAAATATTACGACTCCAACTTTCTTTTCACTTCCATTTGCATGATAAATGGTTTTGTGTCCCATTACTTCCAATCTGCTTTTATTTTTAGGTCTGAAGTGATTCTCTGCTAGGCAGCATAGAGATGGGTCTTGCTTCCTCTTTACAGTCTATGTTTTCTGATTGGGATATTTAGTCCTTTTTTGTTAAAGCAATCATTGAGAAAGTATTTGTATCTCTCTAGTTGACTTCACAAGGAAAAGTGTGACAGGCTTCGCTCTGAGAAGGAGGTCTGCGTGGAACGCCTCTTTCAACTCATGGCTTGTTTCTGGCTGACGGAAGGCTTCTCAAGGGTGTGTACGGAAGCCTAGGGAAAAAGCGGCTACACTTCTCTCTCCGGGGGGAAAAAAGCAAGAACCCAAAAGCATCGGCGAGAAACCGTCTCTCAACGATCACCTTCTTTCCTGACGAGACAGAAACATGTTCAACTCTGTGTGTGTGTGTGTGTGTGTGTGTGTGTGTGTGTGTGTGTGAGGGCACGCGCGCGCGCGCGTGCGTGAGTGAATAAGGAGAGTGCCATGTACTGACCTGGGAAAAGCAAGTCTGCGTCTACGGCGACTCGCCACTAGCATCTTCAGGTATCCTGGAGAGAGAAGCATTTCCAAAAGTGGGTGTGGAAGCATCATGAAAGTGCCGTACGCTTTACTACCTTTCCCTGGACCTAACTCCGAGAAACGTCCTCCCTGACGATAGAAAAGAGCTGAGCCATCTCAAGGCTGCGTGTGATCGCACAGGGACAGTTCCCTGGACCTAACTCCGAGAAACGCGTCGGGGTACAAGGCAGCTTTCAACGGACGTCTTCTTTCGTGAGCCCAGAAGCGTTTGCATATGTAGGCGTGGAAGCGTCAGCAGAGCGCCGTAGACCCTCCCTCTAAGAGGCAACCTCGCTTCTGCGAAGCCGTCTTGCACCTGACATCCTTTGCCTTGGAGACGGGAGCCTTTTATATAGTCGTGGTGGAAGCACAAGGAACGTGCCGTGCCCTGTCCTCATCTCTTAGAAACAAGGCCGCGCGCAATGGGACTTTCAGCGTAGCATATGGACGGGGTCATGAAGTCAGTCGAGATTGCAAGTGGACGTGTGCAGGCATAAGGAGAGTGCCCTATCCTTAACTCCTTGAAAGCGTGACGGAGGGAGACCGTCTTTCAAGCGAACCCCTCTCCGGAGGATATATCGAAGCAGTGACAAAAGTGGATGTGGAAGCACAACGCAACGGTTCTATACGAAACTCGGAAAAGAAGGTGGTGTAGAAGGCAGCTTTCCCCCGCGTCTTGGTTCCGGTTTAGGGAAGGGATACTCACTGCGCGTGTGGAAGCCTAGGGAAAGTACCATGGGCTGATGTGTGAAAACCAAGCCTGCGCAGAACGCAACGTTCAGCGCACATCTTGTTTCACGAAGAGAGAAGCCTTTCCAATGTGTGCGTGGAAGCCTAAGGCCAAGTGCCATATATCCTTACCCCCACGGAAAACCGCTGTAGGAAACCCGTCGTTCAACTCACAGATTCCCGGAGGAAGTTTTTCTAAAGTGCGTGTGGAGGCCCAAGGAAAAGTGTGACAGGCTTCGCTCTGAGAAGGAGGTCTGTGTGGAACGCCTCTTTCAGCTCACGGCTTGTTTCTGGCTGAGGGAAGGCTTCTCAAGGGTGTGTACGGAAGCCTAGGCAAAAAGCGCATACACTTCACTCTCCGGGGGGAAAAGGGCAAGCACCCAAAAGCATTGGCGAGAAACCGTCTCTCAACGAACACCTCCTTTCCTGACGAGACAGAAACATGTTCAACTCTGTGTGTGTGTGTGTGTGTGTGTGTGTGTGTGCGCGCGCGCGCGCGTGAGTGAATAAGGAATGTGCCATGCACTCACCTGGGAAAAGCAAGTCTGCGTATACGGCAACTCTCCACTAACATCTTCAGGTATCCTGGAGAGAGAAGCATTTCCAAAAGTGGGTGTGGAAGCATCATGAATGTGCCGTACGCTTTACAACCGTTCAACACCCAAACTCAACACCCAAAAAACAAATAAGCGAGTCAAGAAATGGGCAGAAGATATGAACAGATATTTCTCCAAAGAAGACACACAAATGGCCAACAGACATATGACAAACTGCTCAACATCACTTGGCATGGGGAAAAAGAAATCCAAATGACAATGAGATACCACTTCACACCAGTCAGAATTGCAAAAATTAACAAGCGAAGAAATAACAAATGTTGGTGAGGAGAAAGGGGAACTCTCTTACACTTCTAAGTGGGAATGAAAACTGGTACAGCCACTTTGGAAAACAATATGGAGGTTCCTCAAGAACTTAAAAGAGAGCTCCCTTACAACCCAGCAATTTTACTTACCCCAAAGCTACAAATGTAGTGATCTGAAGGGGCAACTGCACCCCGAATGTTTATAGCGACATTGTCCACAATAGCCAAACCGTGGAAGGAACCAAGACATCCATCGACAGATAAATGGATAAAGAAAACATGGTATATACATATACAAAGGAATATGACTCAGCCATCAGAAAGGATCAATATTTAGCATATCGATGTGGAAGGCACTGGAGGGTATTATGCTGAGCAAAATAAGTCAGTCAGAGAAAAACAATTATTATATGGTTTTACTCATATGTGGAATAGAAGGAACAGCACAGAGGATCATAGGGGAAGGGAGGGAAAATGAATGCGAAGAAACCAGAGAGGAAGAAAATCCATGACAGGTTCCTAACTATTGGAAACAAACTGAGGGTTGCTGGAGGAAAGGTGGGTGGGGAGATGGAGTAACTGTGTGATGGGCATTAAGGAATGCATGTGATGTGATGAACACTGGGTGTTATACACAACTGATGAATTGTGGAACGCTACATTTGAAACTACTGGTGTACTCTCTGTTGGCTAATTCAATTTCAATGTTAAAAAAGTCTATTTTGTCTGATATAAGGATTGCTACTCTGACTTCTTTTGACATCCACTTGTATGATTAATGTTTCTCCACCTCTTAATTTCCATCTGCAGGTGTCTTTAGGTGTGAAATCTTTTATATATATATACAAACTCTGTCGTGCTCTTTTGCTTGGAGCATTTAGTCCATTTACATTCAAACTAATTATCATTAGACATGTATTTATTGATGTTTTGTTACTTGTTTCATAGTTTTTTGTGTAGTTTTTCTCTGATCCTTTCTTCTCTTGCTCTCTCTCTCATGGTTTGCTCGTTTTCTTTAATGATATTCTTGGATTTCTTTCCCTTTATCTTTTGCATGTGTATTAGAGGTTTGGGTTTGTGGTGACCCCCTGGATTATATATAGCCTTTTCAGTCTATATTAAGTTGAATGCTGTTTAAGTTCAAACCCACTGTTGACTCCTCCTCATGTGTTAGGGTATATGTTTTCATATTTTACATACTTTTATTTTGTGAATCCCTTAACTGATTTTTACAGAAATACTTATTTTTACTGCTTCCTTGATTCATTATTGTCATACTCTCACTTACGATTTTTTTCCACTCATAGTGTCCCCTTCAATATTTTTTGTAGTTAATTTAGTGGTCATGAACTCTTTTAGTTTGTGTGGCTAAGAAACTCTTTTTCTCCCCTTCTTTTCTGAAGGATAGGCTTGCTGGATAAATTATTCCTTGCTGCAGATTTTTCTCATTCAGCACTTTGAATATTTAACGCCACTTTCTTCTGTCCTGCATAGTTTCTGCTGAAAACTCAGCTGATAGATTTATGGGCTTTCCCTTGCATGTTAACTGTCTTCTTTTATCTTGCTGCTTTAAATGTTTTTTCTTTATCACTACCTTTTCCCATTTGGATTACTATGTATCTTGATGTGGACCTCCTTAGGTTGATTTTGTGGGAGGGGATCTCTATGCCTTATGGATTTGTATAGGTTTCCTTCACCAGATTAGGTTAAGTTTTCAGCTCTTCTTTGGTCAAATAGATTTTCTGCCCCCTTTTCCCCCTTTTCACCTTCTGGGATCCCTCTCATGTGGGTGTGGTTACACTGGATGGAGTCACTGAATTCCCTATGTCTCTTCTCATTTTTGCATACTTCTTTTTCCTCTCATTTGTTCCGCTTGATTACTTTCCATTACTGTCTTCTAGTTCATTAATTTGTTCCTCTGCTTCGTCCATCCTGCTAATTATTCTATCTAGTATATTCTTCATTTCATTTCTTGTGTTCCACATCTCTGATTATTTCTTTCATATCTCTTTGTTAAGAGTCTCAATGATGTTCCCCCTTCTGATGTCCTCCCTCTTTTCATTTCCCCAGTGAGTATCTTTATAATTGTTATCTTAAATTTTCTGTCAGGCATGTTCCTTATATCCATTTTGTTTAGGTCTCTTGCTGTGGCTTTGTCCTCTTCTTTCGTTTAGGACATAGTCCTCTGTCTGCTCATTTGGCCTACTTCTCAGAGAATATCTCTCTGTTAGGAAGGTCAGATATATTGCTTGTTCTTGAAAATACGGGGCAGAACATACATTTTTCACTTGGTGATGCTGGTTCTCCTCTGAAGGTAATGCATAGCAACAACAGAGACTGGATCTGGACTGTGTCATTGTGCACAACACATGGGGTGTGCTGTTTTAACAAGATGCATGCGTGTTCTGTGGGTGATGGGGAGACATATTGTTGTCAAGGATTGTGTGGGTCTTATCAGGGAGGGTATCCACAGCACTGGGACTGAAGCAGGTGTGGTAGGTGTGGGGATGGGCCATGGTTTATGCAAGTTAGTGATTGCTAGATTGTGCTTGGTCTTGCAGGTAGGTGTGTGTTTATAATGAGGGGCCGTAGAGGGAAATGGCACCTGCCAGCTCCTTTGTTCCTGGACAAGTCCCTTAGCAAACTCTGAGTTCAGGAACTATGTCTCCCTTGTTTAATCCTCAAGCACCTTTCAACCTGCTTCACCCAAGCTTCTCCACACTCTTTGCTCCGCTTAATCTTTAAGGACAGATCTCAGCTTCCTATCACCTTCTGTGCTCTCTCAGAGCTGAGACAGCTGATTTTTAAAAGTTCCAAGCTTTAAGTCTGCTGGTTGTATACGCTCACAAATGTCATCCCTTCTGATTTTCAAAGCCATAAGCTATGAGGATGTCTCTACGCTTTAGAGGCTCCCCGGTGTAGTAGTTTGTTTCTGGCCCCTCTGTGACTGTGGTTCCCTCCCTCTGGTGGTCAGAAATATGGGGTTTAGATTCCTACAGAGTCCTTGTCCTTCCTACCATCTTTGATGTGATTCCCTCTCTCCATTTAGTTGTATAGTTTTGTGGGGAAATCTGAAGGTCCATTTCTGGGTGACTCTGGTGTGAGTGTTACCTAGTTGTATCTGTGGGATGAGGTGAGTTTAGGGTCCTTCTACTCTGCCATCTTCCCCACAATTCAGTTTATTTTGTCTCATAAAAATATTACGACTCCAACTTTCTTTTCACTTCCATTTGCATGATAAATGGTTTTGTGTCCCATTACTTCCAATCTGCTTTTATTTTTAGGTCTGAAGTGATTCTCTGCTAGGCAGCATAGAGATGGGTCTTGCTTCCTCTTTACAGTCTATGTTTTCTGATTGGGATATTTAGTCCTTTTTTGTTAAAGCAATCATTGAGAAAGTATTTGTATCTCTCTAGTTGACTTCACAAGGAAAAGTGTGACAGGCTTCGCTCTGAGAAGGAGGTCTGCGTGGAACGCCTCTTTCAACTCATGGCTTGTTTCTGGCTGACGGAAGGCTTCTCAAGGGTGTGTACGGAAGCCTAGGGAAAAAGCGGCTACACTTCTCTCTCCGGGGGGAAAAAAGCAAGAACCCAAAAGCATCGGCGAGAAACCGTCTCTCAACGATCACCTTCTTTCCTGACGAGACAGAAACATGTTCAACTCTGTGTGTGTGTGTGTGTGTGTGTGTGTGTGTGTGTGTGTGTGAGGGCACGCGCGCGCGCGCGTGCGTGAGTGAATAAGGAGAGTGCCATGTACTGACCTGGGAAAAGCAAGTCTGCGTCTACGGCGACTCGCCACTAGCATCTTCAGGTATCCTGGAGAGAGAAGCATTTCCAAAAGTGGGTGTGGAAGCATCATGAAAGTGCCGTACGCTTTACTACCTTTCCCTGGACCTAACTCCGAGAAACGTCCTCCCTGACGATAGAAAAGAGCTGAGCCATCTCAAGGCTGCGTGTGATCGCACAGGGACAGTTCCCTGGACCTAACTCCGAGAAACGCGTCGGGGTACAAGGCAGCTTTCAACGGACGTCTTCTTTCGTGAGCCCAGAAGCGTTTGCATATGTAGGCGTGGAAGCGTCAGCAGAGCGCCGTAGACCCTCCCTCTAAGAGGCAACCTCGCTTCTGCGAAGCCGTCTTGCACCTGACATCCTTTGCCTTGGAGACGGGAGCCTTTTATATAGTCGTGGTGGAAGCACAAGGAACGTGCCGTGCCCTGTCCTCATCTCTTAGAAACAAGGCCGCGCGCAATGGGACTTTCAGCGTAGCATATGGACGGGGTCATGAAGTCAGTCGAGATTGCAAGTGGACGTGTGCAGGCATAAGGAGAGTGCCCTATCCTTAACTCCTTGAAAGCGTGACGGAGGGAGACCGTCTTTCAAGCGAACCCCTCTCCGGAGGATATATCGAAGCAGTGACAAAAGTGGATGTGGAAGCACAACGCAACGGTTCTATACGAAACTCGGAAAAGAAGGTGGTGTAGAAGGCAGCTTTCCCCCGCGTCTTGGTTCAGGTTTAGGGAAGGGATACTCACTGCGCGTGTGGAAGCCTAGGGAAAGTACCATGGGCTGATGTGTGAAAACCAAGCCTGCGCAGAACGCAACGTTCAGCGCACATCTTGTTTCACGAAGAGAGAAGCCTTTCCAATGTGTGCGTGGAAGCCTAAGGCCAAGTGCCATATATCCTTACCCCCACGGAAAACCGCTGTAGGAAACCCGTCGTTCAACTCACAGATTCCCGGAGGAAGTTTTTCTAAAGTGCGTGTGGAGGCCCAAGGAAAAGTGTGACAGGCTTCGCTCTGAGAAGGAGGTCTGTGTGGAACGCCTCTTTCAGCTCACGGCTTGTTTCTGGCTGAGGGAAGGCTTCTCAAGGGTGTGTACGGAAGCCTAGGCAAAAAGCGCATACACTTCACTCTCCGGGGGGAAAAGGGCAAGCACCCAAAAGCATTGGCGAGAAACCGTCTCTCAACGAACACCTCCTTTCCTGACGAGACAGAAACATGTTCAACTCTGTGTGTGTGTGTGTGTGTGTGTGTGTGTGTGCGCGCGCGCGCGCGTGAGTGAATAAGGAATGTGCCATGCACTCACCTGGGAAAAGCAAGTCTGCGTATACGGCAACTCTCCACTAACATCTTCAGGTATCCTGGAGAGAGAAGCATTTCCAAAAGTGGGTGTGGAAGCATCATGAATGTGCCGTACGCTTTACAACCGTTCAACACCCAAACTCAACACCCAAAAAACAAATAAGCGAGTCAAGAAATGGGCAGAAGATATGAACAGATATTTCTCCAAAGAAGACACACAAATGGCCAACAGACATATGACAAACTGCTCAACATCACTTGGCATGGGGAAAAAGAAATCCAAATGACAATGAGATACCACTTCACACCAGTCAGAATTGCAAAAATTAACAAGCGAAGAAATAACAAATGTTGGTGAGGAGAAAGGGGAACTCTCTTACACTTCTAAGTGGGAATGAAAACTGGTACAGCCACTTTGGAAAACAATATGGAGGTTCCTCAAGAACTTAAAAGAGAGCTCCCTTACAACCCAGCAATTTTACTTACCCCAAAGCTACAAATGTAGTGATCTGAAGGGGCAACTGCACCCCGAATGTTTATAGCGACATTGTCCACAATAGCCAAACCGTGGAAGGAACCAAGACATCCATCGACAGATAAATGGATAAAGAAAACATGGTATATACATATACAAAGGAATATGACTCAGCCATCAGAAAGGATCAATATTTAGCATATCGATGTGGAAGGCACTGGAGGGTATTATGCTGAGCAAAATAAGTCAGTCAGAGAAAAACAATTATTATATGGTTTTACTCATATGTGGAATAGAAGGAACAGCACAGAGGATCATAGGGGAAGGGAGGGAAAATGAATGCGAAGAAACCAGAGAGGAAGAAAATCCATGACAGGTTCCTAACTATTGGAAACAAACTGAGGGTTGCTGGAGGAAAGGTGGGTGGGGAGATGGAGTAACTGTGTGATGGGCATTAAGGAATGCATGTGATGTGATGAACACTGGGTGTTATACACAACTGATGAATTGTGGAACGCTACATTTGAAACTACTGGTGTACTCTCTGTTGGCTAATTCAATTTCAATGTTAAAAAAGTCTATTTTGTCTGATATAAGGATTGCTACTCTGACTTCTTTTGACATCCACTTGTATGATTAATGTTTCTCCACCTCTTAATTTCCATCTGCAGGTGTCTTTAGGTGTGAAATCTTTTATATATATATACAAACTCTGTCGTGCTCTTTTGCTTGGAGCATTTAGTCCATTTACATTCAAACTAATTATCATTAGACATGTATTTATTGATGTTTTGTTACTTGTTTCATAGTTTTTTGTGTAGTTTTTCTCTGATCCTTTCTTCTCTTGCTCTCTCTCTCATGGTTTGCTCGTTTTCTTTAATGATATTCTTGGATTTCTTTCCCTTTATCTTTTGCATGTGTATTAGAGGTTTGGGTTTGTGGTGACCCCCTGGATTATATATAGCCTTTTCAGTCTATATTAAGTTGAATGCTGTTTAAGTTCAAACCCACTGTTGACTCCTCCTCATGTGTTAGGGTATATGTTTTCATATTTTACATACTTTTATTTTGTGAATCCCTTAACTGATTTTTACAGAAATACTTATTTTTACTGCTTCCTTGATTCATTATTGTCATACTCTCACTTACGATTTTTTTCCACTCATAGTGTCCCCTTCAATATTTTTTGTAGTTAATTTAGTGGTCATGAACTCTTTTAGTTTGTGTGGCTAAGAAACTCTTTTTCTCCCCTTCTTTTCTGAAGGATAGGCTTGCTGGATAAATTATTCCTTGCTGCAGATTTTTCTCATTCAGCACTTTGAATATTTAACGCCACTTTCTTCTGTCCTGCATAGTTTCTGCTGAAAACTCAGCTGATAGATTTATGGGCTTTCCCTTGCATGTTAACTGTCTTCTTTTATCTTGCTGCTTTAAATGTTTTTTCTTTATCACTACCTTTTCCCATTTGGATTACTATGTATCTTGATGTGGACCTCCTTAGGTTGATTTTGTGGGAGGGGATCTCTATGCCTTATGGATTTGTATAGGTTTCCTTCACCAGATTAGGTTAAGTTTTCAGCTCTTCTTTGGTCAAATAGATTTTCTGCCCCCTTTTCCCCCTTTTCACCTTCTGGGATCCCTCTCATGTGGGTGTGGTTACACTGGATGGAGTCACTGAATTCCCTATGTCTCTTCTCATTTTTGCATACTTCTTTTTCCTCTCATTTGTTCCGCTTGATTACTTTCCATTACTGTCTTCTAGTTCATTAATTTGTTCCTCTGCTTCGTCCATCCTGCTAATTATTCTATCTAGTATATTCTTCATTTCATTTCTTGTGTTCCACATCTCTGATTATTTCTTTCATATCTCTTTGTTAAGAGTCTCAATGATGTTCCCCCTTCTGATGTCCTCCCTCTTTTCATTTCCCCAGTGAGTATCTTTATAATTGTTATCTTAAATTTTCTGTCAGGCATGTTCCTTATATCCATTTTGTTTAGGTCTCTTGCTGTGGCTTTGTCCTCTTCTTTCGTTTAGGACATAGTCCTCTGTCTGCTCATTTGGCCTACTTCTCAGAGAATATCTCTCTGTTAGGAAGGTCAGATATATTGCTTGTTCTTGAAAATACGGGGCAGAACATACATTTTTCACTTGGTGATGCTGGTTCTCCTCTGAAGGTAATGCATAGCAACAACAGAGACTGGATCTGGACTGTGTCATTGTGCACAACACATGGGGTGTGCTGTTTTAACAAGATGCATGCGTGTTCTGTGGGTGATGGGGAGACATATTGTTGTCAAGGATTGTGTGGGTCTTATCAGGGAGGGTATCCACAGCACTGGGACTGAAGCAGGTGTGGTAGGTGTGGGGATGGGCCATGGTTTATGCAAGTTAGTGATTGCTAGATTGTGCTTGGTCTTGCAGGTAGGTGTGTGTTTATAATGAGGGGCCGTAGAGGGAAATGGCACCTGCCAGCTCCTTTGTTCCTGGACAAGTCCCTTAGCAAACTCTGAGTTCAGGAACTATGTCTCCCTTGTTTAATCCTCAAGCACCTTTCAACCTGCTTCACCCAAGCTTCTCCACACTCTTTGCTCCGCTTAATCTTTAAGGACAGATCTCAGCTTCCTATCACCTTCTGTGCTCTCTCAGAGCTGAGACAGCTGATTTTTAAAAGTTCCAAGCTTTAAGTCTGCTGGTTGTATACGCTCACAAATGTCATCCCTTCTGATTTTCAAAGCCATAAGCTATGAGGATGTCTCTACGCTTTAGAGGCTCCCCGGTGTAGTAGTTTGTTTCTGGCCCCTCTGTGACTGTGGTTCCCTCCCTCTGGTGGTCAGAAATATGGGGTTTAGATTCCTACAGAGTCCTTGTCCTTCCTACCATCTTTGATGTGATTCCCTCTCTCCATTTAGTTGTATAGTTTTGTGGGGAAATCTGAAGGTCCATTTCTGGGTGACTCTGGTGTGAGTGTTACCTAGTTGTATCTGTGGGATGAGGTGAGTTTAGGGTCCTTCTACTCTGCCATCTTCCCCACAATTCAGTTTATTTTGTCTCATAAAAATATTACGACTCCAACTTTCTTTTCACTTCCATTTGCATGATAAATGGTTTTGTGTCCCATTACTTCCAATCTGCTTTTATTTTTAGGTCTGAAGTGATTCTCTGCTAGGCAGCATAGAGATGGGTCTTGCTTCCTCTTTACAGTCTATGTTTTCTGATTGGGATATTTAGTCCTTTTTTGTTAAAGCAATCATTGAGAAAGTATTTGTATCTCTCTAGTTGACTTCACAAGGAAAAGTGTGACAGGCTTCGCTCTGAGAAGGAGGTCTGCGTGGAACGCCTCTTTCAACTCATGGCTTGTTTCTGGCTGACGGAAGGCTTCTCAAGGGTGTGTACGGAAGCCTAGGGAAAAAGCGGCTACACTTCTCTCTCCGGGGGGAAAAAAGCAAGAACCCAAAAGCATCGGCGAGAAACCGTCTCTCAACGATCACCTTCTTTCCTGACGAGACAGAAACATGTTCAACTCTGTGTGTGTGTGTGTGTGTGTGTGTGTGTGTGTGTGTGAGGGCACGCGCGCGCGCGCGTGCGTGAGTGAATAAGGAGAGTGCCATGTACTGACCTGGGAAAAGCAAGTCTGCGTCTACGGCGACTCGCCACTAGCATCTTCAGGTATCCTGGAGAGAGAAGCATTTCCAAAAGTGGGTGTGGAAGCATCATGAAAGTGCCGTACGCTTTACTACCTTTCCCTGGACCTAACTCCGAGAAACGTCCTCCCTGACGATAGAAAAGAGCTGAGCCATCTCAAGGCTGCGTGTGATCGCACAGGGACAGTTCCCTGGACCTAACTCCGAGAAACGCGTCGGGGTACAAGGCAGCTTTCAACGGACGTCTTCTTTCGTGAGCCCAGAAGCGTTTGCATATGTAGGCGTGGAAGCGTCAGCAGAGCGCCGTAGACCCTCCCTCTAAGAGGCAACCTCGCTTCTGCGAAGCCGTCTTGCACCTGACATCCTTTGCCTTGGAGACGGGAGCCTTTTATATAGTCGTGGTGGAAGCACAAGGAACGTGCCGTGCCCTGTCCTCATCTCTTAGAAACAAGGCCGCGCGCAATGGGACTTTCAGCGTAGCATATGGACGGGGTCATGAAGTCAGTCGAGATTGCAAGTGGACGTGTGCAGGCATAAGGAGAGTGCCCTATCCTTAACTCCTTGAAAGCGTGACGGAGGGAGACCGTCTTTCAAGCGAACCCCTCTCCGGAGGATATATCGAAGCAGTGACAAAAGTGGATGTGGAAGCACAACGCAACGGTTCTATACGAAACTCGGAAAAGAAGGTGGTGTAGAAGGCAGCTTTCCCCCGCGTCTTGGTTCAGGTTTAGGGAAGGGATACTCACTGCGCGTGTGGAAGCCTAGGGAAAGTACCATGGGCTGATGTGTGAAAACCAAGCCTGCGCAGAACGCAACGTTCAGCGCACATCTTGTTTCACGAAGAGAGAAGCCTTTCCAATGTGTGCGTGGAAGCCTAAGGCCAAGTGCCATATATCCTTACCCCCACGGAAAACCGCTGTAGGAAACCCGTCGTTCAACTCACAGATTCCCGGAGGAAGTTTTTCTAAAGTGCGTGTGGAGGCCCAAGGAAAAGTGTGACAGGCTTCGCTCTGAGAAGGAGGTCTGTGTGGAACGCCTCTTTCAGCTCACGGCTTGTTTCTGGCTGAGGGAAGGCTTCTCAAGGGTGTGTACGGAAGCCTAGGCAAAAAGCGCATACACTTCACTCTCCGGGGGGAAAAGGGCAAGCACCCAAAAGCATTGGCGAGAAACCGTCTCTCAACGAACACCTCCTTTCCTGACGAGACAGAAACATGTTCAACTCTGTGTGTGTGTGTGTGTGTGTGTGTGTGCGCGCGCGCGCGCGTGAGTGAATAAGGAATGTGCCATGCACTCACCTGGGAAAAGCAAGTCTGCGTATACGGCAACTCTCCACTAACATCTTCAGGTATCCTGGAGAGAGAAGCATTTCCAAAAGTGGGTGTGGAAGCATCATGAATGTGCCGTACGCTTTACAACCGTTCAACACCCAAACTCAACACCCAAAAAACAAATAAGCGAGTCAAGAAATGGGCAGAAGATATGAACAGATATTTCTCCAAAGAAGACACACAAATGGCCAACAGACATATGACAAACTGCTCAACATCACTTGGCATGGGGAAAAAGAAATCCAAATGACAATGAGATACCACTTCACACCAGTCAGAATTGCAAAAATTAACAAGCGAAGAAATAACAAATGTTGGTGAGGAGAAAGGGGAACTCTCTTACACTTCTAAGTGGGAATGAAAACTGGTACAGCCACTTTGGAAAACAATATGGAGGTTCCTCAAGAACTTAAAAGAGAGCTCCCTTACAACCCAGCAATTTTATTTACCCCAAAGCTACAAATGTAGTGATCTGAAGGGGCAACTGCACCCCGAATGTTTATAGCGACATTGTCCACAATAGCCAAACCGTGGAAGGAACCAAGACATCCATCGACAGATAAATGGATAAAGAAAACATGGTATATACATATACAAAGGAATATGACTCAGCCATCAGAAAGGATCAATATTTAGCATATCGATGTGGAAGGCACTGGAGGGTATTATGCTGAGCAAAATAAGTCAGTCAGAGAAAAACAATTATTATATGGTTTTACTCATATGTGGAATAGAAGGAACAGCACAGAGGATCATAGGGGAAGGGAGGGAAAATGAATGCGAAGAAACCAGAGAGGAAGAAAATCCATGACAGGTTCCTAACTATTGGAAACAAACTGAGGGTTGCTGGAGGAAAGGTGGGTGGGGAGATGGAGTAACTGTGTGATGGGCATTAAGGAATGCATGTGATGTGATGAACACTGGGTGTTATACACAACTGATGAATTGTGGAACGCTACATTTGAAACTACTGGTGTACTCTCTGTTGGCTAATTCAATTTCAATGTTAAAAAAGTCTATTTTGTCTGATATAAGGATTGCTACTCTGACTTCTTTTGACATCCACTTGTATGATTAATGTTTCTCCACCTCTTAATTTCCATCTGCAGGTGTCTTTAGGTGTGAAATCTTTTATATATATATACAAACTCTGTCGTGCTCTTTTGCTTGGAGCATTTAGTCCATTTACATTCAAACTAATTATCATTAGACATGTATTTATTGATGTTTTGTTACTTGTTTCATAGTTTTTTGTGTAGTTTTTCTCTGATCCTTTCTTCTCTTGCTCTCTCTCTCATGGTTTGCTCGTTTTCTTTAATGATATTCTTGGATTTCTTTCCCTTTATCTTTTGCATGTGTATTAGAGGTTTGGGTTTGTGGTGACCCCCTGGATTATATATAGCCTTTTCAGTCTATATTAAGTTGAATGCTGTTTAAGTTCAAACCCACTGTTGACTCCTCCTCATGTGTTAGGGTATATGTTTTCATATTTTACATACTTTTATTTTGTGAATCCCTTAACTGATTTTTACAGAAATACTTATTTTTACTGCTTCCTTGATTCATTATTGTCATACTCTCACTTACGATTTTTTTCCACTCATAGTGTCCCCTTCAATATTTTTTGTAGTTAATTTAGTGGTCATGAACTCTTTTAGTTTGTGTGGCTAAGAAACTCTTTTTCTCCCCTTCTTTTCTGAAGGATAGGCTTGCTGGATAAATTATTCCTTGCTGCAGATTTTTCTCATTCAGCACTTTGAATATTTAACGCCACTTTCTTCTGTCCTGCATAGTTTCTGCTGAAAACTCAGCTGATAGATTTATGGGCTTTCCCTTGCATGTTAACTGTCTTCTTTTATCTTGCTGCTTTAAATGTTTTTTCTTTATCACTACCTTTTCCCATTTGGATTACTATGTATCTTGATGTGGACCTCCTTAGGTTGATTTTGTGGGAGGGGATCTCTATGCCTTATGGATTTGTATAGGTTTCCTTCACCAGATTAGGTTAAGTTTTCAGCTCTTCTTTGGTCAAATAGATTTTCTGCCCCCCTTTCCCCCTTTTCACCTTCTGGGATCCCTCTCATGTGGGTGTTGTTACACTGGATGGAGTCACTGAATTCCCTAAGTCTCTTCTCATTTTTGCATACTTCTTTTTCCTCTCATTTGTTCCGCTTGATTACTTTCCATTACTGTCTTCTAGTTCATTAATTTGTTCCTCTGCTTCGTCCATCCTGCTAATTATTCTATCTAGTATATTCTTCATTTCATTTCTTGTGTTCCACATCTCTGATTATTTCTTTCATATCTCTTTGTTAAGAGTCTCAATGATGTTCCCCCTTCTGATGTCCTCCCTCTTTTCATTTCCCCAGTGAGTATCTTTATAATTGTTATCTTAAATTTTCTGTCAGGCATGTTCCTTATATCCATTTTGTTTAGGTCTCTTGCTGTGGCTTTGTCCTCTTCTTTCGTTTAGGACATAGTCCTCTGTCTGCTCATTTGGCCTACTTCTCAGAGAATATCTCTCTGTTAGGAAGGTCAGATATATTGCTTGTTCTTGAAAATACGGGGCAGAACATACATTTTTCACTTGGTGATGCTGGTTCTCCTCTGAAGGTAATGCATAGCAACAACAGAGACTGGATCTGGACTGTGTCATTGTGCACAACACATGGGGTGTGCTGTTTTAACAAGATGCATGCGTGTTCTGTGGGTGATGGGGAGACATATTGTTGTCAAGGATTGTGTGGGTCTTATCAGGGAGGGTATCCACAGCACTGGGACTGAAGCAGGTGTGGTAGGTGTGGGGATGGGCCATGGTTTATGCAAGTTAGTGATTGCTAGATTGTGCTTGGTCTTGCAGGTAGGTGTGTGTTTATAATGAGGGGCCGTAGAGGGAAATGGCACCTGCCAGCTCCTTTGTTCCTGGACAAGTCCCTTAGCAAACTCTGAGTTCAGGAACTATGTCTCCCTTGTTTAATCCTCAAGCACCTTTCAACCTGCTTCACCCAAGCTTCTCCACACTCTTTGCTCTGCTTAATCTTTAAGGACAGATCTCAGCTTCCTATCACCTTCTGTGCTCTCTCAGAGCTGAGACAGCTGATTTTTAAAAGTTCCAAGCTTTAAGTCTGCTGGTTGTATACGCTCACAAATGTCATCCCTTCTGATTTTCAAAGCCATAAGCTATGAGGATGTCTCTACGCTTTAGAGGCTCCCCGGTGTAGTAGTTTGTTTCTGGCCCCTCTGTGACTGTGGTTCCCTCCCTCTGGTGGTCAGAAATATGGGGTTTAGATTCCTACAGAGTCCTTGTCCTTCCTACCATCTTTGATGTGATTCCCTCTCTCCATTTAGTTGTATAGTTTTGTGGGGAAATCTGAAGGTCCATTTCTGGGTGACTCTGGTGTGAGTGTTACCTAGTTGTATCTGTGGGATGAGGTGAGTTTAGGGTCCTTCTACTCTGCCATCTTCCCCACAATTCAGTTTATTTTGTCTCATAAAAATATTACGACTCCAACTTTCTTTTCACTTCCATTTGCATGATAAATGGTTTTGTGTCCCATTACTTCCAATCTGCTTTTATTTTTAGGTCTGAAGTGATTCTCTGCTAGGCAGCATAGAGATGGGTCTTGCTTCCTCTTTACAGTCTATGTTTTCTGATTGGGATATTTAGTCCTTTTTTGTTAAAGCAATCATTGAGAAAGTATTTGTATCTCTCTAGTTGACTTCACAAGGAAAAGTGTGACAGGCTTCGCTCTGAGAAGGAGGTCTGCGTGGAACGCCTCTTTCAACTCATGGCTTGTTTCTGGCTGACGGAAGGCTTCTCAAGGGTGTGTACGGAAGCCTAGGGAAAAAGCGGCTACACTTCTCTCTCCGGGGGGAAAAAAGCAAGAACCCAAAAGCATCGGCGAGAAACCGTCTCTCAACGATCACCTTCTTTCCTGACGAGACAGAAACATGTTCAACTCTGTGTGTGTGTGTGTGTGTGTGTGTGTGTGTGTGTGTGTGTGTGTGTGTGAGGGCACGCGCGCGCGCGCGTGCGTGAGTGAATAAGGAGAGTGCCATGTACTGACCTGGGAAAAGCAAGTCTGCGTCTACGGCGACTCGCCACTAGCATCTTCAGGTATCCTGGAGAGAGAAGCATTTCCAAAAGTGGGTGTGGAAGCATCATGAAAGTGCCGTACGCTTTACTACCTTTCCCTGGACCTAACTCCGAGAAACGTCCTCCCTGACGATAGAAAAGAGCTGAGCCATCTCAAGGCTGCGTGTGATCGCACAGGGACAGTTCCCTGGACCTAACTCCGAGAAACGCGTCGGGGTACAAGGCAGCTTTCAACGGACGTCTTCTTTCGTGAGCCCAGAAGCGTTTGCATATGTAGGCGTGGAAGCGTCAGCAGAGCGCCGTAGACCCTCCCTCTAAGAGGCAACATCGCTTCTGCGAAGCCGTCTTGCACCTGACATCCTTTGCCTTGGAGACGGGAGCCTTTTATATAGTCGTGGTGGAAGCACAAGGAACGTGCCGTGCCCTGTCCTCATCTCTTAGAAACAAGGCCGCGCGCAATGGGACTTTCAGCGTAGCATATGGACGGGGTCATGAAGTCAGTCGAGATTGCAAGTGGACGTGTGCAGGCATAAGGAGAGTGCCCTATCCTTAACTCCTTGAAAGCGTGACGGAGGGAGACCGTCTTTCAAGCGAACCCCTCTCCGGAGGATATATCGAAGCAGTGACAAAAGTGGATGTGGAAGCACAACGCAACGGTTCTATACGAAACTCGGAAAAGAAGGTGGTGGAGAAGGCAGCTTTCCCCCGCGTCTTGGTTCAGGTTTAGGGAAGGGATACTCACTGCGCGTGTGGAAGCCTAGGGAAAGTACCATGGGCTGATGTGTGAAAACCAAGCCTGCGCAGAACGCAACGTTCAGCGCACATCTTGTTTCACGAAGAGAGAAGCCTTTCCAATGTGTGCGTGGAAGCCTAAGGCCAAGTGCCATATATCCTTACCCCCACGGAAAACCGCTGTAGGAAACCCGTCGTTCAACTCACAGATTCCCGGAGGAAGTTTTTCTAAAGTGCGTGTGGAGGCCCAAGGAAAAGTGTGACAGGCTTCGCTCTGAGAAGGAGGTCTGTGTGGAACGCCTCTTTCAGCTCACGGCTTGTTTCTGGCTGAGGGAAGGCTTCTCAAGGGTGTGTACGGAAGCCTAGGCAAAAAGCGCATACACTTCACTCTCCGGGGGGAAAAGGGCAAGCACCCAAAAGCATTGGCGAGAAACCGTCTCTCAACGAACACCTCCTTTCCTGACGAGACAGAAACATGTTCAACTCTGTGTGTGTGTGTGTGTGTGTGTGTGTGTGTGCGCGCGCGCGCGCGTGAGTGAATAAGGAATGTGCCATGCACTCACCTGGGAAAAGCAAGTCTGCGTATACGGCAACTCTCCACTAACATCTTCAGGTATCCTGGAGAGAGAAGCATTTCCAAAAGTGGGTGTGGAAGCATCATGAATGTGCCGTACGCTTTACAACCGTTCAACACCCAAACTCAACACCCAAAAAACAAATAAGCGAGTCAAGAAATGGGCAGAAGATATGAACAGATATTTCTCCAAAGAAGACACACAAATGGCCAACAGACATATGACAAACTGCTCAACATCACTTGGCATGGGGAAAAAGAAATCCAAATGACAATGAGATACCACTTCACACCAGTCAGAATTGCAAAAATTAACAAGCGAAGAAATAACAAATGTTGGTGAGGAGAAAGGGGAACTCTCTTACACTTCTAAGTGGGAATGAAAACTGGTACAGCCACTTTGGAAAACAATATGGAGGTTCCTCAAGAACTTAAAAGAGAGCTCCCTTACAACCCAGCAATTTTATTTACCCCAAAGCTACAAATGTAGTGATCTGAAGGGGCAAATGCACCCCGAATGTTTATAGCGACATTGTCCACAATAGCCAAACCGTGGAAGGAACCAAGACATCCATCGACAGATAAATGGATAAAGAAAACATGGTATATACATATACAAAGGAATATGACTCAGCCATCAGAAAGGATCAATATTTAGCATATCGATGTGGAAGGCACTGGAGGGTATTATGCTGAGCAAAATAAGTCAGTCAGAGAAAAACAATTATTATATGGTTTTACTCATATGTGGAATAGAAGGAACAGCACAGAGGATCATAGGGGAAGGGAGGGAAAATGAATGCGAAGAAACCAGAGAGGAAGAAAATCCATGACAGGTTCCTAACTATTGGAAACAAACTGAGGGTTGCTGGAGGAAAGGTGGGTGGGGAGATGGAGTAACTGTGTGATGGGCATTAAGGAATGCATGTGATATGATGAACACTGGGTGTTATACACAACTGATGAATTGTGGAACGCTACATTTGAAACTACTGGTGTACTCTCTGTTGGCTAATTCAATTTCAATGTTAAAAAAGTCTATTTTGTCTGATATAAGGATTGCTACTCTGACTTCTTTTGACATCCACTTGTATGATTAATGTTTCTCCACCTCTTAATTTCCATCTGCAGGTGTCTTTAGGTGTGAAATCTTTTATATATATATACAAACTCTGTCGTGCTCTTTTGCTTGGAGCATTTAGTCCATTTACATTCAAACTAATTATCATTAGACATGTATTTATTGATGTTTTGTTACTTGTTTCATAGTTTTTTGTGTAGTTTTTCTCTGATCCTTTCTTCTCTTGCTCTCTCTCTCATGGTTTGCTCGTTTTCTTTAATGATATTCTTGGATTTCTTTCCCTTTATCTTTTGCATGTGTATTAGAGGTTTGGGTTTGTGGTGACCCCCTGGATTATATATAGCCTTTTCAGTCTATATTAAGTTGAATGCTGTTTAAGTTCAAACCCACTGTTGACTCCTCCTCATGTGTTAGGGTATATGTTTTCATATTTTACATACTTTTATTTTGTGAATCCCTTAACTGATTTTTACAGAAATACTTATTTTTACTGCTTCCTTGATTCATTATTGTCATACTCTCACTTACGATTTTTTTCCACTCATAGTGTCCCCTTCAATATTTTTTGTAGTTAATTTAGTGGTCATGAACTCTTTTAGTTTGTGTGGCTAAGAAACTCTTTTTCTCCCCTTCTTTTCTGAAGGATAGGCTTGCTGGATAAATTATTCCTTGCTGCAGATTTTTCTCATTCAGCACTTTGAATATTTAACGCCACTTTCTTCTGTCCTGCATAGTTTCTGCTGAAAACTCAGCTGATAGATTTATGGGCTTTCCCTTGCATGTTAACTGTCTTCTTTTATCTTGCTGCTTTAAATGTTTTTTCTTTATCACTACCTTTTCCCATTTGGATTACTATGTATCTTGATGTGGACCTCCTTAGGTTGATTTTGTGGGAGGGGATCTCTATGCCTTATGGATTTGTATAGGTTTCCTTCACCAGATTAGGTTAAGTTTTCAGCTCTTCTTTGGTCAAATAGATTTTCTGCCCCCCTTTCCCCCTTTTCACCTTCTGGGATCCCTCTCATGTGGGTGTTGTTACACTGGATGGAGTCACTGAATTCCCTAAGTCTCTTCTCATTTTTGCATACTTCTTTTTCCTCTCATTTGTTCCGCTTGATTACTTTCCATTACTGTCTTCTAGTTCATTAATTTGTTCCTCTGCTTCGTCCATCCTGCTAATTATTCTATCTAGTATATTCTTCATTTCATTTCTTGTGTTCCACATCTCTGATTATTTCTTTCATATCTCTTTGTTAAGAGTCTCAATGATGTTCCCCCTTCTGATGTCCTCCCTCTTTTCATTTCCCCAGTGAGTATCTTTATAATTGTTATCTTAAATTTTCTGTCAGGCATGTTCCTTATATCCATTTTGTTTAGGTCTCTTGCTGTGGCTTTGTCCTCTTCTTTCGTTTAGGACATAGTCCTCTGTCTGCTCATTTGGCCTACTTCTCAGAGAATATCTCTCTGTTAGGAAGGTCAGATATATTGCTTGTTCTTGAAAATACGGGGCAGAACATACATTTTTCACTTGGTGATGCTGGTTCTCCTCTGAAGGTAATGCATAGCAACAACAGAGACTGGATCTGGACTGTGTCATTGTGCACAACACATGGGGTGTGCTGTTTTAACAAGATGCATGCGTGTTCTGTGGGTGATGGGGAGACATATTGTTGTCAAGGATTGTGTGGGTCTTATCAGGGAGGGTATCCACAGCACTGGGACTGAAGCAGGTGTGGTAGGTGTGGGGATGGGCCATGGTTTATGCAAGTTAGTGATTGCTAGATTGTGCTTGGTCTTGCAGGTAGGTGTGTGTTTATAATGAGGGGCCGTAGAGGGAAATGGCACCTGCCAGCTCCTTTGTTCCTGGACAAGTCCCTTAGCAAACTCTGAGTTCAGGAACTATGTCTCCCTTGTTTAATCCTCAAGCACCTTTCAACCTGCTTCACCCAAGCTTCTCCACACTCTTTGCTCTGCTTAATCTTTAAGGACAGATCTCAGCTTCCTATCACCTTCTGTGCTCTCTCAGAGCTGAGACAGCTGATTTTTAAAAGTTCCAAGCTTTAAGTCTGCTGGTTGTATACGCTCACAAATGTCATCCCTTCTGATTTTCAAAGCCATAAGCTATGAGGATGTCTCTACGCTTTAGAGGCTCCCCGGTGTAGTAGTTTGTTTCTGGCCCCTCTGTGACTGTGGTTCCCTCCCTCTGGTGGTCAGAAATATGGGGTTTAGATTCCTACAGAGTCCTTGTCCTTCCTACCATCTTTGATGTGATTCCCTCTCTCCATTTAGTTGTATAGTTTTGTGGGGAAATCTGAAGGTCCATTTCTGGGTGACTCTGGTGTGAGTGTTACCTACTTGTATCTGTGGGATGAGGTGAGTTTAGGGTCCTTCTACTCTGCCATCTTCCCCACAATTCAGTTTATTTTGTCTCATAAAAATATTACGACTCCAACTTTCTTTTCACTTCCATTTGCATGATAAATGGTTTTGTGTCCCATTACTTCCAATCTGCTTTTATTTTTAGGTCTGAAGTGATTCTCTGCTAGGCAGCATAGAGATGGGTCTTGCTTCCTCTTTACAGTCTATGTTTTCTGATTGGGATATTTAGTCCTTTTTTGTTAAAGCAATCATTGAGAAAGTATTTGTATCTCTCTAGTTGACTTCACAAGGAAAAGTGTGACAGGCTTCGCTCTGAGAAGGAGGTCTGCGTGGAACGCCTCTTTCAACTCATGGCTTGTTTCTGGCTGACGGAAGGCTTCTCAAGGGTGTGTACGGAAGCCTAGGGAAAAAGCGGCTACACTTCTCTCTCCGGGGGGAAAAAAGCAAGAACCCAAAAGCATCGGCGAGAAACCGTCTCTCAACGATCACCTTCTTTCCTGACGAGACAGAAACATGTTCAACTCTGTGTGTGTGTGTGTGTGTGTGTGTGTGTGTGTGTGTGAGGGCACGCGCGCGCGCGCGTGCGTGAGTGAATAAGGAGAGTGCCATGTACTGACCTGGGAAAAGCAAGTCTGCGTCTACGGCGACTCGCCACTAGCATCTTCAGGTATCCTGGAGAGAGAAGCATTTCCAAAAGTGGGTGTGGAAGCATCATGAAAGTGCCGTACGCTTTACTACCTTTCCCTGGACCTAACTCCGAGAAACGTCCTCCCTGACGATAGAAAAGAGCTGAGCCATCTCAAGGCTGCGTGTGATCGCACAGGGACAGTTCCCTGGACCTAACTCCGAGAAACGCGTCGGGGTACAAGGCAGCTTTCAACGGACGTCTTCTTTCGTGAGCCCAGAAGCGTTTGCATATGTAGGCGTGGAAGCGTCAGCAGAGCGCCGTAGACCCTCCCTCTAAGAGGCAACCTCGCTTCTGCGAAGCCGTCTTGCACCTGACATCCTTTGCCTTGGAGACGGGAGCCTTTTATATAGTCGTGGTGGAAGCACAAGGAACGTGCCGTGCCCTGTCCTCATCTCTTAGAAACAAGGCCGCGCGCAATGGGACTTTCAGCGTAGCATATGGACGGGGTCATGAAGTCAGTCGAGATTGCAAGTGGACGTGTGCAGGCATAAGGAGAGTGCCCTATCCTTAACTCCTTGAAAGCGTGACGGAGGGAGACCGTCTTTCAAGCGAACCCCTCTCCGGAGGATATATCGAAGCAGTGACAAAAGTGGATGTGGAAGCACAACGCAACGGTTCTATACGAAACTCGGAAAAGAAGGTGGTGTAGAAGGCAGCTTTCCCCCGCGTCTTGGTTCAGGTTTAGGGAAGGGATACTCACTGCGCGTGTGGAAGCCTAGGGAAAGTACCATGGGCTGATGTGTGAAAACCAAGCCTGCGCAGAACGCAACGTTCAGCGCACATCTTGTTTCACGAAGAGAGAAGCCTTTCCAATGTGTGCGTGGAAGCCTAAGGCCAAGTGCCATATATCCTTACCCCCACGGAAAACCGCTGTAGGAAACCCGTCGTTCAACTCACAGATTCCCGGAGGAAGTTTTTCTAAAGTGCGTGTGGAGGCCCAAGGAAAAGTGTGACAGGCTTCGCTCTGAGAAGGAGGTCTGTGTGGAACGCCTCTTTCAGCTCACGGCTTGTTTCTGGCTGAGGGAAGGCTTCTCAAGGGTGTGTACGGAAGCCTAGGCAAAAAGCGCATACACTTCACTCTCCGGGGGGAAAAGGGCAAGCACCCAAAAGCATTGGCGAGAAACCGTCTCTCAACGAACACCTCCTTTCCTGACGAGACAGAAACATGTTCAACTCTGTGTGTGTGTGTGTGTGTGTGTGTGTGTGCGCGCGCGCGCGCGTGAGTGAATAAGGAATGTGCCATGCACTCACCTGGGAAAAGCAAGTCTGCGTATACGGCAACTCTCCACTAACATCTTCAGGTATCCTGGAGAGAGAAGCATTTCCAAAAGTGGGTGTGGAAGCATCATGAATGTGCCGTACGCTTTACAACCGTTCAACACCCAAACTCAACACCCAAAAAACAAATAAGCGAGTCAAGAAATGGGCAGAAGATATGAACAGATATTTCTCCAAAGAAGACACACAAATGGCCAACAGACATATGACAAACTGCTCAACATCACTTGGCATGGGGAAAAAGAAATCCAAATGACAATGAGATACCACTTCACACCAGTCAGAATTGCAAAAATTAACAAGCGAAGAAATAACAAATGTTGGTGAGGAGAAAGGGGAACTCTCTTACACTTCTAAGTGGGAATGAAAACTGGTACAGCCACTTTGGAAAACAATATGGAGGTTCCTCAAGAACTTAAAAGAGAGCTCCCTTACAACCCAGCAATTTTATTTACCCCAAAGCTACAAATGTAGTGATCTGAAGGGGCAACTGCACCCCGAATGTTTATAGCGACATTGTCCACAATAGCCAAACCGTGGAAGGAACCAAGACATCCATCGACAGATAAATGGATAAAGAAAACATGGTATATACATATACAAAGGAATATGACTCAGCCATCAGAAAGGATCAATATTTAGCATATCGATGTGGAAGGCACTGGAGGGTATTATGCTGAGCAAAATAAGTCAGTCAGAGAAAAACAATTATTATATGGTTTTACTCATATGTGGAATAGAAGGAACAGCACAGAGGATCATAGGGGAAGGGAGGGAAAATGAATGCGAAGAAACCAGAGAGGAAGAAAATCCATGACAGGTTCCTAACTATTGGAAACAAACTGAGGGTTGCTGGAGGAAAGGTGGGTGGGGAGATGGAGTAACTGTGTGATGGGCATTAAGGAATGCATGTGATGTGATGAACACTGGGTGTTATACACAACTGATGAATTGTGGAACGCTACATTTGAAACTACTGGTGTACTCTCTGTTGGCTAATTCAATTTCAATGTTAAAAAAGTCTATTTTGTCTGATATAAGGATTGCTACTCTGACTTCTTTTGACATCCACTTGTATGATTAATGTTTCTCCACCTCTTAATTTCCATCTGCAGGTGTCTTTAGGTGTGAAATCTTTTATATATATATACAAACTCTGTCGTGCTCTTTTGCTTGGAGCATTTAGTCCATTTACATTCAAACTAATTATCATTAGACATGTATTTATTGATGTTTTGTTACTTGTTTCATAGTTTTTTGTGTAGTTTTTCTCTGATCCTTTCTTCTCTTGCTCTCTCTCTCATGGTTTGCTCGTTTTCTTTAATGATATTCTTGGATTTCTTTCCCTTTATCTTTTGCATGTGTATTAGAGGTTTGGGTTTGTGGTGACCCCCTGGATTATATATAGCCTTTTCAGTCTATATTAAGTTGAATGCTGTTTAAGTTCAAACCCACTGTTGACTCCTCCTCATGTGTTAGGGTATATGTTTTCATATTTTACATACTTTTATTTTGTGAATCCCTTAACTGATTTTTACAGAAATACTTATTTTTACTGCTTCCTTGATTCATTATTGTCATACTCTCACTTACGATTTTTTTCCACTCATAGTGTCCCCTTCAATATTTTTTGTAGTTAATTTAGTGGTCATGAACTCTTTTAGTTTGTGTGGCTAAGAAACTCTTTTTCTCCCCTTCTTTTCTGAAGGATAGGCTTGCTGGATAAATTATTCCTTGCTGCAGATTTTTCTCATTCAGCACTTTGAATATTTAACGCCACTTTCTTCTGTCCTGCATAGTTTCTGCTGAAAACTCAGCTGATAGATTTATGGGCTTTCCCTTGCATGTTAACTGTCTTCTTTTATCTTGCTGCTTTAAATGTTTTTTCTTTATCACTACCTTTTCCCATTTGGATTACTATGTATCTTGATGTGGACCTCCTTAGGTTGATTTTGTGGGAGGGGATCTCTATGCCTTATGGATTTGTATAGGTTTCCTTCACCAGATTAGGTTAAGTTTTCAGCTCTTCTTTGGTCAAATAGATTTTCTGCCCCCCTTTCCCCCTTTTCACCTTCTGGGATCCCTCTCATGTGGGTGTTGTTACACTGGATGGAGTCACTGAATTCCCTAAGTCTCTTCTCATTTTTGCATACTTCTTTTTCCTCTCATTTGTTCCGCTTGATTACTTTCCATTACTGTCTTCTAGTTCATTAATTTGTTCCTCTGCTTCGTCCATCCTGCTAATTATTCTATCTAGTATATTCTTCATTTCATTTCTTGTGTTCCACATCTCTGATTATTTCTTTCATATCTCTTTGTTAAGAGTCTCAATGATGTTCCCCCTTCTGATGTCCTCCCTCTTTTCATTTCCCCAGTGAGTATCTTTATAATTGTTATCTTAAATTTTCTGTCAGGCATGTTCCTTATATCCATTTTGTTTAGGTCTCTTGCTGTGGCTTTGTCCTCTTCTTTCGTTTAGGACATAGTCCTCTGTCTGCTCATTTGGCCTACTTCTCAGAGAATATCTCTCTGTTAGGAAGGTCAGATATATTGCTTGTTCTTGAAAATACGGGGCAGAACATACATTTTTCACTTGGTGATGCTGGTTCTCCTCTGAAGGTAATGCATAGCAACAACAGAGACTGGATCTGGACTGTGTCATTGTGCACAACACATGGGGTGTGCTGTTTTAACAAGATGCATGCGTGTTCTGTGGGTGATGGGGAGACATATTGTTGTCAAGGATTGTGTGGGTCTTATCAGGGAGGGTATCCACAGCACTGGGACTGAAGCAGGTGTGGTAGGTGTGGGGATGGGCCATGGTTTATGCAAGTTAGTGATTGCTAGATTGTGCTTGGTCTTGCAGGTAGGTGTGTGTTTATAATGAGGGGCCGTAGAGGGAAATGGCACCTGCCAGCTCCTTTGTTCCTGGACAAGTCCCTTAGCAAACTCTGAGTTCAGGAACTATGTCTCCCTTGTTTAATCCTCAAGCACCTTTCAACCTGCTTCACCCAAGCTTCTCCACACTCTTTGCTCTGCTTAATCTTTAAGGACAGATCTCAGCTTCCTATCACCTTCTGTGCTCTCTCAGAGCTGAGACAGCTGATTTTTAAAAGTTCCAAGCTTTAAGTCTGCTGGTTGTATACGCTCACAAATGTCATCCCTTCTGATTTTCAAAGCCATAAGCTATGAGGATGTCTCTACGCTTTAGAGGCTCCCCGGTGTAGTAGTTTGTTTCTGGCCCCTCTGTGACTGTGGTTCCCTCCCTCTGGTGGTCAGAAATATGGGCTTTAGATTCCTACAGAGTCCTTGTCCTTCCTACCATCTTTGATGTGATTCCCTCTCTCCATTTAGTTGTATAGTTTTGTGGGGAAATCTGAAGGTCCATTTCTGGGTGACTCTGGTGTGAGTGTTACCTAGTTGTATCTGTGGGATGAGGTGAGTTTAGGGTCCTTCTACTCTGCCATCTTCCCCACAATTCAGTTTATTTTGTCTCATAAAAATATTACGACTCCAACTTTCTTTTCACTTCCATTTGCATGATAAATGGTTTTGTGTCCCATTACTTCCAATCTGCTTTTATTTTTAGGTCTGAAGTGATTCTCTGCTAGGCAGCATAGAGATGGGTCTTGCTTCCTCTTTACAGTCTATGTTTTCTGATTGGGATATTTAGTCCTTTTTTGTTAAAGCAATCATTGAGAAAGTATTTGTATCTCTCTAGTTGACTTCACAAGGAAAAGTGTGACAGGCTTCGCTCTGAGAAGGAGGTCTGCGTGGAACGCCTCTTTCAACTCATGGCTTGTTTCTGGCTGACGGAAGGCTTCTCAAGGGTGTGTACGGAAGCCTAGGGAAAAAGCGGCTACACTTCTCTCTCCGGGGGGAAAAAAGCAAGAACCCAAAAGCATCGGCGAGAAACCGTCTCTCAACGATCACCTTCTTTCCTGACGAGACAGAAACATGTTCAACTCTGTGTGTGTGTGTGTGTGTGTGTGTGTGTGTGTGTGAGGGCACGCGCGCGCGCGCGTGCGTGAGTGAATAAGGAGAGTGCCATGTACTGACCTGGGAAAAGCAAGTCTGCGTCTACGGCGACTCGCCACTAGCATCTTCAGGTATCCTGGAGAGAGAAGCATTTCCAAAAGTGGGTGTGGAAGCATCATGAAAGTGCCGTACGCTTTACTACCTTTCCCTGGACCTAACTCCGAGAAACGTCCTCCCTGACGATAGAAAAGAGCTGAGCCATCTCAAGGCTGCGTGTGATCGCACAGGGACAGTTCCCTGGACCTAACTCCGAGAAACGCGTCGGGGTACAAGGCAGCTTTCAACGGACGTCTTCTTTCGTGAGCCCAGAAGCGTTTGCATATGTAGGCGTGGAAGCGTCAGCAGAGCGCCGTAGACCCTCCCTCTAAGAGGCAACCTCGCTTCTGCGAAGCCGTCTTGCACCTGACATCCTTTGCCTTGGAGACGGGAGCCTTTTATATAGTCGTGGTGGAAGCACAAGGAACGTGCCGTGCCCTGTCCTCATCTCTTAGAAACAAGGCCGCGCGCAATGGGACTTTCAGCGTAGCATATGGACGGGGTCATGAAGTCAGTCGAGATTGCAAGTGGACGTGTGCAGGCATAAGGAGAGTGCCCTATCCTTAACTCCTTGAAAGCGTGACGGAGGGAGACCGTCTTTCAAGCGAACCCCTCTCCGGAGGATATATCGAAGCAGTGACAAAAGTGGATGTGGAAGCACAACGCAACGGTTCTATACGAAACTCGGAAAAGAAGGTGGTGTAGAAGGCAGCTTTCCCCCGCGTCTTGGTTCAGGTTTAGGGAAGGGATACTCACTGCGCGTGTGGAAGCCTAGGGAAAGTACCATGGGCTGATGTGTGAAAACCAAGCCTGCGCAGAACGCAACGTTCAGCGCACATCTTGTTTCACGAAGAGAGAAGCCTTTCCAATGTGTGCGTGGAAGCCTAAGGCCAAGTGCCATATATCCTTACCCCCACGGAAAACCGCTGTAGGAAACCCGTCGTTCAACTCACAGATTCCCGGAGGAAGTTTTTCTAAAGTGCGTGTGGAGGCCCAAGGAAAAGTGTGACAGGCTTCGCTCTGAGAAGGAGGTCTGTGTGGAACGCCTCTTTCAGCTCACGGCTTGTTTCTGGCTGAGGGAAGGCTTCTCAAGGGTGTGTACGGAAGCCTAGGCAAAAAGCGCATACACTTCACTCTCCGGGGGGAAAAGGGCAAGCACCCAAAAGCATTGGCGAGAAACCGTCTCTCAACGAACACCTCCTTTCCTGACGAGACAGAAACATGTTCAACTCTGTGTGTGTGTGTGTGTGTGTGTGTGTGTGCGCGCGCGCGCGCGTGAGTGAATAAGGAATGTGCCATGCACTCACCTGGGAAAAGCAAGTCTGCGTATACGGCAACTCTCCACTAACATCTTCAGGTATCCTGGAGAGAGAAGCATTTCCAAAAGTGGGTGTGGAAGCATCATGAATGTGCCGTACACTTTACAACCGTTCAACACCCAAACTCAACACCCAAAAAACAAATAAGCGAGTCAAGAAATGGGCAGAAGATATGAACAGATATTTCTCCAAAGAAGACACACAAATGGCCAACAGACATATGACAAACTGCTCAACATCACTTGGCATGGGGAAAAAGAAATCCAAATGACAATGAGATACCACTTCACACCAGTCAGAATTGCAAAAATTAACAAGCGAAGAAATAACAAATGTTGGTGAGGAGAAAGGGGAACTCTCTTACACTTCTAAGTGGGAATGAAAACTGGTACAGCCACTTTGGAAAACAATATGGAGGTTCCTCAAGAACTTAAAAGAGAGCTCCCTTACAACCCAGCAATTTTATTTACCCCAAAGCTACAAATGTAGTGATCTGAAGGGGCAACTGCACCCCGAATGTTTATAGCGACATTGTCCACAATAGCCAAACCGTGGAAGGAACCAAGACATCCATCGACAGATAAATGGATAAAGAAAACATGGTATATACATATACAAAGGAATATGACTCAGCCATCAGAAAGGATCAATATTTAGCATATCGATGTGGAAGGCACTGGAGGGTATTATGCTGAGCAAAATAAGTCAGTCAGAGAAAAACAATTATTATATGGTTTTACTCATATGTGGAATAGAAGGAACAGCACAGAGGATCATAGGGGAAGGGAGGGAAAATGAATGCGAAGAAACCAGAGAGGAAGAAAATCCATGACAGGTTCCTAACTATTGGAAACAAACTGAGGGTTGCTGGAGGAAAGGTGGGTGGGGAGATGGAGTAACTGTGTGATGGGCATTAAGGAATGCATGTGATGTGATGAACACTGGGTGTTATACACAACTGATGAATTGTGGAACGCTACATTTGAAACTACTGGTGTACTCTCTGTTGGCTAATTCAATTTCAATGTTAAAAAAGTCTATTTTGTCTGATATAAGGATTGCTACTCTGACTTCTTTTGACATCCACTTGTATGATTAATGTTTCTCCACCTCTTAATTTCCATCTGCAGGTGTCTTTAGGTGTGAAATCTTTTATATATATATACAAACTCTGTCGTGCTCTTTTGCTTGGAGCATTTAGTCCATTTACATTCAAACTAATTATCATTAGACATGTATTTATTGATGTTTTGTTACTTGTTTCATAGTTTTTTGTGTAGTTTTTCTCTGATCCTTTCTTCTCTTGCTCTCTCTCTCATGGTTTGCTCGTTTTCTTTAATGATATTCTTGGATTTCTTTCCCTTTATCTTTTGCATGTGTATTAGAGGTTTGGGTTTGTGGTGACCCCCTGGATTATATATAGCCTTTTCAGTCTATATTAAGTTGAATGCTGTTTAAGTTCAAACCCACTGTTGACTCCTCCTCATGTGTTAGGGTATATGTTTTCATATTTTACATACTTTTATTTTGTGAATCCCTTAACTGATTTTTACAGAAATACTTATTTTTACTGCTTCCTTGATTCATTATTGTCATACTCTCACTTACGATTTTTTTCCACTCATAGTGTCCCCTTCAATATTTTTTGTAGTTAATTTAGTGGTCATGAACTCTTTTAGTTTGTGTGGCTAAGAAACTCTTTTTCTCCCCTTCTTTTCTGAAGGATAGGCTTGCTGGATAAATTATTCCTTGCTGCAGATTTTTCTCATTCAGCACTTTGAATATTTAACGCCACTTTCTTCTGTCCTGCATAGTTTCTGCTGAAAACTCAGCTGATAGATTTATGGGCTTTCCCTTGCATGTTAACTGTCTTCTTTTATCTTGCTGCTTTAAATGTTTTTTCTTTATCACTACCTTTTCCCATTTGGATTACTATGTATCTTGATGTGGACCTCCTTAGGTTGATTTTGTGGGAGGGGATCTCTATGCCTTATGGATTTGTATAGGTTTCCTTCACCAGATTAGGTTAAGTTTTCAGCTCTTCTTTGGTCAAATAGATTTTCTGCCCCCCTTTCCCCCTTTTCACCTTCTGGGATCCCTCTCATGTGGGTGTTGTTACACTGGATGGAGTCACTGAATTCCCTAAGTCTCTTCTCATTTTTGCATACTTCTTTTTCCTCTCATTTGTTCCGCTTGATTACTTTCCATTACTGTCTTCTAGTTCATTAATTTGTTCCTCTGCTTCGTCCATCCTGCTAATTATTCTATCTAGTATATTCTTCATTTCATTTCTTGTGTTCCACATCTCTGATTATTTCTTTCATATCTCTTTGTTAAGAGTCTCAATGATGTTCCCCCTTCTGATGTCCTCCCTCTTTTCATTTCCCCAGTGAGTATCTTTATAATTGTTATCTTAAATTTTCTGTCAGGCATGTTCCTTATATCCATTTTGTTTAGGTCTCTTGCTGTGGCTTTGTCCTCTTCTTTCGTTTAGGACATAGTCCTCTGTCTGCTCATTTGGCCTACTTCTCAGAGAATATCTCTCTGTTAGGAAGGTCAGATATATTGCTTGTTCTTGAAAATACGGGGCAGAACATACATTTTTCACTTGGTGATGCTGGTTCTCCTCTGAAGGTAATGCATAGCAACAACAGAGACTGGATCTGGACTGTGTCATTGTGCACAACACATGGGGTGTGCTGTTTTAACAAGATGCATGCGTGTTCTGTGGGTGATGGGGAGACATATTGTTGTCAAGGATTGTGTGGGTCTTATCAGGGAGGGTATCCACAGCACTGGGACTGAAGCAGGTGTGGTAGGTGTGGGGATGGGCCATGGTTTATGCAAGTTAGTGATTGCTAGATTGTGCTTGGTCTTGCAGGTAGGTGTGTGTTTATAATGAGGGGCCGTAGAGGGAAATGGCACCTGCCAGCTCCTTTGTTCCTGGACAAGTCCCTTAGCAAACTCTGAGTTCAGGAACTATGTCTCCCTTGTTTAATCCTCAAGCACCTTTCAACCTGCTTCACCCAAGCTTCTCCACACTCTTTGCTCTGCTTAATCTTTAAGGACAGATCTCAGCTTCCTATCACCTTCTGTGCTCTCTCAGAGCTGAGACAGCTGATTTTTAAAAGTTCCAAGCTTTAAGTCTGCTGGTTGTATACGCTCACAAATGTCATCCCTTCTGATTTTCAAAGCCATAAGCTATGAGGATGTCTCTACGCTTTAGAGGCTCCCCGGTGTAGTAGTTTGTTTCTGGCCCCTCTGTGACTGTGGTTCCCTCCCTCTGGTGGTCAGAAATATGGGCTTTAGATTCCTACAGAGTCCTTGTCCTTCCTACCATCTTTGATGTGATTCCCTCTCTCCATTTAGTTGTATAGTTTTGTGGGGAAATCTGAAGGTCCATTTCTGGGTGACTCTGGTGTGAGTGTTACCTAGTTGTATCTGTGGGATGAGGTGAGTTTAGGGTCCTTCTACTCTGCCATCTTCCCCACAATTCAGTTTATTTTGTCTCATAAAAATATTACGACTCCAACTTTCTTTTCACTTCCATTTGCATGATAAATGGTTTTGTGTCCCATTACTTCCAATCTGCTTTTATTTTTAGGTCTGAAGTGATTCTCTGCTAGGCAGCATAGAGATGGGTCTTGCTTCCTCTTTACAGTCTATGTTTTCTGATTGGGATATTTAGTCCTTTTTTGTTAAAGCAATCATTGAGAAAGTATTTGTATCTCTCTAGTTGACTTCACAAGGAAAAGTGTGACAGGCTTCGCTCTGAGAAGGAGGTCTGCGTGGAACGCCTCTTTCAACTCATGGCTTGTTTCTGGCTGACGGAAGGCTTCTCAAGGGTGTGTACGGAAGCCTAGGGAAAAAGCGGCTACACTTCTCTCTCCGGGGGGAAAAAAGCAAGAACCCAAAAGCATCGGCGAGAAACCGTCTCTCAACGATCACCTTCTTTCCTGACGAGACAGAAACATGTTCAACTCTGTGTGTGTGTGTGTGTGTGTGTGTGTGTGTGTGTGAGGGCACGCGCGCGCGCGCGTGCGTGAGTGAATAAGGAGAGTGCCATGTACTGACCTGGGAAAAGCAAGTCTGCGTCTACGGCGACTCGCCACTAGCATCTTCAGGTATCCTGGAGAGAGAAGCATTTCCAAAAGTGGGTGTGGAAGCATCATGAAAGTGCCGTACGCTTTACTACCTTTCCCTGGACCTAACTCCGAGAAACGTCCTCCCTGACGATAGAAAAGAGCTGAGCCATCTCAAGGCTGCGTGTGATCGCACAGGGACAGTTCCCTGGACCTAACTCCGAGAAACGCGTCGGGGTACAAGGCAGCTTTCAACGGACGTCTTCTTTCGTGAGCCCAGAAGCGTTTGCATATGTAGGCGTGGAAGCGTCAGCAGAGCGCCGTAGACCCTCCCTCTAAGAGGCAACCTCGCTTCTGCGAAGCCGTCTTGCACCTGACATCCTTTGCCTTGGAGACGGGAGCCTTTTATATAGTCGTGGTGGAAGCACAAGGAACGTGCCGTGCCCTGTCCTCATCTCTTAGAAACAAGGCCGCGCGCAATGGGACTTTCAGCGTAGCATATGGACGGGGTCATGAAGTCAGTCGAGATTGCAAGTGGACGTGTGCAGGCATAAGGAGAGTGCCCTATCCTTAACTCCTTGAAAGCGTGACGGAGGGAGACCGTCTTTCAAGCGAACCCCTCTCCGGAGGATATATCGAAGCAGTGACAAAAGTGGATGTGGAAGCACAACGCAACGGTTCTATACGAAACTCGGAAAAGAAGGTGGTGTAGAAGGCAGCTTTCCCCCGCGTCTTGGTTCAGGTTTAGGGAAGGGATACTCACTGCGCGTGTGGAAGCCTAGGGAAAGTACCATGGGCTGATGTGTGAAAACCAAGCCTGCGCAGAACGCAACGTTCAGCGCACATCTTGTTTCACGAAGAGAGAAGCCTTTCCAATGTGTGCGTGGAAGCCTAAGGCCAAGTGCCATATATCCTTACCCCCACGGAAAACCGCTGTAGGAAACCCGTCGTTCAACTCACAGATTCCCGGAGGAAGTTTTTCTAAAGTGCGTGTGGAGGCCCAAGGAAAAGTGTGACAGGCTTCGCTCTGAGAAGGAGGTCTGTGTGGAACGCCTCTTTCAGCTCACGGCTTGTTTCTGGCTGAGGGAAGGCTTCTCAAGGGTGTGTACGGAAGCCTAGGCAAAAAGCGCATACACTTCACTCTCCGGGGGGAAAAGGGCAAGCACCCAAAAGCATTGGCGAGAAACCGTCTCTCAACGAACACCTCCTTTCCTGACGAGACAGAAACATGTTCAACTCTGTGTGTGTGTGTGTGTGTGTGTGTGTGTGTGCGCGCGCGCGCGCGTGAGTGAATAAGGAATGTGCCATGCACTCACCTGGGAAAAGCAAGTCTGCGTATACGGCAACTCTCCACTAACATCTTCAGGTATCCTGGAGAGAGAAGCATTTCCAAAAGTGGGTGTGGAAGCATCATGGATGTGCCGTACGCTTTACAACCGTTCAACACCCAAACTCAACACCCAAAAAACAAATAAGCGAGTCAAGAAATGGGCAGAAGATATGAACAGATATTTCTCCAAAGAAGACACACAAATGGCCAACAGACATATGACAAACTGCTCAACATCACTTGGCATGGGGAAAAAGAAATCCAAATGACAATGAGATACCACTTCACACCAGTCAGAATTGCAAAAATTAACAAGCGAAGAAATAACAAATGTTGGTGAGGAGAAAGGGGAACTCTCTTACACTTCTAAGTGGGAATGAAAACTGGTACAGCCACTTTGGAAAACAATATGGAGGTTCCTCAAGAACTTAAAAGAGAGCTCCCTTACAACCCAGCAATTTTATTTACCCCAAAGCTACAAATGTAGTGATCTGAAGGGGCAACTGCACCCCGAATGTTTATAGCGACATTGTCCACAATAGCCAAACCGTGGAAGGAACCAAGACATCCATCGACAGATAAATGGATAAAGAAAACATGGTATATACATATACAAAGGAATATGACTCAGCCATCAGAAAGGATCAATATTTAGCATATCGATGTGGAAGGCACTGGAGGGTATTATGCTGAGCAAAATAAGTCAGTCAGAGAAAAACAATTATTATATGGTTTTACTCATATGTGGAATAGAAGGAACAGCACAGAGGATCATAGGGGAAGGGAGGGAAAATGAATGCGAAGAAACCAGAGAGGAAGAAAATCCATGACAGGTTCCTAACTATTGGAAACAAACTGAGGGTTGCTGGAGGAAAGGTGGGTGGGGAGATGGAGTAACTGTGTGATGGGCATTAAGGAATGCATGTGATGTGATGAACACTGGGTGTTATACACAACTGATGAATTGTGGAACGCTACATTTGAAACTACTGGTGTACTCTCTGTTGGCTAATTCAATTTCAATGTTAAAAAAGTCTATTTTGTCTGATATAAGGATTGCTACTCTGACTTCTTTTGACATCCACTTGTATGATTAATGTTTCTCCACCTCTTAATTTCCATCTGCAGGTGTCTTTAGGTGTGAAATCTTTTATATATATATACAAACTCTGTCGTGCTCTTTTGCTTGGAGCATTTAGTCCATTTACATTCAAACTAATTATCATTAGACATGTATTTATTGATGTTTTGTTACTTGTTTCATAGTTTTTTGTGTAGTTTTTCTCTGATCCTTTCTTCTCTTGCTCTCTCTCTCATGGTTTGCTCGTTTTCTTTAATGATATTCTTGGATTTCTTTCCCTTTATCTTTTGCATGTGTATTAGAGGTTTGGGTTTGTGGTGACCCCCTGGATTATATATAGCCTTTTCAGTCTATATTAAGTTGAATGCTGTTTAAGTTCAAACCCACTGTTGACTCCTCCTCATGTGTTAGGGTATATGTTTTCATATTTTACATACTTTTATTTTGTGAATCCCTTAACTGATTTTTACAGAAATACTTATTTTTACTGCTTCCTTGATTCATTATTGTCATACTCTCACTTACGATTTTTTTCCACTCATAGTGTCCCCTTCAATATTTTTTGTAGTTAATTTAGTGGTCATGAACTCTTTTAGTTTGTGTGGCTAAGAAACTCTTTTTCTCCCCTTCTTTTCTGAAGGATAGGCTTGCTGGATAAATTATTCCTTGCTGCAGATTTTTCTCATTCAGCACTTTGAATATTTAACGCCACTTTCTTCTGTCCTGCATAGTTTCTGCTGAAAACTCAGCTGATAGATTTATGGGCTTTCCCTTGCATGTTAACTGTCTTCTTTTATCTTGCTGCTTTAAATGTTTTTTCTTTATCACTACCTTTTCCCATTTGGATTACTATGTATCTTGATGTGGACCTCCTTAGGTTGATTTTGTGGGAGGGGATCTCTATGCCTTATGGATTTGTATAGGTTTCCTTCACCAGATTAGGTTAAGTTTTCAGCTCTTCTTTGGTCAAATAGATTTTCTGCCCCCCTTTCCCCCTTTTCACCTTCTGGGATCCCTCTCATGTGGGTGTTGTTACACTGGATGGAGTCACTGAATTCCCTAAGTCTCTTCTCATTTTTGCATACTTCTTTTTCCTCTCATTTGTTCCGCTTGATTACTTTCCATTACTGTCTTCTAGTTCATTAATTTGTTCCTCTGCTTCGTCCATCCTGCTAATTATTCTATCTAGTATATTCTTCATTTCATTTCTTGTGTTCCACATCTCTGATTATTTCTTTCATATCTCTTTGTTAAGAGTCTCAATGATGTTCCCCCTTCTGATGTCCTCCCTCTTTTCATTTCCCCAGTGAGTATCTTTATAATTGTTATCTTAAATTTTCTGTCAGGCATGTTCCTTATATCCATTTTGTTTAGGTCTCTTGCTGTGGCTTTGTCCTCTTCTTTCGTTTAGGACATAGTCCTCTGTCTGCTCATTTGGCCTACTTCTCAGAGAATATCTCTCTGTTAGGAAGGTCAGATATATTGCTTGTTCTTGAAAATACGGGGCAGAACATACATTTTTCACTTGGTGATGCTGGTTCTCCTCTGAAGGTAATGCATAGCAACAACAGAGACTGGATCTGGACTGTGTCATTGTGCACAACACATGGGGTGTGCTGTTTTAACAAGATGCATGCGTGTTCTGTGGGTGATGGGGAGACATATTGTTGTCAAGGATTGTGTGGGTCTTATCAGGGAGGGTATCCACAGCACTGGGACTGAAGCAGGTGTGGTAGGTGTGGGGATGGGCCATGGTTTATGCAAGTTAGTGATTGCTAGATTGTGCTTGGTCTTGCAGGTAGGTGTGTGTTTATAATGAGGGGCCGTAGAGGGAAATGGCACCTGCCAGCTCCTTTGTTCCTGGACAAGTCCCTTAGCAAACTCTGAGTTCAGGAACTATGTCTCCCTTGTTTAATCCTCAAGCACCTTTCAACCTGCTTCACCCAAGCTTCTCCACACTCTTTGCTCTGCTTAATCTTTAAGGACAGATCTCAGCTTCCTATCACCTTCTGTGCTCTCTCAGAGCTGAGACAGCTGATTTTTAAAAGTTCCAAGCTTTAAGTCTGCTGGTTGTATACGCTCACAAATGTCATCCCTTCTGATTTTCAAAGCCATAAGCTATGAGGATGTCTCTACGCTTTAGAGGCTCCCCGGTGTAGTAGTTTGTTTCTGGCCCCTCTGTGACTGTGGTTCCCTCCCTCTGGTGGTCAGAAATATGGGCTTTAGATTCCTACAGAGTCCTTGTCCTTCCTACCATCTTTGATGTGATTCCCTCTCTCCATTTAGTTGTATAGTTTTGTGGGGAAATCTGAAGGTCCATTTCTGGGTGACTCTGGTGTGAGTGTTACCTAGTTGTATCTGTGGGATGAGGTGAGTTTAGGGTCCTTCTACTCTGCCATCTTCCCCACAATTCAGTTTATTTTGTCTCATAAAAATATTACGACTCCAACTTTCTTTTCACTTCCATTTGCATGATAAATGGTTTTGTGTCCCATTACTTCCAATCTGCTTTTATTTTTAGGTCTGAAGTGATTCTCTGCTAGGCAGCATAGAGATGGGTCTTGCTTCCTCTTTACAGTCTATGTTTTCTGATTGGGATATTTAGTCCTTTTTTGTTAAAGCAATCATTGAGAAAGTATTTGTATCTCTCTAGTTGACTTCACAAGGAAAAGTGTGACAGGCTTCGCTCTGAGAAGGAGGTCTGCGTGGAACGCCTCTTTCAACTCATGGCTTGTTTCTGGCTGACGGAAGGCTTCTCAAGGGTGTGTACGGAAGCCTAGGGAAAAAGCGGCTACACTTCTCTCTCCGGGGGGAAAAAAGCAAGAACCCAAAAGCATCGGCGAGAAACCGTCTCTCAACGATCACCTTCTTTCCTGACGAGACAGAAACATGTTCAACTCTGTGTGTGTGTGTGTGTGTGTGTGTGTGTGTGTGTGTGTGAGGGCACGCGCGCGCGCGCGTGCGTGAGTGAATAAGGAGAGTGCCATGTACTGACCTGGGAAAAGCAAGTCTGCGTCTACGGCGACTCGCCACTAGCATCTTCAGGTATCCTGGAGAGAGAAGCATTTCCAAAAGTGGGTGTGGAAGCATCATGAAAGTGCCGTACGCTTTACTACCTTTCCCTGGACCTAACTCCGAGAAACGTCCTCCCTGACGATAGAAAAGAGCTGAGCCATCTCAAGGCTGCGTGTGATCGCACAGGGACAGTTCCCTGGACCTAACTCCGAGAAACGCGTCGGGGTACAAGGCAGCTTTCAACGGACGTCTTCTTTCGTGAGCCCAGAAGCGTTTGCATATGTAGGCGTGGAAGCGTCAGCAGAGCGCCGTAGACCCTCCCTCTAAGAGGCAACCTCGCTTCTGCGAAGCCGTCTTGCACCTGACATCCTTTGCCTTGGAGACGGGAGCCTTTTATATAGTCGTGGTGGAAGCACAAGGAACGTGCCGTGCCCTGTCCTCATCTCTTAGAAACAAGGCCGCGCGCAATGGGACTTTCAGCGTAGCATATGGACGGGGTCATGAAGTCAGTCGAGATTGCAAGTGGACGTGTGCAGGCATAAGGAGAGTGCCCTATCCTTAACTCCTTGAAAGCGTGACGGAGGGAGACCGTCTTTCAAGCGAACCCCTCTCCGGAGGATATATCGAAGCAGTGACAAAAGTGGATGTGGAAGCACAACGCAACGGTTCTATACGAAACTCGGAAAAGAAGGTGGTGTAGAAGGCAGCTTTCCCCCGCGTCTTGGTTCAGGTTTAGGGAAGGGATACTCACTGCGCGTGTGGAAGCCTAGGGAAAGTACCATGGGCTGATGTGTGAAAACCAAGCCTGCGCAGAACGCAACGTTCAGCGCACATCTTGTTTCACGAAGAGAGAAGCCTTTCCAATGTGTGCGTGGAAGCCTAAGGCCAAGTGCCATATATCCTTACCCCCACGGAAAACCGCTGTAGGAAACCCGTCGTTCAACTCACAGATTCCCGGAGGAAGTTTTTCTAAAGTGCGTGTGGAGGCCCAAGGAAAAGTGTGACAGGCTTCGCTCTGAGAAGGAGGTCTGTGTGGAACGCCTCTTTCAGCTCACGGCTTGTTTCTGGCTGAGGGAAGGCTTCTCAAGGGTGTGTACGGAAGCCTAGGCAAAAAGCGCATACACTTCACTCTCCGGGGGGAAAAGGGCAAGCACCCAAAAGCATTGGCGAGAAACCGTCTCTCAACGAACACCTCCTTTCCTGACGAGACAGAAACATGTTCAACTCTGTGTGTGTGTGTGTGTGTGTGTGTGTGTGCGCGCGCGCGCGCGTGAGTGAATAAGGAATGTGCCATGCACTCACCTGGGAAAAGCAAGTCTGCGTATACGGCAACTCTCCACTAACATCTTCAGGTATCCTGGAGAGAGAAGCATTTCCAAAAGTGGGTGTGGAAGCATCATGAATGTGCCGTACACTTTACAACCGTTCAACACCCAAACTCAACACCCAAAAAACAAATAAGCGAGTCAAGAAATGGGCAGAAGATATGAACAGATATTTCTCCAAAGAAGACACACAAATGGCCAACAGACATATGACAAACTGCTCAACATCACTTGGCATGGGGAAAAAGAAATCCAAATGACAATGAGATACCACTTCACACCAGTCAGAATTGCAAAAATTAACAAGCGAAGAAATAACAAATGTTGGTGAGGAGAAAGGGGAACTCTCTTACACTTCTAAGTGGGAATGAAAACTGGTACAGCCACTTTGGAAAACAATATGGAGGTTCCTCAAGAACTTAAAAGAGAGCTCCCTTACAACCCAGCAATTTTATTTACCCCAAAGCTACAAATGTAGTGATCTGAAGGGGCAACTGCACCCCGAATGTTTATAGCGACATTGTCCACAATAGCCAAACCGTGGAAGGAACCAAGACATCCATCGACAGATAAATGGATAAAGAAAACATGGTATATACATATACAAAGGAATATGACTCAGCCATCAGAAAGGATCAATATTTAGCATATCGATGTGGAAGGCACTGGAGGGTATTATGCTGAGCAAAATAAGTCAGTCAGAGAAAAACAATTATTATATGGTTTTACTCATATGTGGAATAGAAGGAACAGCACAGAGGATCATAGGGGAAGGGAGGGAAAATGAATGCGAAGAAACCAGAGAGGAAGAAAATCCATGACAGGTTCCTAACTATTGGAAACAAACTGAGGGTTGCTGGAGGAAAGGTGGGTGGGGAGATGGAGTAACTGTGTGATGGGCATTAAGGAATGCATGTGATGTGATGAACACTGGGTGTTATACACAACTGATGAATTGTGGAACGCTACATTTGAAACTACTGGTGTACTCTCTGTTGGCTAATTCAATTTCAATGTTAAAAAAGTCTATTTTGTCTGATATAAGGATTGCTACTCTGACTTCTTTTGACATCCACTTGTATGATTAATGTTTCTCCACCTCTTAATTTCCATCTGCAGGTGTCTTTAGGTGTGAAATCTTTTATATATATATACAAACTCTGTCGTGCTCTTTTGCTTGGAGCATTTAGTCCATTTACATTCAAACTAATTATCATTAGACATGTATTTATTGATGTTTTGTTACTTGTTTCATAGTTTTTTGTGTAGTTTTTCTCTGATCCTTTCTTCTCTTGCTCTCTCTCTCATGGTTTGCTCGTTTTCTTTAATGATATTCTTGGATTTCTTTCCCTTTATCTTTTGCATGTGTATTAGAGGTTTGGGTTTGTGGTGACCCCCTGGATTATATATAGCCTTTTCAGTCTATATTAAGTTGAATGCTGTTTAAGTTCAAACCCACTGTTGACTCCTCCTCATGTGTTAGGGTATATGTTTTCATATTTTACATACTTTTATTTTGTGAATCCCTTAACTGATTTTTACAGAAATACTTATTTTTACTGCTTCCTTGATTCATTATTGTCATACTCTCACTTACGATTTTTTTCCACTCATAGTGTCCCCTTCAATATTTTTTGTAGTTAATTTAGTGGTCATGAACTCTTTTAGTTTGTGTGGCTAAGAAACTCTTTTTCTCCCCTTCTTTTCTGAAGGATAGGCTTGCTGGATAAATTATTCCTTGCTGCAGATTTTTCTCATTCAGCACTTTGAATATTTAACGCCACTTTCTTCTGTCCTGCATAGTTTCTGCTGAAAACTCAGCTGATAGATTTATGGGCTTTCCCTTGCATGTTAACTGTCTTCTTTTATCTTGCTGCTTTAAATGTTTTTTCTTTATCACTACCTTTTCCCATTTGGATTACTATGTATCTTGATGTGGACCTCCTTAGGTTGATTTTGTGGGAGGGGATCTCTATGCCTTATGGATTTGTATAGGTTTCCTTCACCAGATTAGGTTAAGTTTTCAGCTCTTCTTTGGTCAAATAGATTTTCTGCCCCCTTTTCCCCCTTTTCACCTTCTGGGATCCCTCTAATGTGGGTGTTGTTACACTGGATGGAGTCACTGAATTCCCTATGTCTCTTCTCATTTTTGCATACTTCTTTTTCCTCTCATTTGTTCCGCTTGATTACTTTCCATTACTGTCTTCTAGTTCATTAATTTGTTCCTCTGCTTCGTCCATCCTGCTAATTATTCTATCTAGTATATTCTTCATTTCATTTCTTGTGTTCCACATCTCTGATTATTTCTTTCATATCTCTTTGTTAAGAGTCTCAATGATGTTCCCCCTTCTGATGTCCTCCCTCTTTTCATTTCCCCAGTGAGTATCTTTATAATTGTTATCTTAAATTTTCTGTCAGGCATGTTCCTTATATCCATTTTGTTTAGGTCTCTTGCTGTGGCTTTGTCCTCTTCTTTCGTTTAGGACATAGTCCTCTGTCTGCTCATTTGGCCTACTTCTCAGAGAATATCTCTCTGTTAGGAAGGTCAGATATATTGCTTGTTCTTGAAAATACGGGGCAGAACATACATTTTTCACTTGGTGATGCTGGTTCTCCTCTGAAGGTAATGCATAGCAACAACAGAGACTGGATCTGGACTGTGTCATTGTGCACAACACATGGGGTGTGCTGTTTTAACAAGATGCATGCGTGTTCTGTGGGTGATGGGGAGACATATTGTTGTCAAGGATTGTGTGGGTCTTATCAGGGAGGGTATCCACAGCACTGGGACTGAAGCAGGTGTGGTAGGTGTGGGGATGGGCCATGGTTTATGCAAGTTAGTGATTGCTAGATTGTGTTTGGTCTTGCAGGTAGGTGTGTGTTTATAATGAGGGGCCGTAGAGGGAAATGGCACCTGCCAGCTCCTTTGTTCCTGGACAAGTCCCTTAGCAAACTCTGAGTTCAGGAACTATGTCTCCCTTGTTTAATCCTCAAGCACCTTTCAACCTGCTTCACCCAAGCTTCTCCACACTCTTTGCTCTGCTTAATCTTTAAGGACAGATCTCAGCTTCCTATCACCTTCTGTGCTCTCTCAGAGCTGAGACAGCTGATTTTTAAAAGTTCCAAGCTTTAAGTCTGCTGGTTGTATACGCTCACAAATGTCATCCCTTCTGATTTTCAAAGCCATAAGCTATGAGGATGTCTCTACGCTTTAGAGGCTCCCCGGTGTAGTAGTTTGTTTCTGGCCCCTCTGTGACTGTGGTTCCCTCCCTCTGGTGGTCAGAAATATGGGCTTTAGATTCCTACAGAGTCCTTGTCCTTCCTACCATCTTTGATGTGATTCCCTCTCTCCATTTAGTTGTATAGTTTTGTGGGGAAATCTGAAGGTCCATTTCTGGGTGACTCTGGTGTGAGTGTTACCTAGTTGTATCTGTGGGATGAGGTGAGTTTAGGGTCCTTCTACTCTGCCATCTTCCCCACAATTCAGTTTATTTTGTCTCATAAAAATATTACGACTCCAACTTTCTTTTCACTTCCATTTGCATGATAAATGGTTTTGTGTCCCATTACTTCCAATCTGCTTTTATTTTTAGGTCTGAAGTGATTCTCTGCTAGGCAGCATAGAGATGGGTCTTGCTTCCTCTTTACAGTCTATGTTTTCTGATTGGGATATTTAGTCCTTTTTTGTTAAAGCAATCATTGAGAAAGTATTTGTATCTCTCTAGTTGACTTCACAAGGAAAAGTGTGACAGGCTTCGCTCTGAGAAGGAGGTCTGCGTGGAACGCCTCTTTCAACTCATGGCTTGTTTCTGGCTGACGGAAGGCTTCTCAAGGGTGTGTACGGAAGCCTAGGGAAAAAGCGGCTACACTTCTCTCTCCGGGGGGAAAAAAGCAAGAACCCAAAAGCATCGGCGAGAAACCGTCTCTCAACGATCACCTTCTTTCCTGACGAGACAGAAACATGTTCAACTCTGTGTGTGTGTGTGTGTGTGTGTGTGTGTGTGTGTGTGTGTGTGAGGGCACGCGCGCGCGCGCGTGCGTGAGTGAATAAGGAGAGTGCCATGTACTGACCTGGGAAAAGCAAGTCTGCGTCTACGGCGACTCGCCACTAGCATCTTCAGGTATCCTGGAGAGAGAAGCATTTCCAAAAGTGGGTGTGGAAGCATCATGAAAGTGCCGTACGCTTTACTACCTTTCCCTGGACCTAACTCCGAGAAACGTCCTCCCTGACGATAGAAAAGAGCTGAGCCATCTCAAGGCTGCGTGTGATCGCACAGGGACAGTTCCCTGGACCTAACTCCGAGAAACGCGTCGGGGTACAAGGCAGCTTTCAACGGACGTCTTCTTTCGTGAGCCCAGAAGCGTTTGCATATGTAGGCGTGGAAGCGTCAGCAGAGCGCCGTAGACCCTCCCTCTAAGAGGCAACCTCGCTTCTGCGAAGCCGTCTTGCACCTGACATCCTTTGCCTTGGAGACGGGAGCCTTTTATATAGTCGTGGTGGAAGCACAAGGAACGTGCCGTGCCCTGTCCTCATCTCTTAGAAACAAGGCCGCGCGCAATGGGACTTTCAGCGTAGCATATGGACGGGGTCATGAAGTCAGTCGAGATTGCAAGTGGACGTGTGCAGGCATAAGGAGAGTGCCCTATCCTTAACTCCTTGAAAGCGTGACGGAGGGAGACCGTCTTTCAAGCGAACCCCTCTCCGGAGGATATATCGAAGCAGTGACAAAAGTGGATGTGGAAGCACAACGCAACGGTTCTATACGAAACTCGGAAAAGAAGGTGGTGTAGAAGGCAGCTTTCCCCCGCGTCTTGGTTCAGGTTTAGGGAAGGGATACTCACTGCGCGTGTGGAAGCCTAGGGAAAGTACCATGGGCTGATGTGTGAAAACCAAGCCTGCGCAGAACGCAACGTTCAGCGCACATCTTGTTTCACGAAGAGAGAAGCCTTTCCAATGTGTGCGTGGAAGCCTAAGGCCAAGTGCCATATATCCTTACCCCCACGGAAAACCGCTGTAGGAAACCCGTCGTTCAACTCACAGATTCCCGGAGGAAGTTTTTCTAAAGTGCGTGTGGAGGCCCAAGGAAAAGTGTGACAGGCTTCGCTCTGAGAAGGAGGTCTGTGTGGAACGCCTCTTTCAGCTCACGGCTTGTTTCTGGCTGAGGGAAGGCTTCTCAAGGGTGTGTACGGAAGCCTAGGCAAAAAGCGCATACACTTCACTCTCCGGGGGGAAAAGGGCAAGCACCCAAAAGCATTGGCGAGAAACCGTCTCTCAACGAACACCTCCTTTCCTGACGAGACAGAAACATGTTCAACTCTGTGTGTGTGTGTGTGTGTGTGTGTGTGTGCGCGCGCGCGCGCGTGAGTGAATAAGGAATGTGCCATGCACTCACCTGGGAAAGGCAAGTCTGCGTATACGGCAACTCTCCACTAACATCTTCAGGTATCCTGGAGAGAGAAGCATTTCCAAAAGTGGGTGTGGAAGCATCATGAATGTGCCGTACGCTTTACAACCGTTCAACACCCAAACTCAACACCCAAAAAACAAATAAGCGAGTCAAGAAATGGGCAGAAGATATGAACAGATATTTCTCCAAAGAAGACACACAAATGGCCAACAGACATATGACAAACTGCTCAACATCACTTGGCATGGGGAAAAAGAAATCCAAATGACAATGAGATACCACTTCACACCAGTCAGAATTGCAAAAATTAACAAGCGAAGAAATAACAAATGTTGGTGAGGAGAAAGGGGAACTCTCTTACACTTCTAAGTGGGAATGAAAACTGGTACAGCCACTTTGGAAAACAATATGGAGGTTCCTCAAGAACTTAAAAGAGAGCTCCCTTACAACCCAGCAATTTTATTTACCCCAAAGCTACAAATGTAGTGATCTGAAGGGGCAACTGCACCCCGAATGTTTATAGCGACATTGTCCACAATAGCCAAACCGTGGAAGGAACCAAGACATCCATCGACAGATAAATGGATAAAGAAAACATGGTATATACATATACAAAGGAATATGACTCAGCCATCAGAAAGGATCAATATTTAGCATATCGATGTGGAAGGCACTGGAGGGTATTATGCTGAGCAAAATAAGTCAGTCAGAGAAAAACAATTATTATATGGTTTTACTCATATGTGGAATAGAAGGAACAGCACAGAGGATCATAGGGGAAGGGAGGGAAAATGAATGCGAAGAAACCAGAGAGGAAGAAAATCCATGACAGGTTCCTAACTATTGGAAACAAACTGAGGGTTGCTGGAGGAAAGGTGGGTGGGGAGATGGAGTAACTGTGTGATGGGCATTAAGGAATGCATGTGATGTGATGAACACTGGGTGTTATACACAACTGATGAATTGTGGAACGCTACATTTGAAACTACTGGTGTACTCTCTGTTGGCTAATTCAATTTCAATGTTAAAAAAGTCTATTTTGTCTGATATAAGGATTGCTACTCTGACTTCTTTTGACATCCACTTGTATGATTAATGTTTCTCCACCTCTTAATTTCCATCTGCAGGTGTCTTTAGGTGTGAAATCTTTTATATATATATACAAACTCTGTCGTGCTCTTTTGCTTGGAGCATTTAGTCCATTTACATTCAAACTAATTATCATTAGACATGTATTTATTGATGTTTTGTTACTTGTTTCATAGTTTTTTGTGTAGTTTTTCTCTGATCCTTTCTTCTCTTGCTCTCTCTCTCATGGTTTGCTCGTTTTCTTTAATGATATTCTTGGATTTCTTTCCCTTTATCTTTTGCATGTGTATTAGAGGTTTGGGTTTGTGGTGACCCCCTGGATTATATATAGCCTTTTCAGTCTATATTAAGTTGAATGCTGTTTAAGTTCAAACCCACTGTTGACTCCTCCTCATGTGTTAGGGTATATGTTTTCATATTTTACATACTTTTATTTTGTGAATCCCTTAACTGATTTTTACAGAAATACTTATTTTTACTGCTTCCTTGATTCATTATTGTCATACTCTCACTTACGATTTTTTTCCACTCATAGTGTCCCCTTCAATATTTTTTGTAGTTAATTTAGTGGTCATGAACTCTTTTAGTTTGTGTGGCTAAGAAACTCTTTTTCTCCCCTTCTTTTCTGAAGGATAGGCTTGCTGGATAAATTATTCCTTGCTGCAGATTTTTCTCATTCAGCACTTTGAATATTTAACGCCACTTTCTTCTGTCCTGCATAGTTTCTGCTGAAAACTCAGCTGATAGATTTATGGGCTTTCCCTTGCATGTTAACTGTCTTCTTTTATCTTGCTGCTTTAAATGTTTTTTCTTTATCACTACCTTTTCCCATTTGGATTACTATGTATCTTGATGTGGACCTCCTTAGGTTGATTTTGTGGGAGGGGATCTCTATGCCTTATGGATTTGTATAGGTTTCCTTCACCAGATTAGGTTAAGTTTTCAGCTCTTCTTTGGTCAAATAGATTTTCTGCCCCCTTTTCCCCCTTTTCACCTTCTGGGATCCCTCTCATGTGGGTGTGGTTACACTGGATGGAGTCACTGAATTCCCTATGTCTCTTCTCATTTTTGCATACTTCTTTTTCCTCTCATTTGTTCCGCTTGATTACTTTCCATTACTGTCTTCTAGTTCATTAATTTGTTCCTCTGCTTCGTCCATCCTGCTAATTATTCTATCTAGTATATTCTTCATTTCATTTCTTGTGTTCCACATCTCTGATTATTTCTTTCATATCTCTTTGTTAAGAGTCTCAATGATGTTCCCCCTTCTGATGTCCTCCCTCTTTTCATTTCCCCAGTGAGTATCTTTATAATTGTTATCTTAAATTTTCTGTCAGGCATGTTCCTTATATCCATTTTGTTTAGGTCTCTTGCTGTGGCTTTGTCCTCTTCTTTCGTTTAGGACATAGTCCTCTGTCTGCTCATTTGGCCTACTTCTCAGAGAATATCTCTCTGTTAGGAAGGTCAGATATATTGCTTGTTCTTGAAAATACGGGGCAGAACATACATTTTTCACTTGGTGATGCTGGTTCTCCTCTGAAGGTAATGCATAGCAACAACAGAGACTGGATCTGGACTGTGTCATTGTGCACAACACATGGGGTGTGCTGTTTTAACAAGATGCATGCGTGTTCTGTGGGTGATGGGGAGACATATTGTTGTCAAGGATTGTGTGGGTCTTATCAGGGAGGGTATCCACAGCACTGGGACTGAAGCAGGTGTGGTAGGTGTGGGGATGGGCCATGGTTTATGCAAGTTAGTGATTGCTAGATTGTGCTTGGTCTTGCAGGTAGGTGTGTGTTTATAATGAGGGGCCGTAGAGGGAAATGGCACCTGCCAGCTCCTTTGTTCCTGGACAAGTCCCTTAGCAAACTCTGAGTTCAGGAACTATGTCTCCCTTGTTTAATCCTCAAGCACCTTTCAACCTGCTTCACCCAAGCTTCTCCACACTCTTTGCTCTGCTTAATCTTTAAGGACAGATCTCAGCTTCCTATCACCTTCTGTGCTCTCTCAGAGCTGAGACAGCTGATTTTTAAAAGTTCCAAGCTTTAAGTCTGCTGGTTGTATACGCTCACAAATGTCATCCCTTCTGATTTTCAAAGCCATAAGCTATGAGGATGTCTCTACGCTTTAGAGGCTCCCCGGTGTAGTAGTTTGTTTCTGGCCCCTCTGTGACTGTGGTTCCCTCCCTCTGGTGGTCAGAAATATGGGGTTTAGATTCCTACAGAGTCCTTGTCCTTCCTACCATCTTTGATGTGATTCCCTCTCTCCATTTAGTTGTATAGTTTTGTGGGGAAATCTGAAGGTCCATTTCTGGGTGACTCTGGTGTGAGTGTTACCTAGTTGTATCTGTGGGATGAGGTGAGTTTAGGGTCCTTCTACTCTGCCATCTTCCCCACAATTCAGTTTATTTTGTCTCATAAAAATATTACGACTCCAACTTTCTTTTCACTTCCATTTGCATGATAAATGGTTTTGTGTCCCATTACTTCCAATCTGCTTTTATTTTTAGGTCTGAAGTGATTCTCTGCTAGGCAGCATAGAGATGGGTCTTGCTTCCTCTTTACAGTCTATGTTTTCTGATTGGGATATTTAGTCCTTTTTTGTTAAAGCAATCATTGAGAAAGTATTTGTATCTCTCTAGTTGACTTCACAAGGAAAAGTGTGACAGGCTTCGCTCTGAGAAGGAGGTCTGCGTGGAACGCCTCTTTCAACTCATGGCTTGTTTCTGGCTGACGGAAGGCTTCTCAAGGGTGTGTACGGAAGCCTAGGGAAAAAGCGGCTACACTTCTCTCTCCGGGGGGAAAAAAGCAAGAACCCAAAAGCATCGGCGAGAAACCGTCTCTCAACGATCACCTTCTTTCCTGACGAGACAGAAACATGTTCAACTCTGTGTGTGTGTGTGTGTGTGTGTGTGTGTGTGTGTGTGGGCACGCGCGCGCGCGCGTGCGTGAGTGAATAAGGAGAGTGCCATGTACTGACCTGGGAAAAGCAAGTCTGCGTCTACGGCGACTCGCCACTAGCATCTTCAGGTATCCTGGAGAGAGAAGCATTTCCAAAAGTGGGTGTGGAAGCATCATGAAAGTGCCGTACGCTTTACTACCTTTCCCTGGACCTAACTCCGAGAAACGTCCTCCCTGACGATAGAAAAGAGCTGAGCCATCTCAAGGCTGCGTGTGATCGCACAGGGACAGTTCCCTGGACCTAACTCCGAGAAACGCGTCGGGGTACAAGGCAGCTTTCAACGGACGTCTTCTTTCGTGAGCCCAGAAGCGTTTGCATATGTAGGCGTGGAAGCGTCAGCAGAGCGCCGTAGACCCTCCCTCTAAGAGGCAACCTCGCTTCTGCGAAGCCGTCTTGCACCTGACATCCTTTGCCTTGGAGACGGGAGCCTTTTATATAGTCGTGGTGGAAGCACAAGGAACGTGCCGTGCCCTGTCCTCATCTCTTAGAAACAAGGCCGCGCGCAATGGGACTTTCAGCGTAGCATATGGACGGGGTCATGAAGTCAGTCGAGATTGCAAGTGGACGTGTGCAGGCATAAGGAGAGTGCCCTATCCTTAACTCCTTGAAAGCGTGACGGAGGGAGACCGTCTTTCAAGCGAACCCCTCTCCGGAGGATATATCGAAGCAGTGACAAAAGTGGATGTGGAAGCACAACGCAACGGTTCTATACGAAACTCGGAAAAGAAGGTGGTGTAGAAGGCAACTTTCCCCCGCGTCTTGGTTCAGGTTTAGGGAAGGGATACTCACTGCGCGTGTGGAAGCCTAGGGAAAGTACCATGGGCTGATGTGTGAAAACCAAGCCTGCGCAGAACGCAACGTTCAGCGCACATCTTGTTTCACGAAGAGAGAAGCCTTTCCAATGTGTGCGTGGAAGCCTAAGGCCAAGTGCCATATATCCTTACCCCCACGGAAAACCGCTGTAGGAAACCCGTCGTTCAACTCACAGCTTCCCGGAGGAAGTTTTTCTAAAGTGCGTGTGGAGGCCCAAGGAAAAGTGTGACAGGCTTCGCTCTGAGAAGGAGGTCTGTGTGGAACGCCTCTTTCAGCTCACGGCTTGTTTCTGGCTGAGGGAAGGCTTCTCAAGGGTGTGTACGGAAGCCTAGGCAAAAAGCGCATACACTTCACTCTCCGGGGGGAAAAGGGCAAGCACCCAAAAGCATTGGCGAGAAACCGTCTCTCAACGAACACCTCCTTTCCTGACGAGACAGAAACATGTTCAACTCTGTGTGTGTGTGTGTGTGTGTGTGTGTGTGCGCGCGCGCGCGCGTGAGTGAATAAGGAATGTGCCATGCACTCACCTGGGAAAAGCAAGTCTGCGTATACGGCAACTCTCCACTAACATCTTCAGGTATCCTGGAGAGAGAAGCATTTCCAAAAGTGGGTGTGGAAGCATCATGAATGTGCCGTACGCTTTACAACCGTTCAACACCCAAACTCAACACCCAAAAAACAAATAAGCGAGTCAAGAAATGGGCAGAAGATATGAACAGATATTTCTCCAAAGAAGACACACAAATGGCCAACAGACATATGACAAACTGCTCAACATCACTTGGCATGGGGAAAAAGAAATCCAAATGACAATGAGATACCACTTCACACCAGTCAGAATTGCAAAAATTAACAAGCGAAGAAATAACAAATGTTGGTGAGGAGAAAGGGGAACTCTCTTACACTTCTAAGTGGGAATGAAAACTGGTACAGCCACTTTGGAAAACAATATGGAGGTTCCTCAAGAACTTAAAACAGAGCTCCCTTACAACCCAGCAATTTTATTTACCCCAAAGCTACAAATGTAGTGATCTGAAGGGGCAACTGCACCCCGAATGTTTATAGCGACATTGTCCACAATAGCCAAACCGTGGAAGGAACCAAGACATCCATCGACAGATAAATGGATAAAGAAAACATGGTATATACATATACAAAGGAATATGACTCAGCCATCAGAAAGGATCAATATTTAGCATATCGATGTGGAAGGCACTGGAGGGTATTATGCTGAGCAAAATAAGTCAGTCAGAGAAAAACAATTATTATATGGTTTTACTCATATGTGGAATAGAAGGAACAGCACAGAGGATCATAGGGGAAGGGAGGGAAAATGAATGCGAAGAAACCAGAGAGGAAGAAAATCCATGACAGGTTCCTAACTATTGGAAACAAACTGAGGGTTGCTGGAGGAAAGGTGGGTGGGGAGATGGAGTAACTGTGTGATGGGCATTAAGGAATGCATGTGATGTGATGAACACTGGGTGTTATACACAACTGATGAATTGTGGAACGCTACATTTGAAACTACTGGTGTACTCTCTGTTGGCTAATTCAATTTCAATGTTAAAAAAGTCTATTTTGTCTGATATAAGGATTGCTACTCTGACTTCTTTTGACATCCACTTGTATGATTAATGTTTCTCCACCTCTTAATTTCCATCTGCAGGTGTCTTTAGGTGTGAAATCTTTTATATATATATACAAACTCTGTCGTGCTCTTTTGCTTGGAGCATTTAGTCCATTTACATTCCAACTAATTATCATTAGACATGTATTTATTGATGTTTTGTTACTTGTTTCATAGTTTTTTGTGTAGTTTTTCTCTGATCCTTTCTTCTCTTGCTCTCTCTCTCATGGTTTGCTCGTTTTCTTTAATGATATTCTTGGATTTCTTTCCCTTTATCTTTTGCATGTGTATTAGAGGTTTGGGTTTGTGGTGACCCCCTGGATTATATATAGCCTTTTCAGTCTATATTAAGTTGAATGCTGTTTAAGTTCAAACCCACTGTTGACTCCTCCTCATGTGTTAGGGTATATGTTTTCATATTTTACATACTTTTATTTTGTGAATCCCTTAACTGATTTTTACAGAAATACTTATTTTTACTGCTTCCTTGATTCATTATTGTCATACTCTCACTTACGATTTTTTTCCACTCATAGTGTCCCCTTCAATATTTTTTGTAGTTAATTTAGTGGTCATGAACTCTTTTAGTTTGTGTGGCTAAGAAACTCTTTTTCTCCCCTTCTTTTCTGAAGGATAGGCTTGCTGGATAAATTATTCCTTGCTGCAGATTTTTCTCATTCAGCACTTTGAATATTTAACGCCACTTTCTTCTGTCCTGCATAGTTTCTGCTGAAAACTCAGCTGATAGATTTATGGGCTTTCCCTTGCATGTTAACTGTCTTCTTTTATCTTGCTGCTTTAAATGTTTTTTCTTTATCACTACCTTTTCCCATTTGGATTACTATGTATCTTGATGTGGACCTCCTTAGGTTGATTTTGTGGGAGGGGATCTCTATGCCTTATGGATTTGTATAGGTTTCCTTCACCAGATTAGGTTAAGTTTTCAGCTCTTCTTTGGTCAAATAGATTTTCTGCCCCCTTTTCCCCCTTTTCACCTTCTGGGATCCCTCTCATGTGGGTGTGGTTACACTGGATGGAGTCACTGAATTCCCTATGTCTCTTCTCATTTTTGCATACTTCTTTTTCCTCTCATTTGTTCCGCTTGATTACTTTCCATTACTGTCTTCTAGTTCATTAATTTGTTCCTCTGCTTCGTCCATCCTGCTAATTATTCTATCTAGTATATTCTTCATTTCATTTCTTGTGTTCCACATCTCTGATTATTTCTTTCATATCTCTTTGTTAAGAGTCTCAATGATGTTCCCCCTTCTGATGTCCTCCCTCTTTTCATTTCCCCAGTGAGTATCTTTATAATTGTTATCTTAAATTTTCTGTCAGGCATGTTCCTTATATCCATTTTGTTTAGGTCTCTTGCTGTGGCTTTGTCCTCTTCTTTCGTTTAGGACATAGTCCTCTGTCTGCTCATTTGGCCTACTTCTCAGAGAATATCTCTCTGTTAGGAAGGTCAGATATATTGCTTGTTCTTGAAAATACGGGGCAGAACATACATTTTTCACTTGGTGATGCTGGTTCTCCTCTGAAGGTAATGCATAGCAACAACAGAGACTGGATCTGGACTGTGTCATTGTGCACAACACATGGGGTGTGCTGTTTTAACAAGATGCATGCGTGTTCTGTGGGTGATGGGGAGACATATTGTTGTCAAGGATTGTGTGGGTCTTATCAGGGAGGGTATCCACAGCACTGGGACTGAAGCAGGTGTGGTAGGTGTGGGGATGGGCCATGGTTTATGCAAGTTAGTGATTGCTAGATTGTGCTTGGTCTTGCAGGTAGGTGTGTGTTTATAATGAGGGGCCGTAGAGGGAAATGGCACCTGCCAGCTCCTTTGTTCCTGGACAAGTCCCTTAGCAAACTCTGAGTTCAGGAACTATGTCTCCCTTGTTTAATCCTCAAGCACCTTTCAACCTGCTTCACCCAAGCTTCTCCACACTCTTTGCTCTGCTTAATCTTTAAGGACAGATCTCAGCTTCCTATCACCTTCTGTGCTCTCTCAGAGCTGAGACAGCTGATTTTTAAAAGTTCCAAGCTTTAAGTCTGCTGGTTGTATACGCTCACAAATGTCATCCCTTCTGATTTTCAAAGCCATAAGCTATGAGGATGTCTCTACGCTTTAGAGGCTCCCCGGTGTAGTAGTTTGTTTCTGGCCCCTCTGTGACTGTGGTTCCCTCCCTCTGGTGGTCAGAAATATGGGGTTTAGATTCCTACAGAGTCCTTGTCCTTCCTACCATCTTTGATGTGATTCCCTCTCTCCATTTAGTTGTATAGTTTTGTGGGGAAATCTGAAGGTCCATTTCTGGGTGACTCTGGTGTGAGTGTTACCTAGTTGTATCTGTGGGATGAGGTGAGTTTAGGGTCCTTCTACTCTGCCATCTTCCCCACAATTCAGTTTATTTTGTCTCATAAAAATATTACGACTCCAACTTTCTTTTCACTTCCATTTGCATGATAAATGGTTTTGTGTCCCATTACTTCCAATCTGCTTTTATTTTTAGGTCTGAAGTGATTCTCTGCTAGGCAGCATAGAGATGGGTCTTGCTTCCTCTTTACAGTCTATGTTTTCTGATTGGGATATTTAGTCCTTTTTTGTTAAAGCAATCATTGAGAAAGTATTTGTATCTCTCTAGTTGACTTCACAAGGAAAAGTGTGACAGGCTTCGCTCTGAGAAGGAGGTCTGCGTGGAACGCCTCTTTCAACTCATGGCTTGTTTCTGGCTGACGGAAGGCTTCTCAAGGGTGTGTACGGAAGCCTAGGGAAAAAGCGGCTACACTTCTCTCTCCGGGGGGAAAAAAGCAAGAACCCAAAAGCATCGGCGAGAAACCGTCTCTCAACGATCACCTTCTTTCCTGACGAGACAGAAACATGTTCAACTCTGTGTGTGTGTGTGTGTGTGTGTGTGTGTGTGTGTGTGAGGGCACGCGCGCGCGCGCGTGCGTGAGTGAATAAGGAGAGTGCCATGTACTGACCTGGGAAAAGCAAGTCTGCGTCTACGGCGACTCGCCACTAGCATCTTCAGGTATCCTGGAGAGAGAAGCATTTCCAAAAGTGGGTGTGGAAGCATCATGAAAGTGCCGTACGCTTTACTACCTTTCCCTGGACCTAACTCCGAGAAACGTCCTCCCTGACGATAGAAAAGAGCTGAGCCATCTCAAGGCTGCGTGTGATCGCACAGGGACAGTTCCCTGGACCTAACTCCGAGAAACGCGTCGGGGTACAAGGCAGCTTTCAACGGACGTCTTCTTTCGTGAGCCCAGAAGCGTTTGCATATGTAGGCGTGGAAGCGTCAGCAGAGCGCCGTAGACCCTCCCTCTAAGAGGCAACCTCGCTTCTGCGAAGCCGTCTTGCACCTGACATCCTTTGCCTTGGAGACGGGAGCCTTTTATATAGTCGTGGTGGAAGCACAAGGAACGTGCCGTGCCCTGTCCTCATCTCTTAGAAACAAGGCCGCGCGCAATGGGACTTTCAGCGTAGCATATGGACGGGGTCATGAAGTCAGTCGAGATTGCAAGTGGACGTGTGCAGGCATAAGGAGAGTGCCCTATCCTTAACTCCTTGAAAGCGTGACGGAGGGAGACCGTCTTTCAAGCGAACCCCTCTCCGGAGGATATATCGAAGCAGTGACAAAAGTGGATGTGGAAGCACAACGCAACGGTTCTATACGAAACTCGGAAAAGAAGGTGGTGTAGAAGGCAGCTTTCCCCCGCGTCTTGGTTCCGGTTTAGGGAAGGGATACTCACTGCGCGTGTGGAAGCCTAGGGAAAGTACCATGGGCTGATGTGTGAAAACCAAGCCTGCGCAGAACGCAACGTTCAGCGCACATCTTGTTTCACGAAGAGAGAAGCCTTTCCAATGTGTGCGTGGAAGCCTAAGGCCAAGTGCCATATATCCTTACCCCCACGGAAAACCGCTGTAGGAAACCCGTCGTTCAACTCACAGATTCCCGGAGGAAGTTTTTCTAAAGTGCGTGTGGAGGCCCAAGGAAAAGTGTGACAGGCTTCGCTCTGAGAAGGAGGTCTGTGTGGAACGCCTCTTTCAGCTCACGGCTTGTTTCTGGCTGAGGGAAGGCTTCTCAAGGGTGTGTACGGAAGCCTAGGCAAAAAGCGCATACACTTCACTCTCCGGGGGGAAAAGGGCAAGCACCCAAAAGCATTGGCGAGAAACCGTCTCTCAACGAACACCTCCTTTCCTGACGAGACAGAAACATGTTCAACTCTGTGTGTGTGTGTGTGTGTGTGTGTGTGTGTGCGCGCGCGCGCGCGTGAGTGAATAAGGAATGTGCCATGCACTCACCTGGGAAAAGCAAGTCTGCGTATACGGCAACTCTCCACTAACATCTTCAGGTATCCTGGAGAGAGAAGCATTTCCAAAAGTGGGTGTGGAAGCATCATGAATGTGCCGTACGCTTTACAACCGTTCAACACCCAAACTCAACACCCAAAAAACAAATAAGCGAGTCAAGAAATGGGCAGAAGATATGAACAGATATTTCTCCAAAGAAGACACACAAATGGCCAACAGACATATGACAAACTGCTCAACATCACTTGGCATGGGGAAAAAGAAATCCAAATGACAATGAGATACCACTTCACACCAGTCAGAATTGCAAAAATTAACAAGCGAAGAAATAACAAATGTTGGTGAGGAGAAAGGGGAACTCTCTTACACTTCTAAGTGGGAATGAAAACTGGTACAGCCACTTTGGAAAACAATATGGAGGTTCCTCAAGAACTTAAAAGAGAGCTCCCTTACAACCCAGCAATTTTACTTACCCCAAAGCTACAAATGTAGTGATCTGAAGGGGCAACTGCACCCCGAATGTTTATAGCGACATTGTCCACAATAGCCAAACCGTGGAAGGAACCAAGACATCCATCGACAGATAAATGGATAAAGAAAACATGGTATATACATATACAAAGGAATATGACTCAGCCATCAGAAAGGATCAATATTTAGCATATCGATGTGGAAGGCACTGGAGGGTATTATGCTGAGCAAAATAAGTCAGTCAGAGAAAAACAATTATTATATGGTTTTACTCATATGTGGAATAGAAGGAACAGCACAGAGGATCATAGGGGAAGGGAGGGAAAATGAATGCGAAGAAACCAGAGAGGAAGAAAATCCATGACAGGTTCCTAACTATTGGAAACAAACTGAGGGTTGCTGGAGGAAAGGTGGGTGGGGAGATGGAGTAACTGTGTGATGGGCATTAAGGAATGCATGTGATGTGATGAACACTGGGTGTTATACACAACTGATGAATTGTGGAACGCTACATTTGAAACTACTGGTGTACTCTCTGTTGGCTAATTCAATTTCAATGTTAAAAAAGTCTATTTTGTCTGATATAAGGATTGCTACTCTGACTTCTTTTGACATCCACTTGTATGATTAATGTTTCTCCACCTCTTAATTTCCATCTGCAGGTGTCTTTAGGTGTGAAATCTTTTATATATATATACAAACTCTGTCGTGCTCTTTTGCTTGGAGCATTTAGTCCATTTACATTCAAACTAATTATCATTAGACATGTATTTATTGATGTTTTGTTACTTGTTTCATAGTTTTTTGTGTAGTTTTTCTCTGATCCTTTCTTCTCTTGCTCTCTCTCTCATGGTTTGCTCGTTTTCTTTAATGATATTCTTGGATTTCTTTCCCTTTATCTTTTGCATGTGTATTAGAGGTTTGGGTTTGTGGTGACCCCCTGGATTATATATAGCCTTTTCAGTCTATATTAAGTTGAATGCTGTTTAAGTTCAAACCCACTGTTGACTCCTCCTCATGTGTTAGGGTATATGTTTTCATATTTTACATACTTTTATTTTGTGAATCCCTTAACTGATTTTTACAGAAATACTTATTTTTACTGCTTCCTTGATTCATTATTGTCATACTCTCACTTACGATTTTTTTCCACTCATAGTGTCCCCTTCAATATTTTTTGTAGTTAATTTAGTGGTCATGAACTCTTTTAGTTTGTGTGGCTAAGAAACTCTTTTTCTCCCCTTCTTTTCTGAAGGATAGGCTTGCTGGATAAATTATTCCTTGCTGCAGATTTTTCTCATTCAGCACTTTGAATATTTAACGCCACTTTCTTCTGTCCTGCATAGTTTCTGCTGAAAACTCAGCTGATAGATTTATGGGCTTTCCCTTGCATGTTAACTGTCTTCTTTTATCTTGCTGCTTTAAATGTTTTTTCTTTATCACTACCTTTTCCCATTTGGATTACTATGTATCTTGATGTGGACCTCCTTAGGTTGATTTTGTGGGAGGGGATCTCTATGCCTTATGGATTTGTATAGGTTTCCTTCACCAGATTAGGTTAAGTTTTCAGCTCTTCTTTGGTCAAATAGATTTTCTGCCCCCCTTTCCCCCTTTTCACCTTCTGGGATCCCTCTCATGTGGGTGTGGTTACACTGGATGGAGTCACTGAATTCCCTAAGTCTCTTCTCATTTTTGCATACTTCTTTTTCCTCTCATTTGTTCCGCTTGATTACTTTCCATTACTGTCTTCTAGTTCATTAATTTGTTCCTCTGCTTCGTCCATCCTGCTAATTATTCTATCTAGTATATTCTTCATTTCATTTCTTGTGTTCCACATCTCTGATTATTTCTTTCATATCTCTTTGTTAAGAGTCTCAATGATGTTCCCCCTTCTGATGTCCTCCCTCTTTTCATTTCCCCAGTGAGTATCTTTATAATTGTTATCTTAAATTTTCTGTCAGGCATGTTCCTTATATCCATTTTGTTTAGGTCTCTTGCTGTGGCTTTGTCCTCTTCTTTCGTTTAGGACATAGTCCTCTGTCTGCTCATTTGGCCTACTTCTCAGAGAATATCTCTCTGTTAGGAAGGTCAGATATATTGCTTGTTCTTGAAAATACGGGGCAGAACATACATTTTTCACTTGGTGATGCTGGTTCTCCTCTGAAGGTAATGCATAGCAACAACAGAGACTGGATCTGGACTGTGTCATTGTGCACAACACATGGGGTGTGCTGTTTTAACAAGATGCATGCGTGTTCTGTGGGTGATGGGGAGACATATTGTTGTCAAGGATTGTGTGGGTCTTATCAGGGAGGGTATCCACAGCACTGGGACTGAAGCAGGTGTGGTAGGTGTGGGGATGGGCCATGGTTTATGCAAGTTAGTGATTGCTAGATTGTGCTTGGTCTTGCAGGTAGGTGTGTGTTTATAATGAGGGGCCGTAGAGGGAAATGGCACCTGCCAGCTCCTTTGTTCCTGGACAAGTCCCTTAGCAAACTCTGAGTTCAGGAACTATGTCTCCCTTGTTTAATCCTCAAGCACCTTTCAACCTGCTTCACCCAAGCTTCTCCACACTCTTTGCTCCGCTTAATCTTTAAGGACAGATCTCAGCTTCCTATCACCTTCTGTGCTCTCTCAGAGCTGAGACAGCTGATTTTTAAAAGTTCCAAGCTTTAAGTCTGCTGGTTGTATACGCTCACAAATGTCATCCCTTCTGATTTTCAAAGCCATAAGCTATGAGGATGTCTCTACGCTTTAGAGGCTCCCCGGTGTAGTAGTTTGTTTCTGGCCCCTCTGTGACTGTGGTTCCCTCCCTCTGGTGGTCAGAAATATGGGGTTTAGATTCCTACAGAGTCCTTGTCCTTCCTACCATCTTTGATGTGATTCCCTCTCTCCATTTAGTTGTATAGTTTTGTGGGGAAATCTGAAGGTCCATTTCTGGGTGACTCTGGTGTGAGTGTTACCTAGTTGTATCTGTGGGATGAGGTGAGTTTAGGGTCCTTCTACTCTGCCATCTTCCCCACAATTCAGTTTATTTTGTCTCATAAAAATATTACGACTCCAACTTTCTTTTCACTTCCATTTGCATGATAAATGGTTTTGTGTCCCATTACTTCCAATCTGCTTTTATTTTTAGGTCTGAAGTGATTCTCTGCTAGGCAGCATAGAGATGGGTCTTGCTTCCTCTTTACAGTCTATGTTTTCTGATTGGGATATTTAGTCCTTTTTTGTTAAAGCAATCATTGAGAAAGTATTTGTATCTCTCTAGTTGACTTCACAAGGAAAAGTGTGACAGGCTTCGCTCTGAGAAGGAGGTCTGCGTGGAACGCCTCTTTCAACTCATGGCTTGTTTCTGGCTGACGGAAGGCTTCTCAAGGGTGTGTACGGAAGCCTAGGGAAAAAGCGGCTACACTTCTCTCTCCGGGGGGAAAAAAGCAAGAACCCAAAAGCATCGGCGAGAAACCGTCTCTCAACGATCACCTTCTTTCCTGACGAGACAGAAACATGTTCAACTCTGTGTGTGTGTGTGTGTGTGTGTGTGTGTGTGTGTGTGTGAGGGCACGCGCGCGCGCGCGTGCGTGAGTGAATAAGGAGAGTGCCATGTACTGACCTGGGAAAAGCAAGTCTGCGTCTACGGCGACTCGCCACTAGCATCTTCAGGTATCCTGGAGAGAGAAGCATTTCCAAAAGTGGGTGTGGAAGCATCATGAAAGTGCCGTACGCTTTACTACCTTTCCCTGGACCTAACTCCGAGAAACGTCCTCCCTGACGATAGAAAAGAGCTGAGCCATCTCAAGGCTGCGTGTGATCGCACAGGGACCGTTCCCTGGACCTAACTCCGAGAAACGCGTCGGGGTACAAGGCAGCTTTCAACGGACGTCTTCTTTCGTGAGCCCAGAAGCGTTTGCATATGTAGGCGTGGAAGCGTCAGCAGAGCGCCGTAGACCCTCCCTCTAAGAGGCAACCTCGCTTCTGCGAAGCCGTCTTGCACCTGACATCCTTTGCCTTGGAGACGGGAGCCTTTTATATAGTCGTGGTGGAAGCACAAGGAACGTGCCGTGCCCTGTCCTCATCTCTTAGAAACAAGGCCGCGCGCAATGGGACTTTCAGCGTAGCATATGGACGGGGTCATGAAGTCAGTCGAGATTGCAAGTGGACGTGTGCAGGCATAAGGAGAGTGCCCTATCCTTAACTCCTTGAAAGCGTGACGGAGGGAGACCGTCTTTCAAGCGAACCCCTCTCCGGAGGATATATCGAAGCAGTGACAAAAGTGGATGTGGAAGCACAACGCAACGGTTCTATACGAAACTCGGAAAAGAAGGTGGTGTAGAAGGCAGCTTTCCCCCGCGTCTTGGTTCCGGTTTAGGGAAGGGATACTCACTGCGCGTGTGGAAGCCTAGGGAAAGTACCATGGGCTGATGTGTGAAAACCAAGCCTGCGCAGAACGCAACGTTCAGCGCACATCTTGTTTCACGAAGAGAGAAGCCTTTCCAATGTGTGCGTGGAAGCCTAAGGCCAAGTGCCATATATCCTTACCCCCACGGAAAACCGCTGTAGGAAACCCGTCGTTCAACTCACAGATTCCCGGAGGAAGTTTTTCTAAAGTGCGTGTGGAGGCCCAAGGAAAAGTGTGACAGGCTTCGCTCTGAGAAGGAGGTCTGTGTGGAACGCCTCTTTCAGCTCACGGCTTGTTTCTGGCTGAGGGAAGGCTTCTCAAGGGTGTGTACGGAAGCCTAGGCAAAAAGCGCATACACTTCACTCTCCGGGGGGAAAAGGGCAAGCACCCAAAAGCATTGGCGAGAAACCGTCTCTCAACGAACACCTCCTTTCCTGACGAGACAGAAACATGTTCAACTCTGTGTGTGTGTGTGTGTGTGTGTGTGTGTGCGCGCGCGCGCGCGTGAGTGAATAAGGAATGTGCCATGCACTCACCTGGGAAAAGCAAGTCTGCGTATACGGCAACTCTCCACTAACATCTTCAGGTATCCTGGAGAGAGAAGCATTTCCAAAAGTGGGTGTGGAAGCATCATGAATGTGCCGTACGCTTTACAACCGTTCAACACCCAAACTCAACACCCAAAAAACAAATAAGCGAGTCAAGAAATGGGCAGAAGATATGAACAGATATTTCTCCAAAGAAGACACACAAATGGCCAACAGACATATGACAAACTGCTCAACATCACTTGGCATGGGGAAAAAGAAATCCAAATGACAATGAGATACCACTTCACACCAGTCAGAATTGCAAAAATTAACAAGCGAAGAAATAACAAATGTTGGTGAGGAGAAAGGGGAACTCTCTTACACTTCTAAGTGGGAATGAAAACTGGTACAGCCACTTTGGAAAACAATATGGAGGTTCCTCAAGAACTTAAAACAGAGCTCCCTTACAACCCAGCAATTTTATTTACCCCAAAGCTACAAATGTAGTGATCTGAAGGGGCAACTGCACCCCGAATGTTTATAGCGACATTGTCCACAATAGCCAAACCGTGGAAGGAACCAAGACATCCATCGACAGATAAATGGATAAAGAAAACATGGTATATACATATACAAAGGAATATGACTCAGCCATCAGAAAGGATCAATATTTAGCATATCGATGTGGAAGGCACTGGAGGGTATTATGCTGAGCAAAATAAGTCAGTCAGAGAAAAACAATTATTATATGGTTTTACTCATATGTGGAATAGAAGGAACAGCACAGAGGATCATAGGGGAAGGGAGGGAAAATGAATGCGAAGAAACCAGAGAGGAAGAAAATCCATGACAGGTTCCTAACTATTGGAAACAAACTGAGGGTTGCTGGAGGAAAGGTGGGTGGGGAGATGGAGTAACTGTGTGATGGGCATTAAGGAATGCATGTGATGTGATGAACACTGGGTGTTATACACAACTGATGAATTGTGGAACGCTACATTTGAAACTACTGGTGTACTCTCTGTTGGCTAATTCAATTTCAATGTTAAAAAAGTCTATTTTGTCTGATATAAGGATTGCTACTCTGACTTCTTTTGACATCCACTTGTATGATTAATGTTTCTCCACCTCTTAATTTCCATCTGCAGGTGTCTTTAGGTGTGAAATCTTTTATATATATATACAAACTCTGTCGTGCTCTTTTGCTTGGAGCATTTAGTCCATTTACATTCCAACTAATTATCATTAGACATGTATTTATTGATGTTTTGTTACTTGTTTCATAGTTTTTTGTGTAGTTTTTCTCTGATCCTTTCTTCTCTTGCTCTCTCTCTCATGGTTTGCTCGTTTTCTTTAATGATATTCTTGGATTTCTTTCCCTTTATCTTTTGCATGTGTATTAGAGGTTTGGGTTTGTGGTGACCCCCTGGATTATATATAGCCTTTTCAGTCTATATTAAGTTGAATGCTGTTTAAGTTCAAACCCACTGTTGACTCCTCCTCATGTGTTAGGGTATATGTTTTCATATTTTACATACTTTTATTTTGTGAATCCCTTAACTGATTTTTACAGAAATACTTATTTTTACTGCTTCCTTGATTCATTATTGTCATACTCTCACTTACGATTTTTTTCCACTCATAGTGTCCCCTTCAATATTTTTTGTAGTTAATTTAGTGGTCATGAACTCTTTTAGTTTGTGTGGCTAAGAAACTCTTTTTCTCCCCTTCTTTTCTGAAGGATAGGCTTGCTGGATAAATTATTCCTTGCTGCAGATTTTTCTCATTCAGCACTTTGAATATTTAACGCCACTTTCTTCTGTCCTGCATAGTTTCTGCTGAAAACTCAGCTGATAGATTTATGGGCTTTCCCTTGCATGTTAACTGTCTTCTTTTATCTTGCTGCTTTAAATGTTTTTTCTTTATCACTACCTTTTCCCATTTGGATTACTATGTATCTTGATGTGGACCTCCTTAGGTTGATTTTGTGGGAGGGGATCTCTATGCCTTATGGATTTGTATAGGTTTCCTTCACCAGATTAGGTTAAGTTTTCAGCTCTTCTTTGGTCAAATAGATTTTCTGCCCCCCTTTCCCCCTTTTCACCTTCTGGGATCCCTCTCATGTGGGTGTTGTTACACTGGATGGAGTCACTGAATTCCCTAAGTCTCTTCTCATTTTTGCATACTTCTTTTTCCTCTCATTTGTTCCGCTTGATTACTTTCCATTACTGTCTTCTAGTTCATTAATTTGTTCCTCTGCTTCGTCCATCCTGCTAATTATTCTATCTAGTATATTCTTCATTTCATTTCTTGTGTTCCACATCTCTGATTATTTCTTTCATATCTCTTTGTTAAGAGTCTCAATGATGTTCCCCCTTCTGATGTCCTCCCTCTTTTCATTTCCCCAGTGAGTATCTTTATAATTGTTATCTTAAATTTTCTGTCAGGCATGTTCCTTATATCCATTTTGTTTAGGTCTCTTGCTGTGGCTTTGTCCTCTTCTTTCGTTTAGGACATAGTCCTCTGTCTGCTCATTTGGCCTACTTCTCAGAGAATATCTCTCTGTTAGGAAGGTCAGATATATTGCTTGTTCTTGAAAATACGGGGCAGAACATACATTTTTCACTTGGTGATGCTGGTTCTCCTCTGAAGGTAATGCATAGCAACAACAGAGACTGGATCTGGACTGTGTCATTGTGCACAACACATGGGGTGTGCTGTTTTAACAAGATGCATGCGTGTTCTGTGGGTGATGGGGAGACATATTGTTGTCAAGGATTGTGTGGGTCTTATCAGGGAGGGTATCCACAGCACTGGGACTGAAGCAGGTGTGGTAGGTGTGGGGATGGGCCATGGTTTATGCAAGTTAGTGATTGCTAGATTGTGCTTGGTCTTGCAGGTAGGTGTGTGTTTATAATGAGGGGCCGTAGAGGGAAATGGCACCTGCCAGCTCCTTTGTTCCTGGACAAGTCCCTTAGCAAACTCTGAGTTCAGGAACTATGTCTCCCTTGTTTAATCCTCAAGCACCTTTCAACCTGCTTCACCCAAGCTTCTCCACACTCTTTGCTCTGCTTAATCTTTAAGGACAGATCTCAGCTTCCTATCACCTTCTGTGCTCTCTCAGAGCTGAGACAGCTGATTTTTAAAAGTTCCAAGCTTTAAGTCTGCTGGTTGTATACGCTCACAAATGTCATCCCTTCTGATTTTCAAAGCCATAAGCTATGAGGATGTCTCTACGCTTTAGAGGCTCCCCGGTGTAGTAGTTTGTTTCTGGCCCCTCTGTGACTGTGGTTCCCTCCCTCTGGTGGTCAGAAATATGGGGTTTAGATTCCTACAGAGTCCTTGTCCTTCCTACCATCTTTGATGTGATTCCCTCTCTCCATTTAGTTGTATAGTTTTGTGGGGAAATCTGAAGGTCCATTTCTGGGTGACTCTGGTGTGAGTGTTACCTAGTTGTATCTGTGGGATGAGGTGAGTTTAGGGTCCTTCTACTCTGCCATCTTCCCCACAATTCAGTTTATTTTGTCTCATAAAAATATTACGACTCCAACTTTCTTTTCACTTCCATTTGCATGATAAATGGTTTTGTGTCCCATTACTTCCAATCTGCTTTTATTTTTAGGTCTGAAGTGATTCTCTGCTAGGCAGCATAGAGATGGGTCTTGCTTCCTCTTTACAGTCTATGTTTTCTGATTGGGATATTTAGTCCTTTTTTGTTAAAGCAATCATTGAGAAAGTATTTGTATCTCTCTAGTTGACTTCACAAGGAAAAGTGTGACAGGCTTCGCTCTGAGAAGGAGGTCTGCGTGGAACGCCTCTTTCAACTCATGGCTTGTTTCTGGCTGACGGAAGGCTTCTCAAGGGTGTGTACGGAAGCCTAGGGAAAAAGCGGCTACACTTCTCTCTCCGGGGGGAAAAAAGCAAGAACCCAAAAGCATCGGCGAGAAACCGTCTCTCAACGATCACCTTCTTTCCTGACGAGACAGAAACATGTTCAACTCTGTGTGTGTGTGTGTGTGTGTGTGTGTGTGTGTGTGTGAGTGTGTGTGTGTGAGGGCCCGCGCGCGCGCGCGTGCGTGAGTGAATAAGGAGAGTGCCATGTACTGACCTGGGAAAAGCAAGTCTGCGTCTACGGCGACTCGCCACTAGCATCTTCAGGTATCCTGGAGAGAGAAGCATTTCCAAAAGTGGGTGTGGAAGCATCATGAAAGTGCCGTACGCTTTACTACCTTTCCCTGGACCTAACTCCGAGAAACGTCCTCCCTGACGATAGAAAAGAGCTGAGCCATCTCAAGGCTGCGTGTGATCGCACAGGGACAGTTCCCTGGACCTAACTCCGAGAAACGCGTCGGGGTACAAGGCAGCTTTCAACGGACGTCTTCTTTCGTGAGCCCAGAAGCGTTTGCATATGTAGGCGTGGAAGCGTCAGCAGAGCGCCGTAGACCCTCCCTCTAAGAGGCAACCTCGCTTCTGCGAAGCCGTCTTGCACCTGACATCCTTTGCCTTGGAGACGGGAGCCTTTTATATAGTCGTGGTGGAAGCACAAGGAACGTGCCGTGCCCTGTCCTCATCTCTTAGAAACAAGGCCGCGCGCAATGGGACTTTCAGCGTAGCATATGGACGGGGTCATGAAGTCAGTCGAGATTGCAAGTGGACGTGTGCAGGCATAAGGAGAGTGCCCTATCCTTAACTCCTTGAAAGCGTGACGGAGGGAGACCGTCTTTCAAGCGAACCCCTCTCCGGAGGATATATCGAAGCAGTGACAAAAGTGGATGTGGAAGCACAACGCAACGGTTCTATACGAAACTCGGAAAAGAAGGTGGTGTAGAAGGCAGCTTTCCCCCGCGTCTTGGTTCAGGTTTAGGGAAGGGATACTCACTGCGCGTGTGGAAGCCTAGGGAAAGTACCATGGGCTGATGTGTGAAAACCAAGCCTGCGCAGAACGCAACGTTCAGCGCACATCTTGTTTCACGAAGAGAGAAGCCTTTCCAATGTGTGCGTGGAAGCCTAAGGCCAAGTGCCATATATCCTTACCCCCACGGAAAACCGCTGTAGGAAACCCGTCGTTCAACTCACAGATTCCCGGAGGAAGTTTTTCTAAAGTGCGTGTGGAGGCCCAAGGAAAAGTGTGACAGGCTTCGCTCTGAGAAGGAGGTCTGTGTGGAACGCCTCTTTCAGCTCACGGCTTGTTTCTGGCTGAGGGAAGGCTTCTCAAGGGTGTGTACGGAAGCCTAGGCAAAAAGCGCATACACTTCACTCTCCGGGGGGAAAAGGGCAAGCACCCAAAAGCATTGGCGAGAAACCGTCTCTCAACGAACACCTCCTTTCCTGACGAGACAGAAACATGTTCAACTCTGTGTGTGTGTGTGTGTGTGTGTGTGTGTGCGCGCGCGCGCGCGTGAGTGAATAAGGAATGTGCCATGCACTCACCTGGGAAAAGCAAGTCTGCGTATACGGCAACTCTCCACTAACATCTTCAGGTATCCTGGAGAGAGAAGCATTTCCAAAAGTGGGTGTGGAAGCATCATGAATGTGCCGTACGCTTTACAACCGTTCAACACCCAAACTCAACACCCAAAAAACAAATAAGCGAGTCAAGAAATGGGCAGAAGATATGAACAGATATTTCTCCAAAGAAGACACACAAATGGCCAACAGACATATGACAAACTGCTCAACATCACTTGGCATGGGGAAAAAGAAATCCAAATGACAATGAGATACCACTTCACACCAGTCAGAATTGCAAAAATTAACAAGCGAAGAAATAACAAATGTTGGTGAGGAGAAAGGGGAACTCTCTTACACTTCTAAGTGGGAATGAAAACTGGTACAGCCACTTTGGAATACAATATGGAGGTTCCTCAAGAACTTAAAACAGAGCTCCCTTACAACCCAGCAATTTTATTTACCCCAAAGCTACAAATGTAGTGATCTGAAGGGGCAACTGCACCCCGAATGTTTATAGCGACATTGTCCACAATAGCCAAACCGTGGAAGGAACCAAGACATCCATCGACAGATAAATGGATAAAGAAAACATGGTATATACATATACAAAGGAATATGACTCAGCCATCAGAAAGGATCAATATTTAGCATATCGATGTGGAAGGCACTGGAGGGTATTATGCTGAGCAAAATAAGTCAGTCAGAGAAAAACAATTATTATATGGTTTTACTCATATGTGGAATAGAAGGAACAGCACAGAGGATCATAGGGGAAGGGAGGGAAAATGAATGCGAAGAAACCAGAGAGGAAGAAAATCCATGACAGGTTCCTAACTATTGGAAACAAACTGAGGGTTGCTGGAGGAAAGGTGGGTGGGGAGATGGAGTAACTGTGTGATGGGCATTAAGGAATGCATGTGATGTGATGAACACTGGGTGTTATACACAACTGATGAATTGTGGAACGCTACATTTGAAACTACTGGTGTACTCTCTGTTGGCTAATTCAATTTCAATGTTAAAAAAGTCTATTTTGTCTGATATAAGGATTGCTACTCTGACTTCTTTTGACATCCACTTGTATGATTAATGTTTCTCCACCTCTTAATTTCCATCTGCAGGTGTCTTTAGGTGTGAAATCTTTTATATATATATACAAACTCTGTCATGCTCTTTTGCTTGGAGCATTTAGTCCATTTACATTCCAACTAATTATCATTAGACATGTATTTATTGATGTTTTGTTACTTGTTTCATAGTTTTTTGTGTAGTTTTTCTCTGATCCTTTCTTCTCTTGCTCTCTCTCTCATGGTTTGCTCGTTTTCTTTAATGATATTCTTGGATTTCTTTCCCTTTATCTTTTGCATGTGTATTAGAGGTTTGGGTTTGTGGTGACCCCCTGGATTATATATAGCCTTTTCAGTCTATATTAAGTTGAATGCTGTTTAAGTTCAAACCCACTGTTGACTCCTCCTCATGTGTTAGGGTATATGTTTTCATATTTTACATACTTTTATTTTGTGAATCCCTTAACTGATTTTTACAGAAATACTTATTTTTACTGCTTCCTTGATTCATTATTGTCATACTCTCACTTACGATTTTTTTCCACTCATAGTGTCCCCTTCAATATTTTTTGTAGTTAATTTAGTGGTCATGAACTCTTTTAGTTTGTGTGGCTAAGAAACTCTTTTTCTCCCCTTCTTTTCTGAAGGATAGGCTTGCTGGATAAATTATTCCTTGCTGCAGATTTTTCTCATTCAGCACTTTGAATATTTAACGCCACTTTCTTCTGTCCTGCATAGTTTCTGCTGAAAACTCAGCTGATAGATTTATGGGCTTTCCCTTGCATGTTAACTGTCTTCTTTTATCTTGCTGCTTTAAATGTTTTTTCTTTATCACTACCTTTTCCCATTTGGATTACTATGTATCTTGATGTGGACCTCCTTAGGTTGATTTTGTGGGAGGGGATCTCTATGCCTTATGGATTTGTATAGGTTTCCTTCACCAGATTAGGTTAAGTTTTCAGCTCTTCTTTGGTCAAATAGATTTTCTGCCCCCCTTTCCCCCTTTTCACCTTCTGGGATCCCTCTCATGTGGGTGTTGTTACACTGGATGGAGTCACTGAATTCCCTAAGTCTCTTCTCATTTTTGCATACTTCTTTTTCCTCTCATTTGTTCCGCTTGATTACTTTCCATTACTGTCTTCTAGTTCATTAATTTGTTCCTCTGCTTCGTCCATCCTGCTAATTATTCTATCTAGTATATTCTTCATTTCATTTCTTGTGTTCCACATCTCTGATTATTTCTTTCATATCTCTTTGTTAAGAGTCTCAATGATGTTCCCCCTTCTGATGTCCTCCCTCTTTTCATTTCCCCAGTGAGTATCTTTATAATTGTTATCTTAAATTTTCTGTCAGGCATGTTCCTTATATCCATTTTGTTTAGGTCTCTTGCTGTGGCTTTGTCCTCTTCTTTCGTTTAGGACATAGTCCTCTGTCTGCTCATTTGGCCTACTTCTCAGAGAATATCTCTCTGTTAGGAAGGTCAGATATATTGCTTGTTCTTGAAAATACGGGGCAGAACATACATTTTTCACTTGGTGATGCTGGTTCTCCTCTGAAGGTAATGCATAGCAACAACAGAGACTGGATCTGGACTGTGTCATTGTGCACAACACATGGGGTGTGCTGTTTTAACAAGATGCATGCGTGTTCTGTGGGTGATGGGGAGACATATTGTTGTCAAGGATTGTGTGGGTCTTATCAGGGAGGGTATCCACAGCACTGGGACTGAAGCAGGTGTGGTAGGTGTGGGGATGGGCCATGGTTTATGCAAGTTAGTGATTGCTAGATTGTGCTTGGTCTTGCAGGTAGGTGTGTGTTTATAATGAGGGGCCGTAGAGGGAAATGGCACCTGCCAGCTCCTTTGTTCCTGGACAAGTCCCTTAGCAAACTCTGAGTTCAGGAACTATGTCTCCCTTGTTTAATCCTCAAGCACCTTTCAACCTGCTTCACCCAAGCTTCTCCACACTCTTTGCTCTGCTTAATCTTTAAGGACAGATCTCAGCTTCCTATCACCTTCTGTGCTCTCTCAGAGCTGAGACAGCTGATTTTTAAAAGTTCCAAGCTTTAAGTCTGCTGGTTGTATACGCTCACAAATGTCATCCCTTCTGATTTTCAAAGCCATAAGCTATGAGGATGTCTCTACGCTTTAGAGGCTCCCCGGTGTAGTAGTTTGTTTCTGGCCCCTCTGTGACTGTGGTTCCCTCCCTCTGGTGGTCAGAAATATGGGGTTTAGATTCCTACAGAGTCCTTGTCCTTCCTACCATCTTTGATGTGATTCCCTCTCTCCATTTAGTTGTATAGTTTTGTGGGGAAATCTGAAGGTCCATTTCTGGGTGACTCTGGTGTGAGTGTTACCTAGTTGTATCTGTGGGATGAGGTGAGTTTAGGGTCCTTCTACTCTGCCATCTTCCCCACAATTCAGTTTATTTTGTCTCATAAAAATATTACGACTCCAACTTTCTTTTCACTTCCATTTGCATGATAAATGGTTTTGTGTCCCATTACTTCCAATCTGCTTTTATTTTTAGGTCTGAAGTGATTCTCTGCTAGGCAGCATAGAGATGGGTCTTGCTTCCTCTTTACAGTCTATGTTTTCTGATTGGGATATTTAGTCCTTTTTTGTTAAAGCAATCATTGAGAAAGTATTTGTATCTCTCTAGTTGACTTCACAAGGAAAAGTGTGACAGGCTTCGCTCTGAGAAGGAGGTCTGCGTGGAACGCCTCTTTCAACTCATGGCTTGTTTCTGGCTGACGGAAGGCTTCTCAAGGGTGTGTACGGAAGCCTAGGGAAAAAGCGGCTACACTTCTCTCTCCGGGGGGAAAAAAGCAAGAACCCAAAAGCATCGGCGAGAAACCGTCTCTCAACGATCACCTTCTTTCCTGACGAGACAGAAACATGTTCAACTCTGTGTGTGTGTGTGTGTGTGTGTGTGTGTGTGTGTGTGTGAGGGCACGCGCGCGCGCGCGTGCGTGAGTGAATAAGGAGAGTGCCATGTACTGACCTGGGAAAAGCAAGTCTGCGTCTACGGCGACTCGCCACTAGCATCTTCAGGTATCCTGGAGAGAGAAGCATTTCCAAAAGTGGGTGTGGAAGCATCATGAAAGTGCCGTACGCTTTACTACCTTTCCCTGGACCTAACTCCGAGAAACGTCCTCCCTGACGATAGAAAAGAGCTGAGCCATCTCAAGGCTGCGTGTGATCGCACAGGGACAGTTCCCTGGACCTAACTCCGAGAAACGCGTCGGGGTACAAGGCAGCTTTCAACGGACGTCTTCTTTCGTGAGCCCAGAAGCGTTTGCATATGTAGGCGTGGAAGCGTCAGCAGAGCGCCGTAGACCCTCCCTCTAAGAGGCAACCTCGCTTCTGCGAAGCCGTCTTGCACCTGACATCCTTTGCCTTGGAGACGGGAGCCTTTTATATAGTCGTGGTGGAAGCACAAGGAACGTGCCGTGCCCTGTCCTCATCTCTTAGAAACAAGGCCGCGCGCAATGGGACTTTCAGCGTAGCATATGGACGGGGTCATGAAGTCAGTCGAGATTGCAAGTGGACGTGTGCAGGCATAAGGAGAGTGCCCTATCCTTAACTCCTTGAAAGCGTGACGGAGGGAGACCGTCTTTCAAGCGAACCCCTCTCCGGAGGATATATCGAAGCAGTGACAAAAGTGGATGTGGAAGCACAACGCAACGGTTCTATACGAAACTCGGAAAAGAAGGTGGTGTAGAAGGCAGCTTTCCCCCGCGTCTTGGTTCCGGTTTAGGGAAGGGATACTCACTGCGCGTGTGGAAGCCTAGGGAAAGTACCATGGGCTGATGTGTGAAAACCAAGCCTGCGCAGAACGCAACGTTCAGCGCACATCTTGTTTCACGAAGAGAGAAGCCTTTCCAATGTGTGCGTGGAAGCCTAAGGCCAAGTGCCATATATCCTTACCCCCACGGAAAACCGCTGTAGGAAACCCGTCGTTCAACTCACAGATTCCCGGAGGAAGTTTTTCTAAAGTGCGTGTGGAGGCCCAAGGAAAAGTGTGACAGGCTTCGCTCTGAGAAGGAGGTCTGTGTGGAACGCCTCTTTCAGCTCACGGCTTGTTTCTGGCTGAGGGAAGGCTTCTCAAGGGTGTGTACGGAAGCCTAGGCAAAAAGCGCATACACTTCACTCTCCGGGGGGAAAAGGGCAAGCACCCAAAAGCATTGGCGAGAAACCGTCTCTCAACGAACACCTCCTTTCCTGACGAGACAGAAACATGTTCAACTCTGTGTGTGTGTGTGTGTGTGTGTGTGTGTGTGTGCGCGCGCGCGCGCGTGAGTGAATAAGGAATGTGCCATGCACTCACCTGGGAAAAGCAAGTCTGCGTATACGGCAACTCTCCACTAACATCTTCAGGTATCCTGGAAAGAGAAGCATTTCCAAAAGTGGGTGTGGAAGCATCATGAATGTGCCGTACGCTTTACAACCGTTCAACACCCAAACTCAACACCCAAAAAACAAATAAGCGAGTCAAGAAATGGGCAGAAGATATGAACAGATATTTCTCCAAAGAAGACACACAAATGGCCAACAGACATATGACAAACTGCTCAACATCACTTGGCATGGGGAAAAAGAAATCCAAATGACAATGAGATACCACTTCACACCAGTCAGAATTGCAAAAATTAACAAGCGAAGAAATAACAAATGTTGGTGAGGAGAAAGGGGAACTCTCTTACACTTCTAAGTGGGAATGAAAACTGGTACAGCCACTTTGGAAAACAATATGGAGGTTCCTCAAGAACTTAAAAGAGAGCTCCCTTACAACCCAGCAATTTTATTTACCCCAAAGCTACAAATGTAGTGATCTGAAGGGGCAACTGCACCCCGAATGTTTATAGCGACATTGTCCACAATAGCCAAACCGTGGAAGGAACCAAGACATCCATCGACAGATAAATGGATAAAGAAAACATGGTATATACATATACAAAGGAATATGACTCAGCCATCAGAAAGGATCAATATTTAGCATATCGATGTGGAAGGCACTGGAGGGTATTATGCTGAGCAAAATAAGTCAGTCAGAGAAAAACAATTATTATATGGTTTTACTCATATGTGGAATAGAAGGAACAGCACAGAGGATCATAGGGGAAGGGAGGGAAAATGAATGCGAAGAAACCAGAGAGGAAGAAAATCCATGACAGGTTCCTAACTATTGGAAACAAACTGAGGGTTGCTGGAGGAAAGGTGGGTGGGGAGATGGAGTAACTGTGTGATGGGCATTAAGGAATGCATGTGATGTGATGAACACTGGGTGTTATACACAACTGATGAATTGTGGAACGCTACATTTGAAACTACTGGTGTACTCTCTGTTGGCTAATTCAATTTCAATGTTAAAAAAGTCTATTTTGTCTGATATAAGGATTGCTACTCTGACTTCTTTTGACATCCACTTGTATGATTAATGTTTCTCCACCTCTTAATTTCCATCTGCAGGTGTCTTTAGGTGTGAAATCTTTTATATATATATACAAACTCTGTCGTGCTCTTTTGCTTGGAGCATTTAGTCCATTTACATTCAAACTAATTATCATTAGACATGTATTTATTGATGTTTTGTTACTTGTTTCATAGTTTTTTGTGTAGTTTTTCTCTGATCCTTTCTTCTCTTGCTCTCTCTCTCATGGTTTGCTCGTTTTCTTTAATGATATTCTTGGATTTCTTTCCCTTTATCTTTTGCATGTGTATTAGAGGTTTGGGTTTGTGGTGACCCCCTGGATTATATATAGCCTTTTCAGTCTATATTAAGTTGAATGCTGTTTAAGTTCAAACCCACTGTTGACTCCTCCTCATGTGTTAGGGTATATGTTTTCATATTTTACATACTTTTATTTTGTGAATCCCTTAACTGATTTTTACAGAAATACTTATTTTTACTGCTTCCTTGATTCATTATTGTCATACTCTCACTTACGATTTTTTTCCACTCATAGTGTCCCCTTCAATATTTTTTGTAGTTAATTTAGTGGTCATGAACTCTTTTAGTTTGTGTGGCTAAGAAACTCTTTTTCTCCCCTTCTTTTCTGAAGGATAGGCTTGCTGGATAAATTATTCCTTGCTGCAGATTTTTCTCATTCAGCACTTTGAATATTTAACGCCACTTTCTTCTGTCCTGCATAGTTTCTGCTGAAAACTCAGCTGATAGATTTATGGGCTTTCCCTTGCATGTTAACTGTCTTCTTTTATCTTGCTGCTTTAAATGTTTTTTCTTTATCACTACCTTTTCCCATTTGGATTACTATGTATCTTGATGTGGACCTCCTTAGGTTGATTTTGTGGGAGGGGATCTCTATGCCTTATGGATTTGTATAGGTTTCCTTCACCAGATTAGGTTAAGTTTTCAGCTCTTCTTTGGTCAAATAGATTTTCTGCCCCCCTTTCCCCCTTTTCACCTTCTGGGATCCCTCTCATGTGGGTGTTGTTACACTGGATGGAGTCACTGAATTCCCTAAGTCTCTTCTCATTTTTGCATACTTCTTTTTCCTCTCATTTGTTCCGCTTGATTACTTTCCATTACTGTCTTCTAGTTCATTAATTTGTTCCTCTGCTTCGTCCATCCTGCTAATTATTCTATCTAGTATATTCTTCATTTCATTTCTTGTGTTCCACATCTCTGATTATTTCTTTCATATCTCTTTGTTAAGAGTCTCAATGATGTTCCCCCTTCTGATGTCCTCCCTCTTTTCATTTCCCCAGTGAGTATCTTTATAATTGTTATCTTAAATTTTCTGTCAGGCATGTTCCTTATATCCATTTTGTTTAGGTCTCTTGCTGTGGCTTTGTCCTCTTCTTTCGTTTAGGACATAGTCCTCTGTCTGCTCATTTGGCCTACTTCTCAGAGAATATCTCTCTGTTAGGAAGGTCAGATATATTGCTTGTTCTTGAAAATACGGGGCAGAACATACATTTTTCACTTGGTGATGCTGGTTCTCCTCTGAAGGTAATGCATAGCAACAACAGAGACTGGATCTGGACTGTGTCATTGTGCACAACACATGGGGTGTGCTGTTTTAACAAGATGCATGCGTGTTCTGTGGGTGATGGGGAGACATATTGTTGTCAAGGATTGTGTGGGTCTTATCAGGGAGGGTATCCACAGCACTGGGACTGAAGCAGGTGTGGTAGGTGTGGGGATGGGCCATGGTTTATGCAAGTTAGTGATTGCTAGATTGTGCTTGGTCTTGCAGGTAGGTGTGTGTTTATAATGAGGGGCCGTAGAGGGAAATGGCACCTGCCAGCTCCTTTGTTCCTGGACAAGTCCCTTAGCAAACTCTGAGTTCAGGAACTATGTCTCCCTTGTTTAATCCTCAAGCACCTTTCAACCTGCTTCACCCAAGCTTCTCCACACTCTTTGCTCTGCTTAATCTTTAAGGACAGATCTCAGCTTCCTATCACCTTCTGTGCTCTCTCAGAGCTGAGACAGCTGATTTTTAAAAGTTCCAAGCTTTAAGTCTGCTGGTTGTATACGCTCACAAATGTCATCCCTTCTGATTTTCAAAGCCATAAGCTATGAGGATGTCTCTACGCTTTAGAGGCTCCCCGGTGTAGTAGTTTGTTTCTGGCCCCTCTGTGACTGTGGTTCCCTCCCTCTGGTGGTCAGAAATATGGGGTTTAGATTCCTACAGAGTCCTTGTCCTTCCTACCATCTTTGATGTGATTCCCTCTCTCCATTTAGTTGTATAGTTTTGTGGGGAAATCTGAAGGTCCATTTCTGGGTGACTCTGGTGTGAGTGTTACCTAGTTGTATCTGTGGGATGAGGTGAGTTTAGGGTCCTTCTACTCTGCCATCTTCCCCACAATTCAGTTTATTTTGTCTCATAAAAATATTACGACTCCAACTTTCTTTTCACTTCCATTTGCATGATAAATGGTTTTGTGTCCCATTACTTCCAATCTGCTTTTATTTTTAGGTCTGAAGTGATTCTCTGCTAGGCAGCATAGAGATGGGTCTTGCTTCCTCTTTACAGTCTATGTTTTCTGATTGGGATATTTAGTCCTTTTTTGTTAAAGCAATCATTGAGAAAGTATTTGTATCTCTCTAGTTGACTTCACAAGGAAAAGTGTGACAGGCTTCGCTCTGAGAAGGAGGTCTGCGTGGAACGCCTCTTTCAACTCATGGCTTGTTTCTGGCTGACGGAAGGCTTCTCAAGGGTGTGTACGGAAGCCTAGGGAAAAAGCGGCTACACTTCTCTCTCCGGGGGGAAAAAAGCAAGAACCCAAAAGCATCGGCGAGAAACCGTCTCTCAACGATCACCTTCTTTCCTGACGAGACAGAAACATGTTCAACTCTGTGTGTGTGTGTGTGTGTGTGTGTGTGTGTGTGTGTGTGAGGGCACGCGCGCGCGCGCGTGCGTGAGTGAATAAGGAGAGTGCCATGTACTGACCTGGGAAAAGCAAGTCTGCGTCTACGGCGACTCGCCACTAGCATCTTCAGGTATCCTGGAGAGAGAAGCATTTCCAAAAGTGGGTGTGGAAGCATCATGAAAGTGCCGTACGCTTTACTACCTTTCCCTGGACCTAACTCCGAGAAACGTCCTCCCTGACGATAGAAAAGAGCTGAGCCATCTCAAGGCTGCGTGTGATCGCACAGGGACAGTTCCCTGGACCTAACTCCGAGAAACGCGTCGGGGTACAAGGCAGCTTTCAACGGACGTCTTCTTTCGTGAGCCCAGAAGCGTTTGCATATGTAGGCGTGGAAGCGTCAGCAGAGCGCCGTAGACCCTCCCTCTAAGAGGCAACCTCGCTTCTGCGAAGCCGTCTTGCACCTGACATCCTTTGCCTTGGAGACGGGAGCCTTTTATATAGTCGTGGTGGAAGCACAAGGAACGTGCCGTGCCCTGTCCTCATCTCTTAGAAACAAGGCCGCGCGCAATGGGACTTTCAGCGTAGCATATGGACGGGGTCATGAAGTCAGTCGAGATTGCAAGTGGACGTGTGCAGGCATAAGGAGAGTGCCCTATCCTTAACTCCTTGAAAGCGTGACGGAGGGAGACCGTCTTTCAAGCGAACCCCTCTCCGGAGGATATATCGAAGCAGTGACAAAAGTGGATGTGGAAGCACAACGCAACGGTTCTATACGAAACTCGGAAAAGAAGGTGGTGTAGAAGGCAGCTTTCCCCCGCGTCTTGGTTCAGGTTTAGGGAAGGGATACTCACTGCGCGTGTGGAAGCCTAGGGAAAGTACCATGGGCTGATGTGTGAAAACCAAGCCTGCGCAGAACGCAACGTTCAGCGCACATCTTGTTTCACGAAGAGAGAAGCCTTTCCAATGTGTGCGTGGAAGCCTAAGGCCAAGTGCCATATATCCTTACCCCCACGGAAAACCGCTGTAGGAAACCCGTCGTTCAACTCACAGATTCCCGGAGGAAGTTTTTCTAAAGTGCGTGTGGAGGCCCAAGGAAAAGTGTGACAGGCTTCGCTCTGAGAAGGAGGTCTGTGTGGAACGCCTCTTTCAGCTCACGGCTTGTTTCTGGCTGAGGGAAGGCTTCTCAAGGGTGTGTACGGAAGCCTAGGCAAAAAGCGCATACACTTCACTCTCCGGGGGGAAAAGGGCAAGCACCCAAAAGCATTGGCGAGAAACCGTCTCTCAACGAACACCTCCTTTCCTGACGAGACAGAAACATGTTCAACTCTGTGTGTGTGTGTGTGTGTGTGTGTGTGTGTGCGCGCGCGCGCGCGTGAGTGAATAAGGAATGTGCCATGCACTCACCTGGGAAAAGCAAGTCTGCGTATACGGCAACTCTCCACTAACATCTTCAGGTATCCTGGAGAGAGAAGCATTTCCAAAAGTGGGTGTGGAAGCATCATGGATGTGCCGTACGCTTTACAACCGTTCAACACCCAAACTCAACACCCAAAAAACAAATAAGCGAGTCAAGAAATGGGCAGAAGATATGAACAGATATTTCTCCAAAGAAGACACACAAATGGCCAACAGACATATGACAAACTGCTCAACATCACTTGGCATGGGGAAAAAGAAATCCAAATGACAATGAGATACCACTTCACACCAGTCAGAATTGCAAAAATTAACAAGCGAAGAAATAACAAATGTTGGTGAGGAGAAAGGGGAACTCTCTTACACTTCTAAGTGGGAATGAAAACTGGTACAGCCACTTTGGAAAACAATATGGAGGTTCCTCAAGAACTTAAAAGAGAGCTCCCTTACAACCCAGCAATTTTATTTACCCCAAAGCTACAAATGTAGTGATCTGAAGGGGCAACTGCACCCCGAATGTTTATAGCGACATTGTCCACAATAGCCAAACCGTGGAAGGAACCAAGACATCCATCGACAGATAAATGGATAAAGAAAACATGGTATATACATATACAAAGGAATATGACTCAGCCATCAGAAAGGATCAATATTTAGCATATCGATGTGGAAGGCACTGGAGGGTATTATGCTGAGCAAAATAAGTCAGTCAGAGAAAAACAATTATTATATGGTTTTACTCATATGTGGAATAGAAGGAACAGCACAGAGGATCATAGGGGAAGGGAGGGAAAATGAATGCGAAGAAACCAGAGAGGAAGAAAATCCATGACAGGTTCCTAACTATTGGAAACAAACTGAGGGTTGCTGGAGGAAAGGTGGGTGGGGAGATGGAGTAACTGTGTGATGGGCATTAAGGAATGCATGTGATGTGATGAACACTGGGTGTTATACACAACTGATGAATTGTGGAACGCTACATTTGAAACTACTGGTGTACTCTCTGTTGGCTAATTCAATTTCAATGTTAAAAAAGTCTATTTTGTCTGATATAAGGATTGCTACTCTGACTTCTTTTGACATCCACTTGTATGATTAATGTTTCTCCACCTCTTAATTTCCATCTGCAGGTGTCTTTAGGTGTGAAATCTTTTATATATATATACAAACTCTGTCGTGCTCTTTTGCTTGGAGCATTTAGTCCATTTACATTCAAACTAATTATCATTAGACATGTATTTATTGATGTTTTGTTACTTGTTTCATAGTTTTTTGTGTAGTTTTTCTCTGATCCTTTCTTCTCTTGCTCTCTCTCTCATGGTTTGCTCGTTTTCTTTAATGATATTCTTGGATTTCTTTCCCTTTATCTTTTGCATGTGTATTAGAGGTTTGGGTTTGTGGTGACCCCCTGGATTATATATAGCCTTTTCAGTCTATATTAAGTTGAATGCTGTTTAAGTTCAAACCCACTGTTGACTCCTCCTCATGTGTTAGGGTATATGTTTTCATATTTTACATACTTTTATTTTGTGAATCCCTTAACTGATTTTTACAGAAATACTTATTTTTACTGCTTCCTTGATTCATTATTGTCATACTCTCACTTACGATTTTTTTCCACTCATAGTGTCCCCTTCAATATTTTTTGTAGTTAATTTAGTGGTCATGAACTCTTTTAGTTTGTGTGGCTAAGAAACTCTTTTTCTCCCCTTCTTTTCTGAAGGATAGGCTTGCTGGATAAATTATTCCTTGCTGCAGATTTTTCTCATTCAGCACTTTGAATATTTAACGCCACTTTCTTCTGTCCTGCATAGTTTCTGCTGAAAACTCAGCTGATAGATTTATGGGCTTTCCCTTGCATGTTAACTGTCTTCTTTTATCTTGCTGCTTTAAATGTTTTTTCTTTATCACTACCTTTTCCCATTTGGATTACTATGTATCTTGATGTGGACCTCCTTAGGTTGATTTTGTGGGAGGGGATCTCTATGCCTTATGGATTTGTATAGGTTTCCTTCACCAGATTAGGTTAAGTTTTCAGCTCTTCTTTGGTCAAATAGATTTTCTGCCCCCCTTTCCCCCTTTTCACCTTCTGGGATCCCTCTCATGTGGGTGTTGTTACACTGGATGGAGTCACTGAATTCCCTAAGTCTCTTCTCATTTTTGCATACTTCTTTTTCCTCTCATTTGTTCCGCTTGATTACTTTCCATTACTGTCTTCTAGTTCATTAATTTGTTCCTCTGCTTCGTCCATCCTGCTAATTATTCTATCTAGTATATTCTTCATTTCATTTCTTGTGTTCCACATCTCTGATTATTTCTTTCATATCTCTTTGTTAAGAGTCTCAATGATGTTCCCCCTTCTGATGTCCTCCCTCTTTTCATTTCCCCAGTGAGTATCTTTATAATTGTTATCTTAAATTTTCTGTCAGGCATGTTCCTTATATCCATTTTGTTTAGGTCTCTTGCTGTGGCTTTGTCCTCTTCTTTCGTTTAGGACATAGTCCTCTGTCTGCTCATTTGGCCTACTTCTCAGAGAATATCTCTCTGTTAGGAAGGTCAGATATATTGCTTGTTCTTGAAAATACGGGGCAGAACATACATTTTTCACTTGGTGATGCTGGTTCTCCTCTGAAGGTAATGCATAGCAACAACAGAGACTGGATCTGGACTGTGTCATTGTGCACAACACATGGGGTGTGCTGTTTTAACAAGATGCATGCGTGTTCTGTGGGTGATGGGGAGACATATTGTTGTCAAGGATTGTGTGGGTCTTATCAGGGAGGGTATCCACAGCACTGGGACTGAAGCAGGTGTGGTAGGTGTGGGGATGGGCCATGGTTTATGCAAGTTAGTGATTGCTAGATTGTGCTTGGTCTTGCAGGTAGGTGTGTGTTTATAATGAGGGGCCGTAGAGGGAAATGGCACCTGCCAGCTCCTTTGTTCCTGGACAAGTCCCTTAGCAAACTCTGAGTTCAGGAACTATGTCTCCCTTGTTTAATCCTCAAGCACCTTTCAACCTGCTTCACCCAAGCTTCTCCACACTCTTTGCTCTGCTTAATCTTTAAGGACAGATCTCAGCTTCCTATCACCTTCTGTGCTCTCTCAGAGCTGAGACAGCTGATTTTTAAAAGTTCCAAGCTTTAAGTCTGCTGGTTGTATACGCTCACAAATGTCATCCCTTCTGATTTTCAAAGCCATAAGCTATGAGGATGTCTCTACGCTTTAGAGGCTCCCCGGTGTAGTAGTTTGTTTCTGGCCCCTCTGTGACTGTGGTTCCCTCCCTCTGGTGGTCAGAAATATGGGCTTTAGATTCCTACAGAGTCCTTGTCCTTCCTACCATCTTTGATGTGATTCCCTCTCTCCATTTAGTTGTATAGTTTTGTGGGGAAATCTGAAGGTCCATTTCTGGGTGACTCTGGTGTGAGTGTTACCTAGTTGTATCTGTGGGATGAGGTGAGTTTAGGGTCCTTCTACTCTGCCATCTTCCCCACAATTCAGTTTATTTTGTCTCATAAAAATATTACGACTCCAACTTTCTTTTCACTTCCATTTGCATGATAAATGGTTTTGTGTCCCATTACTTCCAATCTGCTTTTATTTTTAGGTCTGAAGTGATTCTCTGCTAGGCAGCATAGAGATGGGTCTTGCTTCCTCTTTACAGTCTATGTTTTCTGATTGGGATATTTAGTCCTTTTTTGTTAAAGCAATCATTGAGAAAGTATTTGTATCTCTCTAGTTGACTTCACAAGGAAAAGTGTGACAGGCTTCGCTCTGAGAAGGAGGTCTGCGTGGAACGCCTCTTTCAACTCATGGCTTGTTTCTGGCTGACGGAAGGCTTCTCAAGGGTGTGTACGGAAGCCTAGGGAAAAAGCGGCTACACTTCTCTCTCCGGGGGGAAAAAAGCAAGAACCCAAAAGCATCGGCGAGAAACCGTCTCTCAACGATCACCTTCTTTCCTGACGAGACAGAAACATGTTCAACTCTGTGTGTGTGTGTGTGTGTGTGTGTGTGTGTGTGTGTGTGAGGGCACGCGCGCGCGCGCGTGCGTGAGTGAATAAGGAGAGTGCCATGTACTGACCTGGGAAAAGCAAGTCTGCGTCTACGGCGACTCGCCACTAGCATCTTCAGGTATCCTGGAGAGAGAAGCATTTCCAAAAGTGGGTGTGGAAGCATCATGAAAGTGCCGTACGCTTTACTACCTTTCCCTGGACCTAACTCCGAGAAACGTCCTCCCTGACGATAGAAAAGAGCTGAGCCATCTCAAGGCTGCGTGTGATCGCACAGGGACAGTTCCCTGGACCTAACTCCGAGAAACGCGTCGGGGTACAAGGCAGCTTTCAACGGACGTCTTCTTTCGTGAGCCCAGAAGCGTTTGCATATGTAGGCGTGGAAGCGTCAGCAGAGCGCCGTAGACCCTCCCTCTAAGAGGCAACCTCGCTTCTGCGAAGCCGTCTTGCACCTGACATCCTTTGCCTTGGAGACGGGAGCCTTTTATATAGTCGTGGTGGAAGCACAAGGAACGTGCCGTGCCCTGTCCTCATCTCTTAGAAACAAGGCCGCGCGCAATGGGACTTTCAGCGTAGCATATGGACGGGGTCATGAAGTCAGTCGAGATTGCAAGTGGACGTGTGCAGGCATAAGGAGAGTGCCCTATCCTTAACTCCTTGAAAGCGTGACGGAGGGAGACCGTCTTTCAAGCGAACCCCTCTCCGGAGGATATATCGAAGCAGTGACAAAAGTGGATGTGGAAGCACAACGCAACGGTTCTATACGAAACTCGGAAAAGAAGGTGGTGTAGAAGGCAGCTTTCCCCCGCGTCTTGGTTCAGGTTTAGGGAAGGGATACTCACTGCGCGTGTGGAAGCCTAGGGAAAGTACCATGGGCTGATGTGTGAAAACCAAGCCTGCGCAGAACGCAACGTTCAGCGCACATCTTGTTTCACGAAGAGAGAAGCCTTTCCAATGTGTGCGTGGAAGCCTAAGGCCAAGTGCCATATATCCTTACCCCCACGGAAAACCGCTGTAGGAAACCCGTCGTTCAACTCACAGATTCCCGGAGGAAGTTTTTCTAAAGTGCGTGTGGAGGCCCAAGGAAAAGTGTGACAGGCTTCGCTCTGAGAAGGAGGTCTGTGTGGAACGCCTCTTTCAGCTCACGGCTTGTTTCTGGCTGAGGGAAGGCTTCTCAAGGGTGTGTACGGAAGCCTAGGCAAAAAGCGCATACACTTCACTCTCCGGGGGGAAAAGGGCAAGCACCCAAAAGCATTGGCGAGAAACCGTCTCTCAACGAACACCTCCTTTCCTGACGAGACAGAAACATGTTCAACTCTGTGTGTGTGTGTGTGTGTGTGTGTGTGTGCGCGCGCGCGCGCGTGAGTGAATAAGGAATGTGCCATGCACTCACCTGGGAAAAGCAAGTCTGCGTATACGGCAACTCTCCACTAACATCTTCAGGTATCCTGGAGAGAGAAGCATTTCCAAAAGTGGGTGTGGAAGCATCATGAATGTGCCGTACACTTTACAACCGTTCAACACCCAAACTCAACACCCAAAAAACAAATAAGCGAGTCAAGAAATGGGCAGAAGATATGAACAGATATTTCTCCAAAGAAGACACACAAATGGCCAACAGACATATGACAAACTGCTCAACATCACTTGGCATGGGGAAAAAGAAATCCAAATGACAATGAGATACCACTTCACACCAGTCAGAATTGCAAAAATTAACAAGCGAAGAAATAACAAATGTTGGTGAGGAGAAAGGGGAACTCTCTTACACTTCTAAGTGGGAATGAAAACTGGTACAGCCACTTTGGAAAACAATATGGAGGTTCCTCAAGAACTTAAAAGAGAGCTCCCTTACAACCCAGCAATTTTATTTACCCCAAAGCTACAAATGTAGTGATCTGAAGGGGCAACTGCACCCCGAATGTTTATAGCGACATTGTCCACAATAGCCAAACCGTGGAAGGAACCAAGACATCCATCGACAGATAAATGGATAAAGAAAACATGGTATATACATATACAAAGGAATATGACTCAGCCATCAGAAAGGATCAATATTTAGCATATCGATGTGGAAGGCACTGGAGGGTATTATGCTGAGCAAAATAAGTCAGTCAGAGAAAAACAATTATTATATGGTTTTACTCATATGTGGAATAGAAGGAACAGCACAGAGGATCATAGGGGAAGGGAGGGAAAATGAATGCGAAGAAACCAGAGAGGAAGAAAATCCATGACAGGTTCCTAACTATTGGAAACAAACTGAGGGTTGCTGGAGGAAAGGTGGGTGGGGAGATGGAGTAACTGTGTGATGGGCATTAAGGAATGCATGTGATGTGATGAACACTGGGTGTTATACACAACTGATGAATTGTGGAACGCTACATTTGAAACTACTGGTGTACTCTCTGTTGGCTAATTCAATTTCAATGTTAAAAAAGTCTATTTTGTCTGATATAAGGATTGCTACTCTGACTTCTTTTGACATCCACTTGTATGATTAATGTTTCTCCACCTCTTAATTTCCATCTGCAGGTGTCTTTAGGTGTGAAATCTTTTATATATATATACAAACTCTGTCGTGCTCTTTTGCTTGGAGCATTTAGTCCATTTACATTCAAACTAATTATCATTAGACATGTATTTATTGATGTTTTGTTACTTGTTTCATAGTTTTTTGTGTAGTTTTTCTCTGATCCTTTCTTCTCTTGCTCTCTCTCTCATGGTTTGCTCGTTTTCTTTAATGATATTCTTGGATTTCTTTCCCTTTATCTTTTGCATGTGTATTAGAGGTTTGGGTTTGTGGTGACCCCCTGGATTATATATAGCCTTTTCAGTCTATATTAAGTTGAATGCTGTTTAAGTTCAAACCCACTGTTGACTCCTCCTCATGTGTTAGGGTATATGTTTTCATATTTTACATACTTTTATTTTGTGAATCCCTTAACTGATTTTTACAGAAATACTTATTTTTACTGCTTCCTTGATTCATTATTGTCATACTCTCACTTACGATTTTTTTCCACTCATAGTGTCCCCTTCAATATTTTTTGTAGTTAATTTAGTGGTCATGAACTCTTTTAGTTTGTGTGGCTAAGAAACTCTTTTTCTCCCCTTCTTTTCTGAAGGATAGGCTTGCTGGATAAATTATTCCTTGCTGCAGATTTTTCTCATTCAGCACTTTGAATATTTAACGCCACTTTCTTCTGTCCTGCATAGTTTCTGCTGAAAACTCAGCTGATAGATTTATGGGCTTTCCCTTGCATGTTAACTGTCTTCTTTTATCTTGCTGCTTTAAATGTTTTTTCTTTATCACTACCTTTTCCCATTTGGATTACTATGTATCTTGATGTGGACCTCCTTAGGTTGATTTTGTGGGAGGGGATCTCTATGCCTTATGGATTTGTATAGGTTTCCTTCACCAGATTAGGTTAAGTTTTCAGCTCTTCTTTGGTCAAATAGATTTTCTGCCCCCTTTTCCCCCTTTTCACCTTCTGGGATCCCTCTAATGTGGGTGTGGTTACACTGGATGGAGTCACTGAATTCCCTATGTCTCTTCTCATTTTTGCATACTTCTTTTTCCTCTCATTTGTTCCGCTTGATTACTTTCCATTACTGTCTTCTAGTTCATTAATTTGTTCCTCTGCTTCGTCCATCCTGCTAATTATTCTATCTAGTATATTCTTCATTTCATTTCTTGTGTTCCACATCTCTGATTATTTCTTTCATATCTCTTTGTTAAGAGTCTCAATGATGTTCCCCCTTCTGATGTCCTCCCTCTTTTCATTTCCCCAGTGAGTATCTTTATAATTGTTATCTTAAATTTTCTGTCAGGCATGTTCCTTATATCCATTTTGTTTAGGTCTCTTGCTGTGGCTTTGTCCTCTTCTTTCGTTTAGGACATAGTCCTCTGTCTGCTCATTTGGCCTACTTCTCAGAGAATATCTCTCTGTTAGGAAGGTCAGATATATTGCTTGTTCTTGAAAATACGGGGCAGAACATACATTTTTCACTTGGTGATGCTGGTTCTCCTCTGAAGGTAATGCATAGCAACAACAGAGACTGGATCTGGACTGTGTCATTGTGCACAACACATGGGGTGTGCTGTTTTAACAAGATGCATGCGTGTTCTGTGGGTGATGGGGAGACATATTGTTGTCAAGGATTGTGTGGGTCTTATCAGGGAGGGTATCCACAGCACTGGGACTGAAGCAGGTGTGGTAGGTGTGGGGATGGGCCATGGTTTATGCAAGTTAGTGATTGCTAGATTGTGTTTGGTCTTGCAGGTAGGTGTGTGTTTATAATGAGGGGCCGTAGAGGGAAATGGCACCTGCCAGCTCCTTTGTTCCTGGACAAGTCCCTTAGCAAACTCTGAGTTCAGGAACTATGTCTCCCTTGTTTAATCCTCAAGCACCTTTCAACCTGCTTCACCCAAGCTTCTCCACACTCTTTGCTCTGCTTAATCTTTAAGGACAGATCTCAGCTTCCTATCACCTTCTGTGCTCTCTCAGAGCTGAGACAGCTGATTTTTAAAAGTTCCAAGCTTTAAGTCTGCTGGTTGTATACGCTCACAAATGTCATCCCTTCTGATTTTCAAAGCCATAAGCTATGAGGATGTCTCTACGCTTTAGAGGCTCCCCGGTGTAGTAGTTTGTTTCTGGCCCCTCTGTGACTGTGGTTCCCTCCCTCTGGTGGTCAGAAATATGGGCTTTAGATTCCTACAGAGTCCTTGTCCTTCCTACCATCTTTGATGTGATTCCCTCTCTCCATTTAGTTGTATAGTTTTGTGGGGAAATCTGAAGGTCCATTTCTGGGTGACTCTGGTGTGAGTGTTACCTAGTTGTATCTGTGGGATGAGGTGAGTTTAGGGTCCTTCTACTCTGCCATCTTCCCCACAATTCAGTTTATTTTGTCTCATAAAAATATTACGACTCCAACTTTCTTTTCACTTCCATTTGCATGATAAATGGTTTTGTGTCCCATTACTTCCAATCTGCTTTTATTTTTAGGTCTGAAGTGATTCTCTGCTAGGCAGCATAGAGATGGGTCTTGCTTCCTCTTTACAGTCTATGTTTTCTGATTGGGATATTTAGTCCTTTTTTGTTAAAGCAATCATTGAGAAAGTATTTGTATCTCTCTAGTTGACTTCACAAGGAAAAGTGTGACAGGCTTCGCTCTGAGAAGGAGGTCTGCGTGGAACGCCTCTTTCAACTCATGGCTTGTTTCTGGCTGACGGAAGGCTTCTCAAGGGTGTGTACGGAAGCCTAGGGAAAAAGCGGCTACACTTCTCTCTCCGGGGGGAAAAAAGCAAGAACCCAAAAGCATCGGCGAGAAACCGTCTCTCAACGATCACCTTCTTTCCTGACGAGACAGAAACATGTTCAACTCTGTGTGTGTGTGTGTGTGTGTGTGTGTGTGTGTGTGTGTGTGTGAGGGCACGCGCGCGCGCGCGTGCGTGAGTGAATAAGGAGAGTGCCATGTACTGACCTGGGAAAAGCAAGTCTGCGTCTACGGCGACTCGCCACTAGCATCTTCAGGTATCCTGGAGAGAGAAGCATTTCCAAAAGTGGGTGTGGAAGCATCATGAAAGTGCCGTACGCTTTACTACCTTTCCCTGGACCTAACTCCGAGAAACGTCCTCCCTGACGATAGAAAAGAGCTGAGCCATCTCAAGGCTGCGTGTGATCGCACAGGGACAGTTCCCTGGACCTAACTCCGAGAAACGCGTCGGGGTACAAGGCAGCTTTCAACGGACGTCTTCTTTCGTGAGCCCAGAAGCGTTTGCATATGTAGGCGTGGAAGCGTCAGCAGAGCGCCGTAGACCCTCCCTCTAAGAGGCAACCTCGCTTCTGCGAAGCCGTCTTGCACCTGACATCCTTTGCCTTGGAGACGGGAGCCTTTTATATAGTCGTGGTGGAAGCACAAGGAACGTGCCGTGCCCTGTCCTCATCTCTTAGAAACAAGGCCGCGCGCAATGGGACTTTCAGCGTAGCATATGGACGGGGTCATGAAGTCAGTCGAGATTGCAAGTGGACGTGTGCAGGCATAAGGAGCGTGCCCTATCCTTAACTCCTTGAAAGCGTGACGGAGGGAGACCGTCTTTCAAGCGAACCCCTCTCCGGAGGATATATCGAAGCAGTGACAAAAGTGGATGTGGAAGCACAACGCAACGGTTCTATACGAAACTCGGAAAAGAAGGTGGTGTAGAAGGCAGCTTTCCCCCGCGTCTTGGTTCAGGTTTAGGGAAGGGATACTCACTGCGCGTGTGGAAGCCTAGGGAAAGTACCATGGGCTGATGTGTGAAAACCAAGCCTGCGCAGAACGCAACGTTCAGCGCACATCTTGTTTCACGAAGAGAGAAGCCTTTCCAATGTGTGCGTGGAAGCCTAAGGCCAAGTGCCATATATCCTTACCCCCACGGAAAACCGCTGTAGGAAACCCGTCGTTCAACTCACAGATTCCCGGAGGAAGTTTTTCTAAAGTGCGTGTGGAGGCCCAAGGAAAAGTGTGACAGGCTTCGCTCTGAGAAGGAGGTCTGTGTGGAACGCCTCTTTCAGCTCACGGCTTGTTTCTGGCTGAGGGAAGGCTTCTCAAGGGTGTGTACGGAAGCCTAGGCAAAAAGCGCATACACTTCACTCTCCGGGGGGAAAAGGGCAAGCACCCAAAAGCATTGGCGAGAAACCGTCTCTCAACGAACACCTCCTTTCCTGACGAGACAGAAACATGTTCAACTCTGTGTGTGTGTGTGTGTGTGTGTGTGTGTGCGCGCGCGCGCGCGTGAGTGAATAAGGAATGTGCCATGCACTCACCTGGGAAAGGCAAGTCTGCGTATACGGCAACTCTCCACTAACATCTTCAGGTATCCTGGAGAGAGAAGCATTTCCAAAAGTGGGTGTGGAAGCATCATGAATGTGCCGTACGCTTTACAACCGTTCAACACCCAAACTCAACACCCAAAAAACAAATAAGCGAGTCAAGAAATGGGCAGAAGATATGAACAGATATTTCTCCAAAGAAGACACACAAATGGCCAACAGACATATGACAAACTGCTCAACATCACTTGGCATGGGGAAAAAGAAATCCAAATGACAATGAGATACCACTTCACACCAGTCAGAATTGCAAAAATTAACAAGCGAAGAAATAACAAATGTTGGTGAGGAGAAAGGGGAACTCTCTTACACTTCTAAGTGGGAATGAAAACTGGTACAGCCACTTTGGAAAACAATATGGAGGTTCCTCAAGAACTTAAAAGAGAGCTCCCTTACAACCCAGCAATTTTATTTACCCCAAAGCTACAAATGTAGTGATCTGAAGGGGCAACTGCACCCCGAATGTTTATAGCGACATTGTCCACAATAGCCAAACCGTGGAAGGAACCAAGACATCCATCGACAGATAAATGGATAAAGAAAACATGGTATATACATATACAAAGGAATATGACTCAGCCATCAGAAAGGATCAATATTTAGCATATCGATGTGGAAGGCACTGGAGGGTATTATGCTGAGCAAAATAAGTCAGTCAGAGAAAAACAATTATTATATGGTTTTACTCATATGTGGAATAGAAGGAACAGCACAGAGGATCATAGGGGAAGGGAGGGAAAATGAATGCGAAGAAACCAGAGAGGAAGAAAATCCATGACAGGTTCCTAACTATTGGAAACAAACTGAGGGTTGCTGGAGGAAAGGTGGGTGGGGAGATGGAGTAACTGTGTGATGGGCATTAAGGAATGCATGTGATGTGATGAACACTGGGTGTTATACACAACTGATGAATTGTGGAACGCTACATTTGAAACTACTGGTGTACTCTCTGTTGGCTAATTCAATTTCAATGTTAAAAAAGTCTATTTTGTCTGATATAAGGATTGCTACTCTGACTTCTTTTGACATCCACTTGTATGATTAATGTTTCTCCACCTCTTAATTTCCATCTGCAGGTGTCTTTAGGTGTGAAATCTTTTATATATATATACAAACTCTGTCGTGCTCTTTTGCTTGGAGCATTTAGTCCATTTACATTCAAACTAATTATCATTAGACATGTATTTATTGATGTTTTGTTACTTGTTTCATAGTTTTTTGTGTAGTTTTTCTCTGATCCTTTCTTCTCTTGCTCTCTCTCTCATGGTTTGCTCGTTTTCTTTAATGATATTCTTGGATTTCTTTCCCTTTATCTTTTGCATGTGTATTAGAGGTTTGGGTTTGTGGTGACCCCCTGGATTATATATAGCCTTTTCAGTCTATATTAAGTTGAATGCTGTTTAAGTTCAAACCCACTGTTGACTCCTCCTCATGTGTTAGGGTATATGTTTTCATATTTTACATACTTTTATTTTGTGAATCCCTTAACTGATTTTTACAGAAATACTTATTTTTACTGCTTCCTTGATTCATTATTGTCATACTCTCACTTACGATTTTTTTCCACTCATAGTGTCCCCTTCAATATTTTTTGTAGTTAATTTAGTGGTCATGAACTCTTTTAGTTTGTGTGGCTAAGAAACTCTTTTTCTCCCCTTCTTTTCTGAAGGATAGGCTTGCTGGATAAATTATTCCTTGCTGCAGATTTTTCTCATTCAGCACTTTGAATATTTAACGCCACTTTCTTCTGTCCTGCATAGTTTCTGCTGAAAACTCAGCTGATAGATTTATGGGCTTTCCCTTGCATGTTAACTGTCTTCTTTTATCTTGCTGCTTTAAATGTTTTTTCTTTATCACTACCTTTTCCCATTTGGATTACTATGTATCTTGATGTGGACCTCCTTAGGTTGATTTTGTGGGAGGGGATCTCTATGCCTTATGGATTTGTATAGGTTTCCTTCACCAGATTAGGTTAAGTTTTCAGCTCTTCTTTGGTCAAATAGATTTTCTGCCCCCTTTTCCCCCTTTTCACCTTCTGGGATCCCTCTCATGTGGGTGTGGTTACACTGGATGGAGTCACTGAATTCCCTATGTCTCTTCTCATTTTTGCATACTTCTTTTTCCTCTCATTTGTTCCGCTTGATTACTTTCCATTACTGTCTTCTAGTTCATTAATTTGTTCCTCTGCTTCGTCCATCCTGCTAATTATTCTATCTAGTATATTCTTCATTTCATTTCTTGTGTTCCACATCTCTGATTATTTCTTTCATATCTCTTTGTTAAGAGTCTCAATGATGTTCCCCCTTCTGATGTCCTCCCTCTTTTCATTTCCCCAGTGAGTATCTTTATAATTGTTATCTTAAATTTTCTGTCAGGCATGTTCCTTATATCCATTTTGTTTAGGTCTCTTGCTGTGGCTTTGTCCTCTTCTTTCGTTTAGGACATAGTCCTCTGTCTGCTCATTTGGCCTACTTCTCAGAGAATATCTCTCTGTTAGGAAGGTCAGATATATTGCTTGTTCTTGAAAATACGGGGCAGAACATACATTTTTCACTTGGTGATGCTGGTTCTCCTCTGAAGGTAATGCATAGCAACAACAGAGACTGGATCTGGACTGTGTCATTGTGCACAACACATGGGGTGTGCTGTTTTAACAAGATGCATGCGTGTTCTGTGGGTGATGGGGAGACATATTGTTGTCAAGGATTGTGTGGGTCTTATCAGGGAGGGTATCCACAGCACTGGGACTGAAGCAGGTGTGGTAGGTGTGGGGATGGGCCATGGTTTATGCAAGTTAGTGATTGCTAGATTGTGCTTGGTCTTGCAGGTAGGTGTGTGTTTATAATGAGGGGCCGTAGAGGGAAATGGCACCTGCCAGCTCCTTTGTTCCTGGACAAGTCCCTTAGCAAACTCTGAGTTCAGGAACTATGTCTCCCTTGTTTAATCCTCAAGCACCTTTCAACCTGCTTCACCCAAGCTTCTCCACACTCTTTGCTCTGCTTAATCTTTAAGGACAGATCTCAGCTTCCTATCACCTTCTGTGCTCTCTCAGAGCTGAGACAGCTGATTTTTAAAAGTTCCAAGCTTTAAGTCTGCTGGTTGTATACGCTCACAAATGTCATCCCTTCTGATTTTCAAAGCCATAAGCTATGAGGATGTCTCTACGCTTTAGAGGCTCCCCGGTGTAGTAGTTTGTTTCTGGCCCCTCTGTGACTGTGGTTCCCTCCCTCTGGTGGTCAGAAATATGGGGTTTAGATTCCTACAGAGTCCTTGTCCTTCCTACCATCTTTGATGTGATTCCCTCTCTCCATTTAGTTGTATAGTTTTGTGGGGAAATCTGAAGGTCCATTTCTGGGTGACTCTGGTGTGAGTGTTACCTAGTTGTATCTGTGGGATGAGGTGAGTTTAGGGTCCTTCTACTCTGCCATCTTCCCCACAATTCAGTTTATTTTGTCTCATAAAAATATTACGACTCCAACTTTCTTTTCACTTCCATTTGCATGATAAATGGTTTTGTGTCCCATTACTTCCAATCTGCTTTTATTTTTAGGTCTGAAGTGATTCTCTGCTAGGCAGCATAGAGATGGGTCTTGCTTCCTCTTTACAGTCTATGTTTTCTGATTGGGATATTTAGTCCTTTTTTGTTAAAGCAATCATTGAGAAAGTATTTGTATCTCTCTAGTTGACTTCACAAGGAAAAGTGTGACAGGCTTCGCTCTGAGAAGGAGGTCTGCGTGGAACGCCTCTTTCAACTCATGGCTTGTTTCTGGCTGACGGAAGGCTTCTCAAGGGTGTGTACGGAAGCCTAGGGAAAAAGCGGCTACACTTCTCTCTCCGGGGGGAAAAAAGCAAGAACCCAAAAGCATCGGCGAGAAACCGTCTCTCAACGATCACCTTCTTTCCTGACGAGACAGAAACATGTTCAACTCTGTGTGTGTGTGTGTGTGTGTGTGTGTGTGTGTGTGTGGGCACGCGCGCGCGCGCGTGCGTGAGTGAATAAGGAGAGTGCCATGTACTGACCTGGGAAAAGCAAGTCTGCGTCTACGGCGACTCGCCACTAGCATCTTCAGGTATCCTGGAGAGAGAAGCATTTCCAAAAGTGGGTGTGGAAGCATCATGAAAGTGCCGTACGCTTTACTACCTTTCCCTGGACCTAACTCCGAGAAACGTCCTCCCTGACGATAGAAAAGAGCTGAGCCATCTCAAGGCTGCGTGTGATCGCACAGGGACAGTTCCCTGGACCTAACTCCGAGAAACGCGTCGGGGTACAAGGCAGCTTTCAACGGACGTCTTCTTTCGTGAGCCCAGAAGCGTTTGCATATGTAGGCGTGGAAGCGTCAGCAGAGCGCCGTAGACCCTCCCTCTAAGAGGCAACCTCGCTTCTGCGAAGCCGTCTTGCACCTGACATCCTTTGCCTTGGAGACGGGAGCCTTTTATATAGTCGTGGTGGAAGCACAAGGAACGTGCCGTGCCCTGTCCTCATCTCTTAGAAACAAGGCCGCGCGCAATGGGACTTTCAGCGTAGCATATGGACGGGGTCATGAAGTCAGTCGAGATTGCAAGTGGACGTGTGCAGGCATAAGGAGAGTGCCCTATCCTTAACTCCTTGAAAGCGTGACGGAGGGAGACCGTCTTTCAAGCGAACCCCTCTCCGGAGGATATATCGAAGCAGTGACAAAAGTGGATGTGGAAGCACAACGCAACGGTTCTATACGAAACTCGGAAAAGAAGGTGGTGTAGAAGGCAACTTTCCCCCGCGTCTTGGTTCAGGTTTAGGGAAGGGATACTCACTGCGCGTGTGGAAGCCTAGGGAAAGTACCATGGGCTGATGTGTGAAAACCAAGCCTGCGCAGAACGCAACGTTCAGCGCACATCTTGTTTCACGAAGAGAGAAGCCTTTCCAATGTGTGCGTGGAAGCCTAAGGCCAAGTGCCATATATCCTTACCCCCACGGAAAACCGCTGTAGGAAACCCGTCGTTCAACTCACAGCTTCCCGGAGGAAGTTTTTCTAAAGTGCGTGTGGAGGCCCAAGGAAAAGTGTGACAGGCTTCGCTCTGAGAAGGAGGTCTGTGTGGAACGCCTCTTTCAGCTCACGGCTTGTTTCTGGCTGAGGGAAGGCTTCTCAAGGGTGTGTACGGAAGCCTAGGCAAAAAGCGCATACACTTCACTCTCCGGGGGGAAAAGGGCAAGCACCCAAAAGCATTGGCGAGAAACCGTCTCTCAACGAACACCTCCTTTCCTGACGAGACAGAAACATGTTCAACTCTGTGTGTGTGTGTGTGTGTGTGTGTGTGTGCGCGCGCGCGCGCGTGAGTGAATAAGGAATGTGCCATGCACTCACCTGGGAAAAGCAAGTCTGCGTATACGGCAACTCTCCACTAACATCTTCAGGTATCCTGGAGAGAGAAGCATTTCCAAAAGTGGGTGTGGAAGCATCATGAATGTGCCGTACGCTTTACAACCGTTCAACACCCAAACTCAACACCCAAAAAACAAATAAGCGAGTCAAGAAATGGGCAGAAGATATGAACAGATATTTCTCCAAAGAAGACACACAAATGGCCAACAGACATATGACAAACTGCTCAACATCACTTGGCATGGGGAAAAAGAAATCCAAATGACAATGAGATACCACTTCACACCAGTCAGAATTGCAAAAATTAACAAGCGAAGAAATAACAAATGTTGGTGAGGAGAAAGGGGAACTCTCTTACACTTCTAAGTGGGAATGAAAACTGGTACAGCCACTTTGGAAAACAATATGGAGGTTCCTCAAGAACTTAAAACAGAGCTCCCTTACAACCCAGCAATTTTATTTACCCCAAAGCTACAAATGTAGTGATCTGAAGGGGCAACTGCACCCCGAATGTTTATAGCGACATTGTCCACAATAGCCAAACCGTGGAAGGAACCAAGACATCCATCGACAGATAAATGGATAAAGAAAACATGGTATATACATATACAAAGGAATATGACTCAGCCATCAGAAAGGATCAATATTTAGCATATCGATGTGGAAGGCACTGGAGGGTATTATGCTGAGCAAAATAAGTCAGTCAGAGAAAAACAATTATTATATGGTTTTACTCATATGTGGAATAGAAGGAACAGCACAGAGGATCATAGGGGAAGGGAGGGAAAATGAATGCGAAGAAACCAGAGAGGAAGAAAATCCATGACAGGTTCCTAACTATTGGAAACAAACTGAGGGTTGCTGGAGGAAAGGTGGGTGGGGAGATGGAGTAACTGTGTGATGGGCATTAAGGAATGCATGTGATGTGATGAACACTGGGTGTTATACACAACTGATGAATTGTGGAACGCTACATTTGAAACTACTGGTGTACTCTCTGTTGGCTAATTCAATTTCAATGTTAAAAAAGTCTATTTTGTCTGATATAAGGATTGCTACTCTGACTTCTTTTGACATCCACTTGTATGATTAATGTTTCTCCACCTCTTAATTTCCATCTGCAGGTGTCTTTAGGTGTGAAATCTTTTATATATATATACAAACTCTGTCGTGCTCTTTTGCTTGGAGCATTTAGTCCATTTACATTCCAACTAATTATCATTAGACATGTATTTATTGATGTTTTGTTACTTGTTTCATAGTTTTTTGTGTAGTTTTTCTCTGATCCTTTCTTCTCTTGCTCTCTCTCTCATGGTTTGCTCGTTTTCTTTAATGATATTCTTGGATTTCTTTCCCTTTATCTTTTGCATGTGTATTAGAGGTTTGGGTTTGTGGTGACCCCCTGGATTATATATAGCCTTTTCAGTCTATATTAAGTTGAATGCTGTTTAAGTTCAAACCCACTGTTGACTCCTCCTCATGTGTTAGGGTATATGTTTTCATATTTTACATACTTTTATTTTGTGAATCCCTTAACTGATTTTTACAGAAATACTTATTTTTACTGCTTCCTTGATTCATTATTGTCATACTCTCACTTACGATTTTTTTCCACTCATAGTGTCCCCTTCAATATTTTTTGTAGTTAATTTAGTGGTCATGAACTCTTTTAGTTTGTGTGGCTAAGAAACTCTTTTTCTCCCCTTCTTTTCTGAAGGATAGGCTTGCTGGATAAATTATTCCTTGCTGCAGATTTTTCTCATTCAGCACTTTGAATATTTAACGCCACTTTCTTCTGTCCTGCATAGTTTCTGCTGAAAACTCAGCTGATAGATTTATGGGCTTTCCCTTGCATGTTAACTGTCTTCTTTTATCTTGCTGCTTTAAATGTTTTTTCTTTATCACTACCTTTTCCCATTTGGATTACTATGTATCTTGATGTGGACCTCCTTAGGTTGATTTTGTGGGAGGGGATCTCTATGCCTTATGGATTTGTATAGGTTTCCTTCACCAGATTAGGTTAAGTTTTCAGCTCTTCTTTGGTCAAATAGATTTTCTGCCCCCTTTTCCCCCTTTTCACCTTCTGGGATCCCTCTCATGTGGGTGTGGTTACACTGGATGGAGTCACTGAATTCCCTATGTCTCTTCTCATTTTTGCATACTTCTTTTTCCTCTCATTTGTTCCGCTTGATTACTTTCCATTACTGTCTTCTAGTTCATTAATTTGTTCCTCTGCTTCGTCCATCCTGCTAATTATTCTATCTAGTATATTCTTCATTTCATTTCTTGTGTTCCACATCTCTGATTATTTCTTTCATATCTCTTTGTTAAGAGTCTCAATGATGTTCCCCCTTCTGATGTCCTCCCTCTTTTCATTTCCCCAGTGAGTATCTTTATAATTGTTATCTTAAATTTTCTGTCAGGCATGTTCCTTATATCCATTTTGTTTAGGTCTCTTGCTGTGGCTTTGTCCTCTTCTTTCGTTTAGGACATAGTCCTCTGTCTGCTCATTTGGCCTACTTCTCAGAGAATATCTCTCTGTTAGGAAGGTCAGATATATTGCTTGTTCTTGAAAATACGGGGCAGAACATACATTTTTCACTTGGTGATGCTGGTTCTCCTCTGAAGGTAATGCATAGCAACAACAGAGACTGGATCTGGACTGTGTCATTGTGCACAACACATGGGGTGTGCTGTTTTAACAAGATGCATGCGTGTTCTGTGGGTGATGGGGAGACATATTGTTGTCAAGGATTGTGTGGGTCTTATCAGGGAGGGTATCCACAGCACTGGGACTGAAGCAGGTGTGGTAGGTGTGGGGATGGGCCATGGTTTATGCAAGTTAGTGATTGCTAGATTGTGCTTGGTCTTGCAGGTAGGTGTGTGTTTATAATGAGGGGCCGTAGAGGGAAATGGCACCTGCCAGCTCCTTTGTTCCTGGACAAGTCCCTTAGCAAACTCTGAGTTCAGGAACTATGTCTCCCTTGTTTAATCCTCAAGCACCTTTCAACCTGCTTCACCCAAGCTTCTCCACACTCTTTGCTCTGCTTAATCTTTAAGGACAGATCTCAGCTTCCTATCACCTTCTGTGCTCTCTCAGAGCTGAGACAGCTGATTTTTAAAAGTTCCAAGCTTTAAGTCTGCTGGTTGTATACGCTCACAAATGTCATCCCTTCTGATTTTCAAAGCCATAAGCTATGAGGATGTCTCTACGCTTTAGAGGCTCCCCGGTGTAGTAGTTTGTTTCTGGCCCCTCTGTGACTGTGGTTCCCTCCCTCTGGTGGTCAGAAATATGGGGTTTAGATTCCTACAGAGTCCTTGTCCTTCCTACCATCTTTGATGTGATTCCCTCTCTCCATTTAGTTGTATAGTTTTGTGGGGAAATCTGAAGGTCCATTTCTGGGTGACTCTGGTGTGAGTGTTACCTAGTTGTATCTGTGGGATGAGGTGAGTTTAGGGTCCTTCTACTCTGCCATCTTCCCCACAATTCAGTTTATTTTGTCTCATAAAAATATTACGACTCCAACTTTCTTTTCACTTCCATTTGCATGATAAATGGTTTTGTGTCCCATTACTTCCAATCTGCTTTTATTTTTAGGTCTGAAGTGATTCTCTGCTAGGCAGCATAGAGATGGGTCTTGCTTCCTCTTTACAGTCTATGTTTTCTGATTGGGATATTTAGTCCTTTTTTGTTAAAGCAATCATTGAGAAAGTATTTGTATCTCTCTAGTTGACTTCACAAGGAAAAGTGTGACAGGCTTCGCTCTGAGAAGGAGGTCTGCGTGGAACGCCTCTTTCAACTCATGGCTTGTTTCTGGCTGACGGAAGGCTTCTCAAGGGTGTGTACGGAAGCCTAGGGAAAAAGCGGCTACACTTCTCTCTCCGGGGGGAAAAAAGCAAGAACCCAAAAGCATCGGCGAGAAACCGTCTCTCAACGATCACCTTCTTTCCTGACGAGACAGAAACATGTTCAACTCTGTGTGTGTGTGTGTGTGTGTGTGTGTGTGTGTGTGTGAGGGCACGCGCGCGCGCGCGTGCGTGAGTGAATAAGGAGAGTGCCATGTACTGACCTGGGAAAAGCAAGTCTGCGTCTACGGCGACTCGCCACTAGCATCTTCAGGTATCCTGGAGAGAGAAGCATTTCCAAAAGTGGGTGTGGAAGCATCATGAAAGTGCCGTACGCTTTACTACCTTTCCCTGGACCTAACTCCGAGAAACGTCCTCCCTGACGATAGAAAAGAGCTGAGCCATCTCAAGGCTGCGTGTGATCGCACAGGGACAGTTCCCTGGACCTAACTCCGAGAAACGCGTCGGGGTACAAGGCAGCTTTCAACGGACGTCTTCTTTCGTGAGCCCAGAAGCGTTTGCATATGTAGGCGTGGAAGCGTCAGCAGAGCGCCGTAGACCCTCCCTCTAAGAGGCAACCTCGCTTCTGCGAAGCCGTCTTGCACCTGACATCCTTTGCCTTGGAGACGGGAGCCTTTTATATAGTCGTGGTGGAAGCACAAGGAACGTGCCGTGCCCTGTCCTCATCTCTTAGAAACAAGGCCGCGCGCAATGGGACTTTCAGCGTAGCATATGGACGGGGTCATGAAGTCAGTCGAGATTGCAAGTGGACGTGTGCAGGCATAAGGAGAGTGCCCTATCCTTAACTCCTTGAAAGCGTGACGGAGGGAGACCGTCTTTCAAGCGAACCCCTCTCCGGAGGATATATCGAAGCAGTGACAAAAGTGGATGTGGAAGCACAACGCAACGGTTCTATACGAAACTCGGAAAAGAAGGTGGTGTAGAAGGCAGCTTTCCCCCGCGTCTTGGTTCCGGTTTAGGGAAGGGATACTCACTGCGCGTGTGGAAGCCTAGGGAAAGTACCATGGGCTGATGTGTGAAAACCAAGCCTGCGCAGAACGCAACGTTCAGCGCACATCTTGTTTCACGAAGAGAGAAGCCTTTCCAATGTGTGCGTGGAAGCCTAAGGCCAAGTGCCATATATCCTTACCCCCACGGAAAACCGCTGTAGGAAACCCGTCGTTCAACTCACAGATTCCCGGAGGAAGTTTTTCTAAAGTGCGTGTGGAGGCCCAAGGAAAAGTGTGACAGGCTTCGCTCTGAGAAGGAGGTCTGTGTGGAACGCCTCTTTCAGCTCACGGCTTGTTTCTGGCTGAGGGAAGGCTTCTCAAGGGTGTGTACGGAAGCCTAGGCAAAAAGCGCATACACTTCACTCTCCGGGGGGAAAAGGGCAAGCACCCAAAAGCATTGGCGAGAAACCGTCTCTCAACGAACACCTCCTTTCCTGACGAGACAGAAACATGTTCAACTCTGTGTGTGTGTGTGTGTGTGTGTGTGTGTGTGCGCGCGCGCGCGCGTGAGTGAATAAGGAATGTGCCATGCACTCACCTGGGAAAAGCAAGTCTGCGTATACGGCAACTCTCCACTAACATCTTCAGGTATCCTGGAGAGAGAAGCATTTCCAAAAGTGGGTGTGGAAGCATCATGAATGTGCCGTACGCTTTACAACCGTTCAACACCCAAACTCAACACCCAAAAAACAAATAAGCGAGTCAAGAAATGGGCAGAAGATATGAACAGATATTTCTCCAAAGAAGACACACAAATGGCCAACAGACATATGACAAACTGCTCAACATCACTTGGCATGGGGAAAAAGAAATCCAAATGACAATGAGATACCACTTCACACCAGTCAGAATTGCAAAAATTAACAAGCGAAGAAATAACAAATGTTGGTGAGGAGAAAGGGGAACTCTCTTACACTTCTAAGTGGGAATGAAAACTGGTACAGCCACTTTGGAAAACAATATGGAGGTTCCTCAAGAACTTAAAAGAGAGCTCCCTTACAACCCAGCAATTTTACTTACCCCAAAGCTACAAATGTAGTGATCTGAAGGGGCAACTGCACCCCGAATGTTTATAGCGACATTGTCCACAATAGCCAAACCGTGGAAGGAACCAAGACATCCATCGACAGATAAATGGATAAAGAAAACATGGTATATACATATACAAAGGAATATGACTCAGCCATCAGAAAGGATCAATATTTAGCATATCGATGTGGAAGGCACTGGAGGGTATTATGCTGAGCAAAATAAGTCAGTCAGAGAAAAACAATTATTATATGGTTTTACTCATATGTGGAATAGAAGGAACAGCACAGAGGATCATAGGGGAAGGGAGGGAAAATGAATGCGAAGAAACCAGAGAGGAAGAAAATCCATGACAGGTTCCTAACTATTGGAAACAAACTGAGGGTTGCTGGAGGAAAGGTGGGTGGGGAGATGGAGTAACTGTGTGATGGGCATTAAGGAATGCATGTGATGTGATGAACACTGGGTGTTATACACAACTGATGAATTGTGGAACGCTACATTTGAAACTACTGGTGTACTCTCTGTTGGCTAATTCAATTTCAATGTTAAAAAAGTCTATTTTGTCTGATATAAGGATTGCTACTCTGACTTCTTTTGACATCCACTTGTATGATTAATGTTTCTCCACCTCTTAATTTCCATCTGCAGGTGTCTTTAGGTGTGAAATCTTTTATATATATATACAAACTCTGTCGTGCTCTTTTGCTTGGAGCATTTAGTCCATTTACATTCAAACTAATTATCATTAGACATGTATTTATTGATGTTTTGTTACTTGTTTCATAGTTTTTTGTGTAGTTTTTCTCTGATCCTTTCTTCTCTTGCTCTCTCTCTCATGGTTTGCTCGTTTTCTTTAATGATATTCTTGGATTTCTTTCCCTTTATCTTTTGCATGTGTATTAGAGGTTTGGGTTTGTGGTGACCCCCTGGATTATATATAGCCTTTTCAGTCTATATTAAGTTGAATGCTGTTTAAGTTCAAACCCACTGTTGACTCCTCCTCATGTGTTAGGGTATATGTTTTCATATTTTACATACTTTTATTTTGTGAATCCCTTAACTGATTTTTACAGAAATACTTATTTTTACTGCTTCCTTGATTCATTATTGTCATACTCTCACTTACGATTTTTTTCCACTCATAGTGTCCCCTTCAATATTTTTTGTAGTTAATTTAGTGGTCATGAACTCTTTTAGTTTGTGTGGCTAAGAAACTCTTTTTCTCCCCTTCTTTTCTGAAGGATAGGCTTGCTGGATAAATTATTCCTTGCTGCAGATTTTTCTCATTCAGCACTTTGAATATTTAACGCCACTTTCTTCTGTCCTGCATAGTTTCTGCTGAAAACTCAGCTGATAGATTTATGGGCTTTCCCTTGCATGTTAACTGTCTTCTTTTATCTTGCTGCTTTAAATGTTTTTTCTTTATCACTACCTTTTCCCATTTGGATTACTATGTATCTTGATGTGGACCTCCTTAGGTTGATTTTGTGGGAGGGGATCTCTATGCCTTATGGATTTGTATAGGTTTCCTTCACCAGATTAGGTTAAGTTTTCAGCTCTTCTTTGGTCAAATAGATTTTCTGCCCCCCTTTCCCCCTTTTCACCTTCTGGGATCCCTCTCATGTGGGTGTGGTTACACTGGATGGAGTCACTGAATTCCCTAAGTCTCTTCTCATTTTTGCATACTTCTTTTTCCTCTCATTTGTTCCGCTTGATTACTTTCCATTACTGTCTTCTAGTTCATTAATTTGTTCCTCTGCTTCGTCCATCCTGCTAATTATTCTATCTAGTATATTCTTCATTTCATTTCTTGTGTTCCACATCTCTGATTATTTCTTTCATATCTCTTTGTTAAGAGTCTCAATGATGTTCCCCCTTCTGATGTCCTCCCTCTTTTCATTTCCCCAGTGAGTATCTTTATAATTGTTATCTTAAATTTTCTGTCAGGCATGTTCCTTATATCCATTTTGTTTAGGTCTCTTGCTGTGGCTTTGTCCTCTTCTTTCGTTTAGGACATAGTCCTCTGTCTGCTCATTTGGCCTACTTCTCAGAGAATATCTCTCTGTTAGGAAGGTCAGATATATTGCTTGTTCTTGAAAATACGGGGCAGAACATACATTTTTCACTTGGTGATGCTGGTTCTCCTCTGAAGGTAATGCATAGCAACAACAGAGACTGGATCTGGACTGTGTCATTGTGCACAACACATGGGGTGTGCTGTTTTAACAAGATGCATGCGTGTTCTGTGGGTGATGGGGAGACATATTGTTGTCAAGGATTGTGTGGGTCTTATCAGGGAGGGTATCCACAGCACTGGGACTGAAGCAGGTGTGGTAGGTGTGGGGATGGGCCATGGTTTATGCAAGTTAGTGATTGCTAGATTGTGCTTGGTCTTGCAGGTAGGTGTGTGTTTATAATGAGGGGCCGTAGAGGGAAATGGCACCTGCCAGCTCCTTTGTTCCTGGACAAGTCCCTTAGCAAACTCTGAGTTCAGGAACTATGTCTCCCTTGTTTAATCCTCAAGCACCTTTCAACCTGCTTCACCCAAGCTTCTCCACACTCTTTGCTCCGCTTAATCTTTAAGGACAGATCTCAGCTTCCTATCACCTTCTGTGCTCTCTCAGAGCTGAGACAGCTGATTTTTAAAAGTTCCAAGCTTTAAGTCTGCTGGTTGTATACGCTCACAAATGTCATCCCTTCTGATTTTCAAAGCCATAAGCTATGAGGATGTCTCTACGCTTTAGAGGCTCCCCGGTGTAGTAGTTTGTTTCTGGCCCCTCTGTGACTGTGGTTCCCTCCCTCTGGTGGTCAGAAATATGGGGTTTAGATTCCTACAGAGTCCTTGTCCTTCCTACCATCTTTGATGTGATTCCCTCTCTCCATTTAGTTGTATAGTTTTGTGGGGAAATCTGAAGGTCCATTTCTGGGTGACTCTGGTGTGAGTGTTACCTAGTTGTATCTGTGGGATGAGGTGAGTTTAGGGTCCTTCTACTCTGCCATCTTCCCCACAATTCAGTTTATTTTGTCTCATAAAAATATTACGACTCCAACTTTCTTTTCACTTCCATTTGCATGATAAATGGTTTTGTGTCCCATTACTTCCAATCTGCTTTTATTTTTAGGTCTGAAGTGATTCTCTGCTAGGCAGCATAGAGATGGGTCTTGCTTCCTCTTTACAGTCTATGTTTTCTGATTGGGATATTTAGTCCTTTTTTGTTAAAGCAATCATTGAGAAAGTATTTGTATCTCTCTAGTTGACTTCACAAGGAAAAGTGTGACAGGCTTCGCTCTGAGAAGGAGGTCTGCGTGGAACGCCTCTTTCAACTCATGGCTTGTTTCTGGCTGACGGAAGGCTTCTCAAGGGTGTGTACGGAAGCCTAGGGAAAAAGCGGCTACACTTCTCTCTCCGGGGGGAAAAAAGCAAGAACCCAAAAGCATCGGCGAGAAACCGTCTCTCAACGATCACCTTCTTTCCTGACGAGACAGAAACATGTTCAACTCTGTGTGTGTGTGTGTGTGTGTGTGTGTGTGTGTGTGTGTGAGGGCACGCGCGCGCGCGCGTGCGTGAGTGAATAAGGAGAGTGCCATGTACTGACCTGGGAAAAGCAAGTCTGCGTCTACGGCGACTCGCCACTAGCATCTTCAGGTATCCTGGAGAGAGAAGCATTTCCAAAAGTGGGTGTGGAAGCATCATGAAAGTGCCGTACGCTTTACTACCTTTCCCTGGACCTAACTCCGAGAAACGTCCTCCCTGACGATAGAAAAGAGCTGAGCCATCTCAAGGCTGCGTGTGATCGCACAGGGACCGTTCCCTGGACCTAACTCCGAGAAACGCGTCGGGGTACAAGGCAGCTTTCAACGGACGTCTTCTTTCGTGAGCCCAGAAGCGTTTGCATATGTAGGCGTGGAAGCGTCAGCAGAGCGCCGTAGACCCTCCCTCTAAGAGGCAACCTCGCTTCTGCGAAGCCGTCTTGCACCTGACATCCTTTGCCTTGGAGACGGGAGCCTTTTATATAGTCGTGGTGGAAGCACAAGGAACGTGCCGTGCCCTGTCCTCATCTCTTAGAAACAAGGCCGCGCGCAATGGGACTTTCAGCGTAGCATATGGACGGGGTCATGAAGTCAGTCGAGATTGCAAGTGGACGTGTGCAGGCATAAGGAGAGTGCCCTATCCTTAACTCCTTGAAAGCGTGACGGAGGGAGACCGTCTTTCAAGCGAACCCCTCTCCGGAGGATATATCGAAGCAGTGACAAAAGTGGATGTGGAAGCACAACGCAACGGTTCTATACGAAACTCGGAAAAGAAGGTGGTGTAGAAGGCAGCTTTCCCCCGCGTCTTGGTTCCGGTTTAGGGAAGGGATACTCACTGCGCGTGTGGAAGCCTAGGGAAAGTACCATGGGCTGATGTGTGAAAACCAAGCCTGCGCAGAACGCAACGTTCAGCGCACATCTTGTTTCACGAAGAGAGAAGCCTTTCCAATGTGTGCGTGGAAGCCTAAGGCCAAGTGCCATATATCCTTACCCCCACGGAAAACCGCTGTAGGAAACCCGTCGTTCAACTCACAGATTCCCGGAGGAAGTTTTTCTAAAGTGCGTGTGGAGGCCCAAGGAAAAGTGTGACAGGCTTCGCTCTGAGAAGGAGGTCTGTGTGGAACGCCTCTTTCAGCTCACGGCTTGTTTCTGGCTGAGGGAAGGCTTCTCAAGGGTGTGTACGGAAGCCTAGGCAAAAAGCGCATACACTTCACTCTCCGGGGGGAAAAGGGCAAGCACCCAAAAGCATTGGCGAGAAACCGTCTCTCAACGAACACCTCCTTTCCTGACGAGACAGAAACATGTTCAACTCTGTGTGTGTGTGTGTGTGTGTGTGTGTGTGCGCGCGCGCGCGCGTGAGTGAATAAGGAATGTGCCATGCACTCACCTGGGAAAAGCAAGTCTGCGTATACGGCAACTCTCCACTAACATCTTCAGGTATCCTGGAGAGAGAAGCATTTCCAAAAGTGGGTGTGGAAGCATCATGAATGTGCCGTACGCTTTACAACCGTTCAACACCCAAACTCAACACCCAAAAAACAAATAAGCGAGTCAAGAAATGGGCAGAAGATATGAACAGATATTTCTCCAAAGAAGACACACAAATGGCCAACAGACATATGACAAACTGCTCAACATCACTTGGCATGGGGAAAAAGAAATCCAAATGACAATGAGATACCACTTCACACCAGTCAGAATTGCAAAAATTAACAAGCGAAGAAATAACAAATGTTGGTGAGGAGAAAGGGGAACTCTCTTACACTTCTAAGTGGGAATGAAAACTGGTACAGCCACTTTGGAAAACAATATGGAGGTTCCTCAAGAACTTAAAACAGAGCTCCCTTACAACCCAGCAATTTTATTTACCCCAAAGCTACAAATGTAGTGATCTGAAGGGGCAACTGCACCCCGAATGTTTATAGCGACATTGTCCACAATAGCCAAACCGTGGAAGGAACCAAGACATCCATCGACAGATAAATGGATAAAGAAAACATGGTATATACATATACAAAGGAATATGACTCAGCCATCAGAAAGGATCAATATTTAGCATATCGATGTGGAAGGCACTGGAGGGTATTATGCTGAGCAAAATAAGTCAGTCAGAGAAAAACAATTATTATATGGTTTTACTCATATGTGGAATAGAAGGAACAGCACAGAGGATCATAGGGGAAGGGAGGGAAAATGAATGCGAAGAAACCAGAGAGGAAGAAAATCCATGACAGGTTCCTAACTATTGGAAACAAACTGAGGGTTGCTGGAGGAAAGGTGGGTGGGGAGATGGAGTAACTGTGTGATGGGCATTAAGGAATGCATGTGATGTGATGAACACTGGGTGTTATACACAACTGATGAATTGTGGAACGCTACATTTGAAACTACTGGTGTACTCTCTGTTGGCTAATTCAATTTCAATGTTAAAAAAGTCTATTTTGTCTGATATAAGGATTGCTACTCTGACTTCTTTTGACATCCACTTGTATGATTAATGTTTCTCCACCTCTTAATTTCCATCTGCAGGTGTCTTTAGGTGTGAAATCTTTTATATATATATACAAACTCTGTCGTGCTCTTTTGCTTGGAGCATTTAGTCCATTTACATTCCAACTAATTATCATTAGACATGTATTTATTGATGTTTTGTTACTTGTTTCATAGTTTTTTGTGTAGTTTTTCTCTGATCCTTTCTTCTCTTGCTCTCTCTCTCATGGTTTGCTCGTTTTCTTTAATGATATTCTTGGATTTCTTTCCCTTTATCTTTTGCATGTGTATTAGAGGTTTGGGTTTGTGGTGACCCCCTGGATTATATATAGCCTTTTCAGTCTATATTAAGTTGAATGCTGTTTAAGTTCAAACCCACTGTTGACTCCTCCTCATGTGTTAGGGTATATGTTTTCATATTTTACATACTTTTATTTTGTGAATCCCTTAACTGATTTTTACAGAAATACTTATTTTTACTGCTTCCTTGATTCATTATTGTCATACTCTCACTTACGATTTTTTTCCACTCATAGTGTCCCCTTCAATATTTTTTGTAGTTAATTTAGTGGTCATGAACTCTTTTAGTTTGTGTGGCTAAGAAACTCTTTTTCTCCCCTTCTTTTCTGAAGGATAGGCTTGCTGGATAAATTATTCCTTGCTGCAGATTTTTCTCATTCAGCACTTTGAATATTTAACGCCACTTTCTTCTGTCCTGCATAGTTTCTGCTGAAAACTCAGCTGATAGATTTATGGGCTTTCCCTTGCATGTTAACTGTCTTCTTTTATCTTGCTGCTTTAAATGTTTTTTCTTTATCACTACCTTTTCCCATTTGGATTACTATGTATCTTGATGTGGACCTCCTTAGGTTGATTTTGTGGGAGGGGATCTCTATGCCTTATGGATTTGTATAGGTTTCCTTCACCAGATTAGGTTAAGTTTTCAGCTCTTCTTTGGTCAAATAGATTTTCTGCCCCCCTTTCCCCCTTTTCACCTTCTGGGATCCCTCTCATGTGGGTGTTGTTACACTGGATGGAGTCACTGAATTCCCTAAGTCTCTTCTCATTTTTGCATACTTCTTTTTCCTCTCATTTGTTCCGCTTGATTACTTTCCATTACTGTCTTCTAGTTCATTAATTTGTTCCTCTGCTTCGTCCATCCTGCTAATTATTCTATCTAGTATATTCTTCATTTCATTTCTTGTGTTCCACATCTCTGATTATTTCTTTCATATCTCTTTGTTAAGAGTCTCAATGATGTTCCCCCTTCTGATGTCCTCCCTCTTTTCATTTCCCCAGTGAGTATCTTTATAATTGTTATCTTAAATTTTCTGTCAGGCATGTTCCTTATATCCATTTTGTTTAGGTCTCTTGCTGTGGCTTTGTCCTCTTCTTTCGTTTAGGACATAGTCCTCTGTCTGCTCATTTGGCCTACTTCTCAGAGAATATCTCTCTGTTAGGAAGGTCAGATATATTGCTTGTTCTTGAAAATACGGGGCAGAACATACATTTTTCACTTGGTGATGCTGGTTCTCCTCTGAAGGTAATGCATAGCAACAACAGAGACTGGATCTGGACTGTGTCATTGTGCACAACACATGGGGTGTGCTGTTTTAACAAGATGCATGCGTGTTCTGTGGGTGATGGGGAGACATATTGTTGTCAAGGATTGTGTGGGTCTTATCAGGGAGGGTATCCACAGCACTGGGACTGAAGCAGGTGTGGTAGGTGTGGGGATGGGCCATGGTTTATGCAAGTTAGTGATTGCTAGATTGTGCTTGGTCTTGCAGGTAGGTGTGTGTTTATAATGAGGGGCCGTAGAGGGAAATGGCACCTGCCAGCTCCTTTGTTCCTGGACAAGTCCCTTAGCAAACTCTGAGTTCAGGAACTATGTCTCCCTTGTTTAATCCTCAAGCACCTTTCAACCTGCTTCACCCAAGCTTCTCCACACTCTTTGCTCTGCTTAATCTTTAAGGACAGATCTCAGCTTCCTATCACCTTCTGTGCTCTCTCAGAGCTGAGACAGCTGATTTTTAAAAGTTCCAAGCTTTAAGTCTGCTGGTTGTATACGCTCACAAATGTCATCCCTTCTGATTTTCAAAGCCATAAGCTATGAGGATGTCTCTACGCTTTAGAGGCTCCCCGGTGTAGTAGTTTGTTTCTGGCCCCTCTGTGACTGTGGTTCCCTCCCTCTGGTGGTCAGAAATATGGGGTTTAGATTCCTACAGAGTCCTTGTCCTTCCTACCATCTTTGATGTGATTCCCTCTCTCCATTTAGTTGTATAGTTTTGTGGGGAAATCTGAAGGTCCATTTCTGGGTGACTCTGGTGTGAGTGTTACCTAGTTGTATCTGTGGGATGAGGTGAGTTTAGGGTCCTTCTACTCTGCCATCTTCCCCACAATTCAGTTTATTTTGTCTCATAAAAATATTACGACTCCAACTTTCTTTTCACTTCCATTTGCATGATAAATGGTTTTGTGTCCCATTACTTCCAATCTGCTTTTATTTTTAGGTCTGAAGTGATTCTCTGCTAGGCAGCATAGAGATGGGTCTTGCTTCCTCTTTACAGTCTATGTTTTCTGATTGGGATATTTAGTCCTTTTTTGTTAAAGCAATCATTGAGAAAGTATTTGTATCTCTCTAGTTGACTTCACAAGGAAAAGTGTGACAGGCTTCGCTCTGAGAAGGAGGTCTGCGTGGAACGCCTCTTTCAACTCATGGCTTGTTTCTGGCTGACGGAAGGCTTCTCAAGGGTGTGTACGGAAGCCTAGGGAAAAAGCGGCTACACTTCTCTCTCCGGGGGGAAAAAAGCAAGAACCCAAAAGCATCGGCGAGAAACCGTCTCTCAACGATCACCTTCTTTCCTGACGAGACAGAAACATGTTCAACTCTGTGTGTGTGTGTGTGTGTGTGTGTGTGTGTGTGTGTGAGTGTGTGTGTGTGAGGGCCCGCGCGCGCGCGCGTGCGTGAGTGAATAAGGAGAGTGCCATGTACTGACCTGGGAAAAGCAAGTCTGCGTCTACGGCGACTCGCCACTAGCATCTTCAGGTATCCTGGAGAGAGAAGCATTTCCAAAAGTGGGTGTGGAAGCATCATGAAAGTGCCGTACGCTTTACTACCTTTCCCTGGACCTAACTCCGAGAAACGTCCTCCCTGACGATAGAAAAGAGCTGAGCCATCTCAAGGCTGCGTGTGATCGCACAGGGACAGTTCCCTGGACCTAACTCCGAGAAACGCGTCGGGGTACAAGGCAGCTTTCAACGGACGTCTTCTTTCGTGAGCCCAGAAGCGTTTGCATATGTAGGCGTGGAAGCGTCAGCAGAGCGCCGTAGACCCTCCCTCTAAGAGGCAACCTCGCTTCTGCGAAGCCGTCTTGCACCTGACATCCTTTGCCTTGGAGACGGGAGCCTTTTATATAGTCGTGGTGGAAGCACAAGGAACGTGCCGTGCCCTGTCCTCATCTCTTAGAAACAAGGCCGCGCGCAATGGGACTTTCAGCGTAGCATATGGACGGGGTCATGAAGTCAGTCGAGATTGCAAGTGGACGTGTGCAGGCATAAGGAGAGTGCCCTATCCTTAACTCCTTGAAAGCGTGACGGAGGGAGACCGTCTTTCAAGCGAACCCCTCTCCGGAGGATATATCGAAGCAGTGACAAAAGTGGATGTGGAAGCACAACGCAACGGTTCTATACGAAACTCGGAAAAGAAGGTGGTGTAGAAGGCAGCTTTCCCCCGCGTCTTGGTTCAGGTTTAGGGAAGGGATACTCACTGCGCGTGTGGAAGCCTAGGGAAAGTACCATGGGCTGATGTGTGAAAACCAAGCCTGCGCAGAACGCAACGTTCAGCGCACATCTTGTTTCACGAAGAGAGAAGCCTTTCCAATGTGTGCGTGGAAGCCTAAGGCCAAGTGCCATATATCCTTACCCCCACGGAAAACCGCTGTAGGAAACCCGTCGTTCAACTCACAGATTCCCGGAGGAAGTTTTTCTAAAGTGCGTGTGGAGGCCCAAGGAAAAGTGTGACAGGCTTCGCTCTGAGAAGGAGGTCTGTGTGGAACGCCTCTTTCAGCTCACGGCTTGTTTCTGGCTGAGGGAAGGCTTCTCAAGGGTGTGTACGGAAGCCTAGGCAAAAAGCGCATACACTTCACTCTCCGGGGGGAAAAGGGCAAGCACCCAAAAGCATTGGCGAGAAACCGTCTCTCAACGAACACCTCCTTTCCTGACGAGACAGAAACATGTTCAACTCTGTGTGTGTGTGTGTGTGTGTGTGTGTGTGCGCGCGCGCGCGCGTGAGTGAATAAGGAATGTGCCATGCACTCACCTGGGAAAAGCAAGTCTGCGTATACGGCAACTCTCCACTAACATCTTCAGGTATCCTGGAGAGAGAAGCATTTCCAAAAGTGGGTGTGGAAGCATCATGAATGTGCCGTACGCTTTACAACCGTTCAACACCCAAACTCAACACCCAAAAAACAAATAAGCGAGTCAAGAAATGGGCAGAAGATATGAACAGATATTTCTCCAAAGAAGACACACAAATGGCCAACAGACATATGACAAACTGCTCAACATCACTTGGCATGGGGAAAAAGAAATCCAAATGACAATGAGATACCACTTCACACCAGTCAGAATTGCAAAAATTAACAAGCGAAGAAATAACAAATGTTGGTGAGGAGAAAGGGGAACTCTCTTACACTTCTAAGTGGGAATGAAAACTGGTACAGCCACTTTGGAATACAATATGGAGGTTCCTCAAGAACTTAAAACAGAGCTCCCTTACAACCCAGCAATTTTATTTACCCCAAAGCTACAAATGTAGTGATCTGAAGGGGCAACTGCACCCCGAATGTTTATAGCGACATTGTCCACAATAGCCAAACCGTGGAAGGAACCAAGACATCCATCGACAGATAAATGGATAAAGAAAACATGGTATATACATATACAAAGGAATATGACTCAGCCATCAGAAAGGATCAATATTTAGCATATCGATGTGGAAGGCACTGGAGGGTATTATGCTGAGCAAAATAAGTCAGTCAGAGAAAAACAATTATTATATGGTTTTACTCATATGTGGAATAGAAGGAACAGCACAGAGGATCATAGGGGAAGGGAGGGAAAATGAATGCGAAGAAACCAGAGAGGAAGAAAATCCATGACAGGTTCCTAACTATTGGAAACAAACTGAGGGTTGCTGGAGGAAAGGTGGGTGGGGAGATGGAGTAACTGTGTGATGGGCATTAAGGAATGCATGTGATGTGATGAACACTGGGTGTTATACACAACTGATGAATTGTGGAACGCTACATTTGAAACTACTGGTGTACTCTCTGTTGGCTAATTCAATTTCAATGTTAAAAAAGTCTATTTTGTCTGATATAAGGATTGCTACTCTGACTTCTTTTGACATCCACTTGTATGATTAATGTTTCTCCACCTCTTAATTTCCATCTGCAGGTGTCTTTAGGTGTGAAATCTTTTATATATATATACAAACTCTGTCATGCTCTTTTGCTTGGAGCATTTAGTCCATTTACATTCCAACTAATTATCATTAGACATGTATTTATTGATGTTTTGTTACTTGTTTCATAGTTTTTTGTGTAGTTTTTCTCTGATCCTTTCTTCTCTTGCTCTCTCTCTCATGGTTTGCTCGTTTTCTTTAATGATATTCTTGGATTTCTTTCCCTTTATCTTTTGCATGTGTATTAGAGGTTTGGGTTTGTGGTGACCCCCTGGATTATATATAGCCTTTTCAGTCTATATTAAGTTGAATGCTGTTTAAGTTCAAACCCACTGTTGACTCCTCCTCATGTGTTAGGGTATATGTTTTCATATTTTACATACTTTTATTTTGTGAATCCCTTAACTGATTTTTACAGAAATACTTATTTTTACTGCTTCCTTGATTCATTATTGTCATACTCTCACTTACGATTTTTTTCCACTCATAGTGTCCCCTTCAATATTTTTTGTAGTTAATTTAGTGGTCATGAACTCTTTTAGTTTGTGTGGCTAAGAAACTCTTTTTCTCCCCTTCTTTTCTGAAGGATAGGCTTGCTGGATAAATTATTCCTTGCTGCAGATTTTTCTCATTCAGCACTTTGAATATTTAACGCCACTTTCTTCTGTCCTGCATAGTTTCTGCTGAAAACTCAGCTGATAGATTTATGGGCTTTCCCTTGCATGTTAACTGTCTTCTTTTATCTTGCTGCTTTAAATGTTTTTTCTTTATCACTACCTTTTCCCATTTGGATTACTATGTATCTTGATGTGGACCTCCTTAGGTTGATTTTGTGGGAGGGGATCTCTATGCCTTATGGATTTGTATAGGTTTCCTTCACCAGATTAGGTTAAGTTTTCAGCTCTTCTTTGGTCAAATAGATTTTCTGCCCCCCTTTCCCCCTTTTCACCTTCTGGGATCCCTCTCATGTGGGTGTTGTTACACTGGATGGAGTCACTGAATTCCCTAAGTCTCTTCTCATTTTTGCATACTTCTTTTTCCTCTCATTTGTTCCGCTTGATTACTTTCCATTACTGTCTTCTAGTTCATTAATTTGTTCCTCTGCTTCGTCCATCCTGCTAATTATTCTATCTAGTATATTCTTCATTTCATTTCTTGTGTTCCACATCTCTGATTATTTCTTTCATATCTCTTTGTTAAGAGTCTCAATGATGTTCCCCCTTCTGATGTCCTCCCTCTTTTCATTTCCCCAGTGAGTATCTTTATAATTGTTATCTTAAATTTTCTGTCAGGCATGTTCCTTATATCCATTTTGTTTAGGTCTCTTGCTGTGGCTTTGTCCTCTTCTTTCGTTTAGGACATAGTCCTCTGTCTGCTCATTTGGCCTACTTCTCAGAGAATATCTCTCTGTTAGGAAGGTCAGATATATTGCTTGTTCTTGAAAATACGGGGCAGAACATACATTTTTCACTTGGTGATGCTGGTTCTCCTCTGAAGGTAATGCATAGCAACAACAGAGACTGGATCTGGACTGTGTCATTGTGCACAACACATGGGGTGTGCTGTTTTAACAAGATGCATGCGTGTTCTGTGGGTGATGGGGAGACATATTGTTGTCAAGGATTGTGTGGGTCTTATCAGGGAGGGTATCCACAGCACTGGGACTGAAGCAGGTGTGGTAGGTGTGGGGATGGGCCATGGTTTATGCAAGTTAGTGATTGCTAGATTGTGCTTGGTCTTGCAGGTAGGTGTGTGTTTATAATGAGGGGCCGTAGAGGGAAATGGCACCTGCCAGCTCCTTTGTTCCTGGACAAGTCCCTTAGCAAACTCTGAGTTCAGGAACTATGTCTCCCTTGTTTAATCCTCAAGCACCTTTCAACCTGCTTCACCCAAGCTTCTCCACACTCTTTGCTCTGCTTAATCTTTAAGGACAGATCTCAGCTTCCTATCACCTTCTGTGCTCTCTCAGAGCTGAGACAGCTGATTTTTAAAAGTTCCAAGCTTTAAGTCTGCTGGTTGTATACGCTCACAAATGTCATCCCTTCTGATTTTCAAAGCCATAAGCTATGAGGATGTCTCTACGCTTTAGAGGCTCCCCGGTGTAGTAGTTTGTTTCTGGCCCCTCTGTGACTGTGGTTCCCTCCCTCTGGTGGTCAGAAATATGGGGTTTAGATTCCTACAGAGTCCTTGTCCTTCCTACCATCTTTGATGTGATTCCCTCTCTCCATTTAGTTGTATAGTTTTGTGGGGAAATCTGAAGGTCCATTTCTGGGTGACTCTGGTGTGAGTGTTACCTAGTTGTATCTGTGGGATGAGGTGAGTTTAGGGTCCTTCTACTCTGCCATCTTCCCCACAATTCAGTTTATTTTGTCTCATAAAAATATTACGACTCCAACTTTCTTTTCACTTCCATTTGCATGATAAATGGTTTTGTGTCCCATTACTTCCAATCTGCTTTTATTTTTAGGTCTGAAGTGATTCTCTGCTAGGCAGCATAGAGATGGGTCTTGCTTCCTCTTTACAGTCTATGTTTTCTGATTGGGATATTTAGTCCTTTTTTGTTAAAGCAATCATTGAGAAAGTATTTGTATCTCTCTAGTTGACTTCACAAGGAAAAGTGTGACAGGCTTCGCTCTGAGAAGGAGGTCTGCGTGGAACGCCTCTTTCAACTCATGGCTTGTTTCTGGCTGACGGAAGGCTTCTCAAGGGTGTGTACGGAAGCCTAGGGAAAAAGCGGCTACACTTCTCTCTCCGGGGGGAAAAAAGCAAGAACCCAAAAGCATCGGCGAGAAACCGTCTCTCAACGATCACCTTCTTTCCTGACGAGACAGAAACATGTTCAACTCTGTGTGTGTGTGTGTGTGTGTGTGTGTGTGTGTGTGTGTGAGGGCACGCGCGCGCGCGCGTGCGTGAGTGAATAAGGAGAGTGCCATGTACTGACCTGGGAAAAGCAAGTCTGCGTCTACGGCGACTCGCCACTAGCATCTTCAGGTATCCTGGAGAGAGAAGCATTTCCAAAAGTGGGTGTGGAAGCATCATGAAAGTGCCGTACGCTTTACTACCTTTCCCTGGACCTAACTCCGAGAAACGTCCTCCCTGACGATAGAAAAGAGCTGAGCCATCTCAAGGCTGCGTGTGATCGCACAGGGACAGTTCCCTGGACCTAACTCCGAGAAACGCGTCGGGGTACAAGGCAGCTTTCAACGGACGTCTTCTTTCGTGAGCCCAGAAGCGTTTGCATATGTAGGCGTGGAAGCGTCAGCAGAGCGCCGTAGACCCTCCCTCTAAGAGGCAACCTCGCTTCTGCGAAGCCGTCTTGCACCTGACATCCTTTGCCTTGGAGACGGGAGCCTTTTATATAGTCGTGGTGGAAGCACAAGGAACGTGCCGTGCCCTGTCCTCATCTCTTAGAAACAAGGCCGCGCGCAATGGGACTTTCAGCGTAGCATATGGACGGGGTCATGAAGTCAGTCGAGATTGCAAGTGGACGTGTGCAGGCATAAGGAGAGTGCCCTATCCTTAACTCCTTGAAAGCGTGACGGAGGGAGACCGTCTTTCAAGCGAACCCCTCTCCGGAGGATATATCGAAGCAGTGACAAAAGTGGATGTGGAAGCACAACGCAACGGTTCTATACGAAACTCGGAAAAGAAGGTGGTGTAGAAGGCAGCTTTCCCCCGCGTCTTGGTTCCGGTTTAGGGAAGGGATACTCACTGCGCGTGTGGAAGCCTAGGGAAAGTACCATGGGCTGATGTGTGAAAACCAAGCCTGCGCAGAACGCAACGTTCAGCGCACATCTTGTTTCACGAAGAGAGAAGCCTTTCCAATGTGTGCGTGGAAGCCTAAGGCCAAGTGCCATATATCCTTACCCCCACGGAAAACCGCTGTAGGAAACCCGTCGTTCAACTCACAGATTCCCGGAGGAAGTTTTTCTAAAGTGCGTGTGGAGGCCCAAGGAAAAGTGTGACAGGCTTCGCTCTGAGAAGGAGGTCTGTGTGGAACGCCTCTTTCAGCTCACGGCTTGTTTCTGGCTGAGGGAAGGCTTCTCAAGGGTGTGTACGGAAGCCTAGGCAAAAAGCGCATACACTTCACTCTCCGGGGGGAAAAGGGCAAGCACCCAAAAGCATTGGCGAGAAACCGTCTCTCAACGAACACCTCCTTTCCTGACGAGACAGAAACATGTTCAACTCTGTGTGTGTGTGTGTGTGTGTGTGTGTGTGTGTGCGCGCGCGCGCGCGTGAGTGAATAAGGAATGTGCCATGCACTCACCTGGGAAAAGCAAGTCTGCGTATACGGCAACTCTCCACTAACATCTTCAGGTATCCTGGAAAGAGAAGCATTTCCAAAAGTGGGTGTGGAAGCATCATGAATGTGCCGTACGCTTTACAACCGTTCAACACCCAAACTCAACACCCAAAAAACAAATAAGCGAGTCAAGAAATGGGCAGAAGATATGAACAGATATTTCTCCAAAGAAGACACACAAATGGCCAACAGACATATGACAAACTGCTCAACATCACTTGGCATGGGGAAAAAGAAATCCAAATGACAATGAGATACCACTTCACACCAGTCAGAATTGCAAAAATTAACAAGCGAAGAAATAACAAATGTTGGTGAGGAGAAAGGGGAACTCTCTTACACTTCTAAGTGGGAATGAAAACTGGTACAGCCACTTTGGAAAACAATATGGAGGTTCCTCAAGAACTTAAAAGAGAGCTCCCTTACAACCCAGCAATTTTATTTACCCCAAAGCTACAAATGTAGTGATCTGAAGGGGCAACTGCACCCCGAATGTTTATAGCGACATTGTCCACAATAGCCAAACCGTGGAAGGAACCAAGACATCCATCGACAGATAAATGGATAAAGAAAACATGGTATATACATATACAAAGGAATATGACTCAGCCATCAGAAAGGATCAATATTTAGCATATCGATGTGGAAGGCACTGGAGGGTATTATGCTGAGCAAAATAAGTCAGTCAGAGAAAAACAATTATTATATGGTTTTACTCATATGTGGAATAGAAGGAACAGCACAGAGGATCATAGGGGAAGGGAGGGAAAATGAATGCGAAGAAACCAGAGAGGAAGAAAATCCATGACAGGTTCCTAACTATTGGAAACAAACTGAGGGTTGCTGGAGGAAAGGTGGGTGGGGAGATGGAGTAACTGTGTGATGGGCATTAAGGAATGCATGTGATGTGATGAACACTGGGTGTTATACACAACTGATGAATTGTGGAACGCTACATTTGAAACTACTGGTGTACTCTCTGTTGGCTAATTCAATTTCAATGTTAAAAAAGTCTATTTTGTCTGATATAAGGATTGCTACTCTGACTTCTTTTGACATCCACTTGTATGATTAATGTTTCTCCACCTCTTAATTTCCATCTGCAGGTGTCTTTAGGTGTGAAATCTTTTATATATATATACAAACTCTGTCGTGCTCTTTTGCTTGGAGCATTTAGTCCATTTACATTCAAACTAATTATCATTAGACATGTATTTATTGATGTTTTGTTACTTGTTTCATAGTTTTTTGTGTAGTTTTTCTCTGATCCTTTCTTCTCTTGCTCTCTCTCTCATGGTTTGCTCGTTTTCTTTAATGATATTCTTGGATTTCTTTCCCTTTATCTTTTGCATGTGTATTAGAGGTTTGGGTTTGTGGTGACCCCCTGGATTATATATAGCCTTTTCAGTCTATATTAAGTTGAATGCTGTTTAAGTTCAAACCCACTGTTGACTCCTCCTCATGTGTTAGGGTATATGTTTTCATATTTTACATACTTTTATTTTGTGAATCCCTTAACTGATTTTTACAGAAATACTTATTTTTACTGCTTCCTTGATTCATTATTGTCATACTCTCACTTACGATTTTTTTCCACTCATAGTGTCCCCTTCAATATTTTTTGTAGTTAATTTAGTGGTCATGAACTCTTTTAGTTTGTGTGGCTAAGAAACTCTTTTTCTCCCCTTCTTTTCTGAAGGATAGGCTTGCTGGATAAATTATTCCTTGCTGCAGATTTTTCTCATTCAGCACTTTGAATATTTAACGCCACTTTCTTCTGTCCTGCATAGTTTCTGCTGAAAACTCAGCTGATAGATTTATGGGCTTTCCCTTGCATGTTAACTGTCTTCTTTTATCTTGCTGCTTTAAATGTTTTTTCTTTATCACTACCTTTTCCCATTTGGATTACTATGTATCTTGATGTGGACCTCCTTAGGTTGATTTTGTGGGAGGGGATCTCTATGCCTTATGGATTTGTATAGGTTTCCTTCACCAGATTAGGTTAAGTTTTCAGCTCTTCTTTGGTCAAATAGATTTTCTGCCCCCCTTTCCCCCTTTTCACCTTCTGGGATCCCTCTCATGTGGGTGTGGTTACACTGGATGGAGTCACTGAATTCCCTAAGTCTCTTCTCATTTTTGCATACTTCTTTTTCCTCTCATTTGTTCCGCTTGATTACTTTCCATTACTGTCTTCTAGTTCATTAATTTGTTCCTCTGCTTCGTCCATCCTGCTAATTATTCTATCTAGTATATTCTTCATTTCATTTCTTGTGTTCCACATCTCTGATTATTTCTTTCATATCTCTTTGTTAAGAGTCTCAATGATGTTCCCCCTTCTGATGTCCTCCCTCTTTTCATTTCCCCAGTGAGTATCTTTATAATTGTTATCTTAAATTTTCTGTCAGGCATGTTCCTTATATCCATTTTGTTTAGGTCTCTTGCTGTGGCTTTGTCCTCTTCTTTCGTTTAGGACATAGTCCTCTGTCTGCTCATTTGGCCTACTTCTCAGAGAATATCTCTCTGTTAGGAAGGTCAGATATATTGCTTGTTCTTGAAAATACGGGGCAGAACATACATTTTTCACTTGGTGATGCTGGTTCTCCTCTGAAGGTAATGCATAGCAACAACAGAGACTGGATCTGGACTGTGTCATTGTGCACAACACATGGGGTGTGCTGTTTTAACAAGATGCATGCGTGTTCTGTGGGTGATGGGGAGACATATTGTTGTCAAGGATTGTGTGGGTCTTATCAGGAAGGGTATCCACAGCACTGGGACTGAAGCAGGTGTGGTAGGTGTGGGGATGGGCCATGGTTTATGCAAGTTAGTGATTGCTAGATTGTGCTTGGTCTTGCAGGTAGGTGTGTGTTTATAATGAGGGGCCGTAGAGGGAAATGGCACCTGCCAGCTCCTTTGTTCCTGGACAAGTCCCTTAGCAAACTCTGAGTTCAGGAACTATGTCTCCCTTGTTTAATCCTCAAGCACCTTTCAACCTGCTTCACCCAAGCTTCTCCACACTCTTTGCTCCGCTTAATCTTTAAGGACAGATCTCAGCTTCCTATCACCTTCTGTGCTCTCTCAGAGCTGAGACAGCTGATTTTTAAAAGTTCCAAGCTTTAAGTCTGCTGGTTGTATACGCTCACAAATGTCATCCCTTCTGATTTTCAAAGCCATAAGCTATGAGGATGTCTCTACGCTTTAGAGGCTCCCCGGTGTAGTAGTTTGTTTCTGGCCCCTCTGTGACTGTGGTTCCCTCCCTCTGGTGGTCAGAAATATGGGGTTTAGATTCCTACAGAGTCCTTGTCCTTCCTACCATCTTTGATGTGATTCCCTCTCTCCATTTAGTTGTATAGTTTTGTGGGGAAATCTGAAGGTCCATTTCTGGGTGACTCTGGTGTGAGTGTTACCTAGTTGTATCTGTGGGATGAGGTGAGTTTAGGGTCCTTCTACTCTGCCATCTTCCCCACAATTCAGTTTATTTTGTCTCATAAAAATATTACGACTCCAACTTTCTTTTCACTTCCATTTGCATGATAAATGGTTTTGTGTCCCATTACTTCCAATCTGCTTTTATTTTTAGGTCTGAAGTGATTCTCTGCTAGGCAGCATAGAGATGGGTCTTGCTTCCTCTTTACAGTCTATGTTTTCTGATTGGGATATTTAGTCCTTTTTTGTTAAAGCAATCATTGAGAAAGTATTTGTATCTCTCTAGTTGACTTCACAAGGAAAAGTGTGACAGGCTTCGCTCTGAGAAGGAGGTCTGCGTGGAACGCCTCTTTCAACTCATGGCTTGTTTCTGGCTGACGGAAGGCTTCTCAAGGGTGTGTACGGAAGCCTAGGGAAAAAGCGGCTACACTTCTCTCTCCGGGGGGAAAAAAGCAAGAACCCAAAAGCATCGGCGAGAAACCGTCTCTCAACGATCACCTTCTTTCCTGACGAGACAGAAACATGTTCAACTCTGTGTGTGTGTGTGTGTGTGTGTGTGTGTGTGTGTGTGTGAGGGCACGCGCGCGCGCGCGTGCGTGAGTGAATAAGGAGAGTGCCATGTACTGACCTGGGAAAAGCAAGTCTGCGTCTACGGCGACTCGCCACTAGCATCTTCAGGTATCCTGGAGAGAGAAGCATTTCCAAAAGTGGGTGTGGAAGCATCATGAAAGTGCCGTACGCTTTACTACCTTTCCCTGGACCTAACTCCGAGAAACGTCCTCCCTGACGATAGAAAAGAGCTGAGCCATCTCAAGGCTGCGTGTGATCGCACAGGGACCGTTCCCTGGACCTAACTCCGAGAAACGCGTCGGGGTACAAGGCAGCTTTCAACGGACGTCTTCTTTCGTGAGCCCAGAAGCGTTTGCATATGTAGGCGTGGAAGCGTCAGCAGAGCGCCGTAGACCCTCCCTCTAAGAGGCAACCTCGCTTCTGCGAAGCCGTCTTGCACCTGACATCCTTTGCCTTGGAGACGGGAGCCTTTTATATAGTCGTGGTGGAAGCACAAGGAACGTGCCGTGCCCTGTCCTCATCTCTTAGAAACAAGGCCGCGCGCAATGGGACTTTCAGCGTAGCATATGGACGGGGTCATGAAGTCAGTCGAGATTGCAAGTGGACGTGTGCAGGCATAAGGAGAGTGCCCTATCCTTAACTCCTTGAAAGCGTGACGGAGGGAGACCGTCTTTCAAGCGAACCCCTCTCCGGAGGATATATCGAAGCAGTGACAAAAGTGGATGTGGAAGCACAACGCAACGGTTCTATACGAAACTCGGAAAAGAAGGTGGTGTAGAAGGCAGCTTTCCCCCGCGTCTTGGTTCAGGTTTAGGGAAGGGATACTCACTGCGCGTGTGGAAGCCTAGGGAAAGTACCATGGGCTGATGTGTGAAAACCAAGCCTGCGCAGAACGCAACGTTCAGCGCACATCTTGTTTCACGAAGAGAGAAGCCTTTCCAATGTGTGCGTGGAAGCCTAAGGCCAAGTGCCATATATCCTTACCCCCACGGAAAACCGCTGTAGGAAACCCGTCGTTCAACTCACAGATTCCCGGAGGAAGTTTTTCTAAAGTGCGTGTGGAGGCCCAAGGAAAAGTGTGACAGGCTTCGCTCTGAGAAGGAGGTCTGTGTGGAACGCCTCTTTCAGCTCACGGCTTGTTTCTGGCTGAGGGAAGGCTTCTCAAGGGTGTGTACGGAAGCCTAGGCAAAAAGCGCATACACTTCACTCTCCGGGGGGAAAAGGGCAAGCACCCAAAAGCATTGGCGAGAAACCGTCTCTCAACGAACACCTCCTTTCCTGACGAGACAGAAACATGTTCAACTCTGTGTGTGTGTGTGTGTGTGTGTGTGTGTGCGCGCGCGCGCGCGTGAGTGAATAAGGAATGTGCCATGCACTCACCTGGGAAAAGCAAGTCTGCGTATACGGCAACTCTCCACTAACATCTTCAGGTATCCTGGAGAGAGAAGCATTTCCAAAAGTGGGTGTGGAAGCATCATGAATGTGCCGTACGCTTTACAACCGTTCAACACCCAAACTCAACACCCAAAAAACAAATAAGCGAGTCAAGAAATGGGCAGAAGATATGAACAGATATTTCTCCAAAGAAGACACACAAATGGCCAACAGACATATGACAAACTGCTCAACATCACTTGGCATGGGGAAAAAGAAATCCAAATGACAATGAGATACCACTTCACACCAGTCAGAATTGCAAAAATTAACAAGCGAAGAAATAACAAATGTTGGTGAGGAGAAAGGGGAACTCTCTTACACTTCTAAGTGGGAATGAAAACTGGTACAGCCACTTTGGAAAACAATATGGAGGTTCCTCAAGAACTTAAAACAGAGCTCCCTTACAACCCAGCAATTTTATTTACCCCAAAGCTACAAATGTAGTGATCTGAAGGGGCAACTGCACCCCGAATGTTTATAGCGACATTGTCCACAATAGCCAAACCGTGGAAGGAACCAAGACATCCATCGACAGATAAATGGATAAAGAAAACATGGTATATACATATACAAAGGAATATGACTCAGCCATCAGAAAGGATCAATATTTAGCATATCGATGTGGAAGGCACTGGAGGGTATTATGCTGAGCAAAATAAGTCAGTCAGAGAAAAACAATTATTATATGGTTTTACTCATATGTGGAATAGAAGGAACAGCACAGAGGATCATAGGGGAAGGGAGGGAAAATGAATGCGAAGAAACCAGAGAGGAAGAAAATCCATGACAGGTTCCTAACTATTGGAAACAAACTGAGGGTTGCTGGAGGAAAGGTGGGTGGGGAGATGGAGTAACTGTGTGATGGGCATTAAGGAATGCATGTGATGTGATGAACACTGGGTGTTATACACAACTGATGAATTGTGGAACGCTACATTTGAAACTACTGGTGTACTCTCTGTTGGCTAATTCAATTTCAATGTTAAAAAAGTCTATTTTGTCTGATATAAGGATTGCTACTCTGACTTCTTTTGACATCCACTTGTATGATTAATGTTTCTCCACCTCTTAATTTCCATCTGCAGGTGTCTTTAGGTGTGAAATCTTTTATATATATATACAAACTCTGTCGTGCTCTTTTGCTTGGAGCATTTAGTCCATTTACATTCAAACTAATTATCATTAGACATGTATTTATTGATGTTTTGTTACTTGTTTCATAGTTTTTTGTGTAGTTTTTCTCTGATCCTTTCTTCTCTTGCTCTCTCTCTCATGGTTTGCTCGTTTTCTTTAATGATATTCTTGGATTTCTTTCCCTTTATCTTTTGCATGTGTATTAGAGGTTTGGGTTTGTGGTGACCCCCTGGATTATATATAGCCTTTTCAGTCTATATTAAGTTGAATGCTGTTTAAGTTCAAACCCACTGTTGACTCCTCCTCATGTGTTAGGGTATATGTTTTCATATTTTACATACTTTTATTTTGTGAATCCCTTAACTGATTTTTACAGAAATACTTATTTTTACTGCTTCCTTGATTCATTATTGTCATACTCTCACTTACGATTTTTTTCCACTCATAGTGTCCCCTTCAATATTTTTTGTAGTTAATTTAGTGGTCATGAACTCTTTTAGTTTGTGTGGCTAAGAAACTCTTTTTCTCCCCTTCTTTTCTGAAGGATAGGCTTGCTGGATAAATTATTCCTTGCTGCAGATTTTTCTCATTCAGCACTTTGAATATTTAACGCCACTTTCTTCTGTCCTGCATAGTTTCTGCTGAAAACTCAGCTGATAGATTTATGGGCTTTCCCTTGCATGTTAACTGTCTTCTTTTATCTTGCTGCTTTAAATGTTTTTTCTTTATCACTACCTTTTCCCATTTGGATTACGATGTATCTTGATGTGGACCTCCTTAGGTTGATTTTGTGGGAGGGGATCTCTATGCCTTATGGATTTGTATAGGTTTCCTTCACCAGATTAGGTTAAGTTTTCAGCTCTTCTTTGGTCAAATAGATTTTCTGCCCCCTTTTCCCCCTTTTCACCTTCTGGGATCCCTCTAATGTGGGTGTTGTTACACTGGATGGAGTCACTGAATTCCCTATGTCTCTTCTCATTTTTGCATACTTCTTTTTCCTCTCATTTGTTCCGCTTGATTACTTTCCATTACTGTCTTCTAGTTCATTAATTTGTTCCTCTGCTTCGTCCATCCTGCTAATTATTCTATCTAGTATATTCTTCATTTCATTTCTTGTGTTCCACATCTCTGATTATTTCTTTCATATCTCTTTGTTAAGAGTCTCAATGATGTTCCCCCTTCTGATGTCCTCCCTCTTTTCATTTCCCCAGTGAGTATCTTTATAATTGTTATCTTAAATTTTCTGTCAGGCATGTTCCTTATATCCATTTTGTTTAGGTCTCTTGCTGTGGCTTTGTCCTCTTCTTTCGTTTAGGACATAGTCCTCTGTCTGCTCATTTGGCCTACTTCTCAGAGAATATCTCTCTGTTAGGAAGGTCAGATATATTGCTTGTTCTTGAAAATACGGGGCAGAACATACATTTTTCACTTGGTGATGCTGGTTCTCCTCTGAAGGTAATGCATAGCAACAACAGAGACTGGATCTGGACTGTGTCATTGTGCACAACACATGGGGTGTGCTGTTTTAACAAGATGCATGCGTGTTCTGTGGGTGATGGGGAGACATATTGTTGTCAAGGATTGTGTGGGTCTTATCAGGGAGGGTATCCACAGCACTGGGACTGAAGCAGGTGTGGTAGGTGTGGGGATGGGCCATGGTTTATGCAAGTTAGTGATTGCTAGATTGTGCTTGGTCTTGCAGGTAGGTGTGTGTTTATAATGAGGGGCCGTAGAGGGAAATGGCACCTGCCAGCTCCTTTGTTCCTGGACAAGTCCCTTAGCAAACTCTGAGTTCAGGAACTATGTCTCCCTTGTTTAATCCTCAAGCACCTTTCAACCTGCTTCACCCAAGCTTCTCCACACTCTTTGCTCTGCTTAATCTTTAAGGACAGATCTCAGCTTCCTATCACCTTCTGTGCTCTCTCAGAGCTGAGACAGCTGATTTTTAAAAGTTCCAAGCTTTAAGTCTGCTGGTTGTATACGCTCACAAATGTCATCCCTTCTGATTTTCAAAGCCATAAGCTATGAGGATGTCTCTACGCTTTAGAGGCTCCCCGGTGTAGTAGTTTGTTTCTGGCCCCTCTGTGACTGTGGTTCCCTCCCTCTGGTGGTCAGAAATATGGGGTTTAGATTCCTACAGAGTCCTTGTCCTTCCTACCATCTTTGATGTGATTCCCTCTCTCCATTTAGTTGTATAGTTTTGTGGGGAAATCTGAAGGTCCATTTCTGGGTGACTCTGGTGTGAGTGTTACCTAGTTGTATCTGTGGGATGAGGTGAGTTTAGGGTCCTTCTACTCTGCCATCTTCCCCACAATTCAGTTTATTTTGTCTCATAAAAATATTACGACTCCAACTTTCTTTTCACTTCCATTTGCATGATAAATGGTTTTGTGTCCCATTACTTCCAATCTGCTTTTATTTTTAGGTCTGAAGTGATTCTCTGCTAGGCAGCATAGAGATGGGTCTTGCTTCCTCTTTACAGTCTATGTTTTCTGATTGGGATATTTAGTCCTTTTTTGTTAAAGCAATCATTGAGAAAGTATTTGTATCTCTCTAGTTGACTTCACAAGGAAAAGTGTGACAGGCTTCGCTCTGAGAAGGAGGTCTGCGTGGAACGCCTCTTTCAACTCATGGCTTGTTTCTGGCTGACGGAAGGCTTCTCAAGGGTGTGTACGGAAGCCTAGGGAAAAAGCGGCTACACTTCTCTCTCCGGGGGGAAAAAAGCAAGAACCCAAAAGCATCGGCGAGAAACCGTCTCTCAACGATCACCTTCTTTCCTGACGAGACAGAAACATGTTCAACTCTGTGTGTGTGTGTGTGTGTGTGTGTGTGTGTGTGTGTGTGTGAGGGCACGCGCGCGCGCGCGTGCGTGAGTGAATAAGGAGAGTGCCATGTACTGACCTGGGAAAAGCAAGTCTGCGTCTACGGCGACTCGCCACTAGCATCTTCAGGTATCCTGGAGAGAGAAGCATTTCCAAAAGTGGGTGTGGAAGCATCATGAAAGTGCCGTACGCTTTACTACCTTTCCCTGGACCTAACTCCGAGAAACGTCCTCCCTGACGATAGAAAAGAGCTGAGCCATCTCAAGGCTGCGTGTGATCGCACAGGGACCGTTCCCTGGACCTAACTCCGAGAAACGCGTCGGGGTACAAGGCAGCTTTCAACGGACGTCTTCTTTCGTGAGCCCAGAAGCGTTTGCATATGTAGGCGTGGAAGCGTCAGCAGAGCGCCGTAGACCCTCCCTCTAAGAGGCAACCTCGCTTCTGCGAAGCCGTCTTGCACCTGACATCCTTTGCCTTGGAGACGGGAGCCTTTTATATAGTCGTGGTGGAAGCACAAGGAACGTGCCGTGCCCTGTCCTCATCTCTTAGAAACAAGGCCGCGCGCAATGGGACTTTCAGCGTAGCATATGGACGGGGTCATGAAGTCAGTCGAGATTGCAAGTGGACGTGTGCAGGCATAAGGAGAGTGCCCTATCCTTAACTCCTTGAAAGCGTGACGGAGGGAGACCGTCTTTCAAGCGAACCCCTCTCCGGAGGATATATCGAAGCAGTGACAAAAGTGGATGTGGAAGCACAACGCAACGGTTCTATACGAAACTCGGAAAAGAAGGTGGTGTAGAAGGCAGCTTTCCCCCGCGTCTTGGTTCAGGTTTAGGGAAGGGATACTCACTGCGCGTGTGGAAGCCTAGGGAAAGTACCATGGGCTGATGTGTGAAAACCAAGCCTGCGCAGAACGCAACGTTCAGCGCACATCTTGTTTCACGAAGAGAGAAGCCTTTCCAATGTGTGCGTGGAAGCCTAAGGCCAAGTGCCATATATCCTTACCCCCACGGAAAACCGCTGTAGGAAACCCGTCGTTCAACTCACAGATTCCCGGAGGAAGTTTTTCTAAAGTGCGTGTGGAGGCCCAAGGAAAAGTGTGACAGGCTTCGCTCTGAGAAGGAGGTCTGTGTGGAACGCCTCTTTCAGCTCACGGCTTGTTTCTGGCTGAGGGAAGGCTTCTCAAGGGTGTGTACGGAAGCCTAGGCAAAAAGCGCATACACTTCACTCTCCGGGGGGAAAAGGGCAAGCACCCAAAAGCATTGGCGAGAAACCGTCTCTCAACGAACACCTCCTTTCCTGACGAGACAGAAACATGTTCAACTCTGTGTGTGTGTGTGTGTGTGTGTGTGTGCGCGCGCGCGCGCGTGAGTGAATAAGGAATGTGCCATGCACTCACCTGGGAAAAGCAAGTCTGCGTATACGGCAACTCTCCACTAACATCTTCAGGTATCCTGGAGAGAGAAGCATTTCCAAAAGTGGGTGTGGAAGCATCATGAATGTGCCGTACGCTTTACAACCGTTCAACACCCAAACTCAACACCCAAAAAACAAATAAGCGAGTCAAGAAATGGGCAGAAGATATGAACAGATATTTCTCCAAAGAAGACACACAAATGGCCAACAGACATATGACAAACTGCTCAACATCACTTGGCATGGGGAAAAAGAAATCCAAATGACAATGAGATACCACTTCACACCAGTCAGAATTGCAAAAATTAACAAGCGAAGAAATAACAAATGTTGGTGAGGAGAAAGGGGAACTCTCTTACACTTCTAAGTGGGAATGAAAACTGGTACAGCCACTTTGGAAAACAATATGGAGGTTCCTCAAGAACTTAAAACAGAGCTCCCTTACAACCCAGCAATTTTATTTACCCCAAAGCTACAAATGTAGTGATCTGAAGGGGCAACTGCACCCCGAATGTTTATAGCGACATTGTCCACAATAGCCAAACCGTGGAAGGAACCAAGACATCCATCGACAGATAAATGGATAAAGAAAACATGGTATATACATATACAAAGGAATATGACTCAGCCATCAGAAAGGATCAATATTTAGCATATCGATGTGGAAGGCACTGGAGGGTATTATGCTGAGCAAAATAAGTCAGTCAGAGAAAAACAATTATTATATGGTTTTACTCATATGTGGAATAGAAGGAACAGCACAGAGGATCATAGGGGAAGGGAGGGAAAATGAATGCGAAGAAACCAGAGAGGAAGAAAATCCATGACAGGTTCCTAACTATTGGAAACAAACTGAGGGTTGCTGGAGGAAAGGTGGGTGGGGAGATGGAGTAACTGTGTGATGGGCATTAAGGAATGCATGTGATGTGATGAACACTGGGTGTTATACACAACTGATGAATTGTGGAACGCTACATTTGAAACTACTGGTGTACTCTCTGTTGGCTAATTCAATTTCAATGTTAAAAAAGTCTATTTTGTCTGATATAAGGATTGCTACTCTGACTTCTTTTGACATCCACTTGTATGATTAATGTTTCTCCACCTCTTAATTTCCATCTGCAGGTGTCTTTAGGTGTGAAATCTTTTATATATATATACAAACTCTGTCATGCTCTTTTGCTTGGAGCATTTAGTCCATTTACATTCCAACTAATTATCATTAGACATGTATTTATTGATGTTTTGTTACTTGTTTCATAGTTTTTTGTGTAGTTTTTCTCTGATCCTTTCTTCTCTTGCTCTCTCTCTCATGGTTTGCTCGTTTTCTTTAATGATATTCTTGGATTTCTTTCCCTTTATCTTTTGCATGTGTATTAGAGGTTTGGGTTTGTGGTGACCCCCTGGATTATATATAGCCTTTTCAGTCTATATTAAGTTGAATGCTGTTTAAGTTCAAACCCACTGTTGACTCCTCCTCATGTGTTAGGGTATATGTTTTCATATTTTACATACTTTTATTTTGTGAATCCCTTAACTGATTTTTACAGAAATACTTATTTTTACTGCTTCCTTGATTCATTATTGTCATACTCTCACTTACGATTTTTTTCCACTCATAGTGTCCCCTTCAATATTTTTTGTAGTTAATTTAGTGGTCATGAACTCTTTTAGTTTGTGTGGCTAAGAAACTCTTTTTCTCCCCTTCTTTTCTGAAGGATAGGCTTGCTGGATAAATTATTCCTTGCTGCAGATTTTTCTCATTCAGCACTTTGAATATTTAACGCCACTTTCTTCTGTCCTGCATAGTTTCTGCTGAAAACTCAGCTGATAGATTTATGGGCTTTCCCTTGCATGTTAACTGTCTTCTTTTATCTTGCTGCTTTAAATGTTTTTTCTTTATCACTACCTTTTCCCATTTGGATTACTATGTATCTTGATGTGGACCTCCTTAGGTTGATTTTGTGGGAGGGGATCTCTATGCCTTATGGATTTGTATAGGTTTCCTTCACCAGATTAGGTTAAGTTTTCAGCTCTTCTTTGGTCAAATAGATTTTCTGCCCCCTTTTCCCCCTTTTCACCTTCTGGGATCCCTCTAATGTGGGTGTTGTTACACTGGATGGAGTCACTGAATTCCCTATGTCTCTTCTCATTTTTGCATACTTCTTTTTCCTCTCATTTGTTCCGCTTGATTACTTTCCATTACTGTCTTCTAGTTCATTAATTTGTTCCTCTGCTTCGTCCATCCTGCTAATTATTCTATCTAGTATATTCTTCATTTCATTTCTTGTGTTCCACATCTCTGATTATTTCTTTCATATCTCTTTGTTAAGAGTCTCAATGATGTTCCCCCTTCTGATGTCCTCCCTCTTTTCATTTCCCCAGTGAGTATCTTTATAATTGTTATCTTAAATTTTCTGTCAGGCATGTTCCTTATATCCATTTTGTTTAGGTCTCTTGCTGTGGCTTTGTCCTCTTCTTTCGTTTAGGACATAGTCCTCTGTCTGCTCATTTGGCCTACTTCTCAGAGAATATCTCTCTGTTAGGAAGGTCAGATATATTGCTTGTTCTTGAAAATACGGGGCAGAACATACATTTTTCACTTGGTGATGCTGGTTCTCCTCTGAAGGTAATGCATAGCAACAACAGAGACTGGATCTGGACTGTGTCATTGTGCACAACACATGGGGTGTGCTGTTTTAACAAGATGCATGCGTGTTCTGTGGGTGATGGGGAGACATATTGTTGTCAAGGATTGTGTGGGTCTTATCAGGGAGGGTATCCACAGCACTGGGACTGAAGCAGGTGTGGTAGGTGTGGGGATGGGCCATGGTTTATGCAAGTTAGTGATTGCTAGATTGTGCTTGGTCTTGCAGGTAGGTGTGTGTTTATAATGAGGGGCCGTAGAGGGAAATGGCACCTGCCAGCTCCTTTGTTCCTGGACAAGTCCCTTAGCAAACTCTGAGTTCAGGAACTATGTCTCCCTTGTTTAATCCTCAAGCACCTTTCAACCTGCTTCACCCAAGCTTCTCCACACTCTTTGCTCTGCTTAATCTTTAAGGACAGATCTCAGCTTCCTATCACCTTCTGTGCTCTCTCAGAGCTGAGACAGCTGATTTTTAAAAGTTCCAAGCTTTAAGTCTGCTGGTTGTATACGCTCACAAATGTCATCCCTTCTGATTTTCAAAGCCATAAGCTATGAGGATGTCTCTACGCTTTAGAGGCTCCCCGGTGTAGTAGTTTGTTTCTGGCCCCTCTGTGACTGTGGTTCCCTCCCTCTGGTGGTCAGAAATATGGGGTTTAGATTCCTACAGAGTCCTTGTCCTTCCTACCATCTTTGATGTGATTCCCTCTCTCCATTTAGTTGTATAGTTTTGTGGGGAAATCTGAAGGTCCATTTCTGGGTGACTCTGGTGTGAGTGTTACCTAGTTGTATCTGTGGGATGAGGTGAGTTTAGGGTCCTTCTACTCTGCCATCTTCCCCACAATTCAGTTTATTTTGTCTCATAAAAATATTACGACTCCAACTTTCTTTTCACTTCCATTTGCATGATAAATGGTTTTGTGTCCCATTACTTCCAATCTGCTTTTATTTTTAGGTCTGAAGTGATTCTCTGCTAGGCAGCATAGAGATGGGTCTTGCTTCCTCTTTACAGTCTATGTTTTCTGATTGGGATATTTAGTCCTTTTTTGTTAAAGCAATCATTGAGAAAGTATTTGTATCTCTCTAGTTGACTTCACAAGGAAAAGTGTGACAGGCTTCGCTCTGAGAAGGAGGTCTGCGTGGAACGCCTCTTTCAACTCATGGCTTGTTTCTGGCTGACGGAAGGCTTCTCAAGGGTGTGTACGGAAGCCTAGGGAAAAAGCGGCTACACTTCTCTCTCCGGGGGGAAAAAAGCAAGAACCCAAAAGCATCGGCGAGAAACCGTCTCTCAACGATCACCTTCTTTCCTGACGAGACAGAAACATGTTCAACTCTGTGTGTGTGTGTGTGTGTGTGTGTGTGTGTGTGTGTGAGGGCACGCGCGCGCGCGCGTGCGTGAGTGAATAAGGAGAGTGCCATGTACTGACCTGGGAAAAGCAAGTCTGCGTCTACGGCGACTCGCCACTAGCATCTTCAGGTATCCTGGAGAGAGAAGCATTTCCAAAAGTGGGTGTGGAAGCATCATGAAAGTGCCGTACGCTTTACTACCTTTCCCTGGACCTAACTCCGAGAAACGTCCTCCCTGACGATAGAAAAGAGCTGAGCCATCTCAAGGCTGCGTGTGATCGCACAGGGACAGTTCCCTGGACCTAACTCCGAGAAACGCGTCGGGGTACAAGGCAGCTTTCAACGGACGTCTTCTTTCGTGAGCCCAGAAGCGTTTGCATATGTAGGCGTGGAAGCGTCAGCAGAGCGCCGTAGACCCTCCCTCTAAGAGGCAACCTCGCTTCTGCGAAGCCGTCTTGCACCTGACATCCTTTGCCTTGGAGACGGGAGCCTTTTATATAGTCGTGGTGGAAGCACAAGGAACGTGCCGTGCCCTGTCCTCATCTCTTAGAAACAAGGCCGCGCGCAATGGGACTTTCAGCGTAGCATATGGACGGGGTCATGAAGTCAGTCGAGATTGCAAGTGGACGTGTGCAGGCATAAGGAGAGTGCCCTATCCTTAACTCCTTGAAAGCGTGACGGAGGGAGACCGTCTTTCAAGCGAACCCCTCTCCGGAGGATATATCGAAGCAGTGACAAAAGTGGATGTGGAAGCACAACGCAACGGTTCTATACGAAACTCGGAAAAGAAGGTGGTGTAGAAGGCAACTTTCCCCCGCGTCTTGGTTCCGGTTTAGGGAAGGGATACTCACTGCGCGTGTGGAAGCCTAGGGAAAGTACCATGGGCTGATGTGTGAAAACCAAGCCTGCGCAGAACGCAACGTTCAGCGCACATCTTGTTTCACGAAGAGAGAAGCCTTTCCAATGTGTGCGTGGAAGCCTAAGGCCAAGTGCCATATATCCTTACCCCCACGGAAAACCGCTGTAGGAAACCCGTCGTTCAACTCACAGATTCCCGGAGGAAGTTTTTCTAAAGTGCGTGTGGAGGCCCAAGGAAAAGTGTGACAGGCTTCGCTCTGAGAAGGAGGTCTGTGTGGAACGCCTCTTTCAGCTCACGGCTTGTTTCTGGCTGAGGGAAGGCTTCTCAAGGGTGTGTACGGAAGCCTAGGCAAAAAGCGCATACACTTCACTCTCCGGGGGGAAAAGGGCAAGCACCCAAAAGCATTGGCGAGAAACCGTCTCTCAACGAACACCTCCTTTCCTGACGAGACAGAAACATGTTCAACTCTGTGTGTGTGTGTGTGTGTGTGTGTGTGTGTGTGCGCGCGCGCGCGCGTGAGTGAATAAGGAATGTGCCATGCACTCACCTGGGAAAAGCAAGTCTGCGTATACGGCAACTCTCCACTAACATCTTCAGGTATCCTGGAAAGAGAAGCATTTCCAAAAGTGGGTGTGGAAGCATCATGAATGTGCCGTACGCTTTACAACCGTTCAACACCCAAACTCAACACCCAAAAAACAAATAAGCGAGTCAAGAAATGGGCAGAAGATATGAACAGATATTTCTCCAAAGAAGACACACAAATGGCCAACAGACATATGACAAACTGCTCAACATCACTTGGCATGGGGAAAAAGAAATCCAAATGACAATGAGATACCACTTCACACCAGTCAGAATTGCAAAAATTAACAAGCGAAGAAATAACAAATGTTGGTGAGGAGAAAGGGGAACTCTCTTACACTTCTAAGTGGGAATGAAAACTGGTACAGCCACTTTGGAAAACAATATGGAGGTTCCTCAAGAACTTAAAAGAGAGCTCCCTTACAACCCAGCAATTTTACTTACCCCAAAGCTACAAATGTAGTGATCTGAAGGGGCAACTGCACCCCGAATGTTTATAGCGACATTGTCCACAATAGCCAAACCGTGGAAGGAACCAAGACATCCATCGACAGATAAATGGATAAAGAAAACATGGTATATACATATACAAAGGAATATGACTCAGCCATCAGAAAGGATCAATATTTAGCATATCGATGTGGAAGGCACTGGAGGGTATTATGCTGAGCAAAATAAGTCAGTCAGAGAAAAACAATTATTATATGGTTTTACTCATATGTGGAATAGAAGGAACAGCACAGAGGATCATAGGGGAAGGGAGGGAAAATGAATGCGAAGAAACCAGAGAGGAAGAAAATCCATGACAGGTTCCTAACTATTGGAAACAAACTGAGGGTTGCTGGAGGAAAGGTGGGTGGGGAGATGGAGTAACTGTGTGATGGGCATTAAGGAATGCATGTGATGTGATGAACACTGGGTGTTATACACAACTGATGAATTGTGGAACGCTACATTTGAAACTACTGGTGTACTCTCTGTTGGCTAATTCAATTTCAATGTTAAAAAAGTCTATTTTGTCTGATATAAGGATTGCTACTCTGACTTCTTTTGACATCCACTTGTATGATTAATGTTTCTCCACCTCTTAATTTCCATCTGCAGGTGTCTTTAGGTGTGAAATCTTTTATATATATATACAAACTCTGTCGTGCTCTTTTGCTTGGAGCATTTAGTCCATTTACATTCCAACTAATTATCATTAGACATGTATTTATTGATGTTTTGTTACTTGTTTCATAGTTTTTTGTGTAGTTTTTCTCTGATCCTTTCTTCTCTTGCTCTCTCTCTCATGGTTTGCTCGTTTTCTTTAATGATATTCTTGGATTTCTTTCCCTTTATCTTTTGCATGTGTATTAGAGGTTTGGGTTTGTGGTGACCCCCTGGATTATATATAGCCTTTTCAGTCTATATTAAGTTGAATGCTGTTTAAGTTCAAACCCACTGTTGACTCCTCCTCATGTGTTAGGGTATATGTTTTCATATTTTACATACTTTTATTTTGTGAATCCCTTAACTGATTTTTACAGAAATACTTATTTTTACTGCTTCCTTGATTCATTATTGTCATACTCTCACTTACGATTTTTTTCCACTCATAGTGTCCCCTTCAATATTTTTTGTAGTTAATTTAGTGGTCATGAACTCTTTTAGTTTGTGTGGCTAAGAAACTCTTTTTCTCCCCTTCTTTTCTGAAGGATAGGCTTGCTGGATAAATTATTCCTTGCTGCAGATTTTTCTCATTCAGCACTTTGAATATTTAACGCCACTTTCTTCTGTCCTGCATAGTTTCTGCTGAAAACTCAGCTGATAGATTTATGGGCTTTCCCTTGCATGTTAACTGTCTTCTTTTATCTTGCTGCTTTAAATGTTTTTTCTTTATCACTACCTTTTCCCATTTGGATTACTATGTATCTTGATGTGGACCTCCTTAGGTTGATTTTGTGGGAGGGGATCTCTATGCCTTATGGATTTGTATAGGTTTCCTTCACCAGATTAGGTTAAGTTTTCAGCTCTTCTTTGGTCAAATAGATTTTCTGCCCCCTTTTCCCCCTTTTCACCTTCTGGGATCCCTCTCATGTGGGTGTGGTTACACTGGATGGAGTCACTGAATTCCCTATGTCTCTTCTCATTTTTGCATACTTCTTTTTCCTCTCATTTGTTCCGCTTGATTACTTTCCATTACTGTCTTCTAGTTCATTAATTTGTTCCTCTGCTTCGTCCATCCTGCTAATTATTCTATCTAGTATATTCTTCATTTCATTTCTTGTGTTCCACATCTCTGATTATTTCTTTCATATCTCTTTGTTAAGAGTCTCAATGATGTTCCCCCTTCTGATGTCCTCCCTCTTTTCATTTCCCCAGTGAGTATCTTTATAATTGTTATCTTAAATTTTCTGTCAGGCATGTTCCTTATATCCATTTTGTTTAGGTCTCTTGCTGTGGCTTTGTCCTCTTCTTTCGTTTAGGACATAGTCCTCTGTCTGCTCATTTGGCCTACTTCTCAGAGAATATCTCTCGGTTAGGAAGGTCAGATATATTGCTTGTTCTTGAAAATACGGGGCAGAACATACATTTTTCACTTGGTGATGCTGGTTCTCCTCTGAAGGTAATGCATAGCAACAACAGAGACTGGATCTGGACTGTGTCATTGTGCACAACACATGGGGTGTGCTGTTTTAACAAGATGCATGCGTGTTCTGTGGGTGATGGGGAGACATATTGTTGTCAAGGATTGTGTGGGTCTTATCAGGGAGGGTATCCACAGCACTGGGACTGAAGCAGGTGTGGTAGGTGTGGGGATGGGCCATGGTTTATGCAAGTTAGTGATTGCTAGATTGTGCTTGGTCTTGCAGGTAGGTGTGTGTTTATAATGAGGGGCCGTAGAGGGAAATGGCACCTGCCAGCTCCTTTGTTCCTGGACAAGTCCCTTAGCAAACTCTGAGTTCAGGAACTATGTCTCCCTTGTTTAATCCTCAAGCACCTTTCAACCTGCTTCACCCAAGCTTCTCCACACTCTTTGCTCTGCTTAATCTTTAAGGACAGATCTCAGCTTCCTATCACCTTCTGTGCTCTCTCAGAGCTGAGACAGCTGATTTTTAAAAGTTCCAAGCTTTAAGTCTGCTGGTTGTATACGCTCACAAATGTCATCCCTTCTGATTTTCAAAGCCATAAGCTATGAGGATGTCTCTACGCTTTAGAGGCTCCCCGGTGTAGTAGTTTGTTTCTGGCCCCTCTGTGACTGTGGTTCCCTCCCTCTGGTGGTCAGAAATATGGGGTTTAGATTCCTACAGAGTCCTTGTCCTTCCTACCATCTTTGATGTGATTCCCTCTCTCCATTTAGTTGTATAGTTTTGTGGGGAAATCTGAAGGTCCATTTCTGGGTGACTCTGGTGTGAGTGTTACCTAGTTGTATCTGTGGGATGAGGTGAGTTTAGGGTCCTTCTACTCTGCCATCTTCCCCACAATTCAGTTTATTTTGTCTCATAAAAATATTACGACTCCAACTTTCTTTTCACTTCCATTTGCATGATAAATGGTTTTGTGTCCCATTACTTCCAATCTGCTTTTATTTTTAGGTCTGAAGTGATTCTCTGCTAGGCAGCATAGAGATGGGTCTTGCTTCCTCTTTACAGTCTATGTTTTCTGATTGGGATATTTAGTCCTTTTTTGTTAAAGCAATCATTGAGAAAGTATTTGTATCTCTCTAGTTGACTTCACAAGGAAAAGTGTGACAGGCTTCGCTCTGAGAAGGAGGTCTGCGTGGAACGCCTCTTTCAACTCATGGCTTGTTTCTGGCTGACGGAAGGCTTCTCAAGGGTGTGTACGGAAGCCTAGGGAAAAAGCGGCTACACTTCTCTCTCCGGGGGGAAAAAAGCAAGAACCCAAAAGCATCGGCGAGAAACCGTCTCTCAACGATCACCTTCTTTCCTGACGAGACAGAAACATGTTCAACTCTGTGTGTGTGTGTGTGTGTGTGTGTGTGTGTGTGTGAGGGCACGCGCGCGCGCGCGTGCATGAGTGAATAAGGAGAGTGCCATGTACTGACCTGGGAAAAGCAAGTCTGCGTCTACGGCGACTCGCCACTAGCATCTTCAGGTATCCTGGAGAGAGAAGCATTTCCAAAAGTGGGTGTGGAAGCATCATGAAAGTGCCGTACGCTTTACTACCTTTCCCTGGACCTAACTCCGAGAAACGTCCTCCCTGACGATAGAAAAGAGCTGAGCCATCTCAAGGCTGCGTGTGATCGCACAGGGACCGTTCCCTGGACCTAACTCCGAGAAACGCGTCGGGGTACAAGGCAGCTTTCAACGGACGTCTTCTTTCGTGAGCCCAGAAGCGTTTGCATATGTAGGCGTGGAAGCGTCAGCAGAGCGCCGTAGACCCTCCCTCTAAGAGGCAACCTCGCTTCTGCGAAGCCGTCTTGCACCTGACATCCTTTGCCTTGGAGACGGGAGCCTTTTATATAGTCGTGGTGGAAGCACAAGGAACGTGCCGTGCCCTGTCCTCATCTCTTAGAAACAAGGCCGCGCGCAATGGGACTTTCAGCGTAGCATATGGACGGGGTCATGAAGTCAGTCGAGATTGCAAGTGGACGTGTGCAGGCATAAGGAGAGTGCCCTATCCTTAACTCCTTGAAAGCGTGACGGAGGGAGACCGTCTTTCAAGCGAACCCCTCTCCGGAGGATATATCGAAGCAGTGACAAAAGTGGATGTGGAAGCACAACGCAACGGTTCTATACGAAACTCGGAAAAGAAGGTGGTGTAGAAGGCAGCTTTCCCCCGCGTCTTGGTTCAGGTTTAGGGAAGGGATACTCACTGCGCGTGTGGAAGCCTAGGGAAAGTACCATGGGCTGATGTGTGAAAACCAAGCCTGCGCAGAACGCAACGTTCAGCGCACATCTTGTTTCACGAAGAGAGAAGCCTTTCCAATGTGTGCGTGGAAGCCTAAGGCCAAGTGCCATATATCCTTACCCCCACGGAAAACCGCTGTAGGAAACCCGTCGTTCAACTCACAGATTCCCGGAGGAAGTTTTTCTAAAGTGCGTGTGGAGGCCCAAGGAAAAGTGTGACAGGCTTCGCTCTGAGAAGGAGGTCTGTGTGGAACGCCTCTTTCAGCTCACGGCTTGTTTCTGGCTGAGGGAAGGCTCCTCAAGGGTGTGTACGGAAGCCTAGGCAAAAAGCGCATACACTTCACTCTCCGGGGGGAAAAGGGCAAGCACCCAAAAGCATTGGCGAGAAACCGTCTCTCAACGAACACCTCCTTTCCTGACGAGACAGAAACATGTTCAACTCTGTGTGTGTGTGTGTGTGTGTGTGTGTGTGCACGCGCGCGCGCGTGAGTGAATAAGGAATGTGCCATGCACTCACCTGGGAAAAGCAAGTCTGCGTATACGGCAACTCTCCACTAACATCTTCAGGTATCCTGGAGAGAGAAGCATTTCCAAAAGTGGGTGTGGAAGCATCATGAATGTGCCGTACGCTTTACAACCGTTCAACACCCAAACTCAACACCCAAAAAACAAATAAGCGAGTCAAGAAATGGGCAGAAGATATGAACAGATATTTCTCCAAAGAAGACACACAAATGGCCAACAGACATATGACAAACTGCTCAACATCACTTGGCATGGGGAAAAAGAAATCCAAATGACAATGAGATACCACTTCACACCAGTCAGAATTGCAAAAATTAACAAGCGAAGAAATAACAAATGTTGGTGAGGAGAAAGGGGAACTCTCTTACACTTCTAAGTGGGAATGAAAACTGGTACAGCCACTTTGGAAAACAATATGGAGGTTCCTCAAGAACTTAAAACAGAGCTCCCTTACAACCCAGCAATTTTATTTACCCCAAAGCTACAAATGTAGTGATCTGAAGGGGCAACTGCACCCCGAATGTTTATAGCGACATTGTCCACAATAGCCAAACCGTGGAAGGAACCAAGACATCCATCGACAGATAAATGGATAAAGAAAACATGGTATATACATATACAAAGGAATATGACTCAGCCATCAGAAAGGATCAATATTTAGCATATCGATGTGGAAGGCACTGGAGGGTATTATGCTGAGCAAAATAAGTCAGTCAGAGAAAAACAATTATTATATGGTTTTACTCATATGTGGAATAGAAGGAACAGCACAGAGGATCATAGGGGAAGGGAGGGAAAATGAATGCGAAGAAACCAGAGAGGAAGAAAATCCATGACAGGTTCCTAACTATTGGAAACAAACTGAGGGTTGCTGGAGGAAAGGTGGGTGGGGAGATGGAGTAACTGTGTGATGGGCATTAAGGAATGCATGTGATGTGATGAACACTGGGTGTTATACACAACTGATGAATTGTGGAACGCTACATTTGAAACTACTGGTGTACTCTCTGTTGGCTAATTCAATTTCAATGTTAAAAAAGTCTATTTTGTCTGATATAAGGATTGCTACTCTGACTTCTTTTGACATCCACTTGTATGATTAATGTTTCTCCACCTCTTAATTTCCATCTGCAGGTGTCTTAAGGTGTGAAATCTTTTATATATATATACAAACTCTGTCATGCTCTTTTGCTTGGAGCATTTAGTCCATTTACATTCCAACTAATTATCATTAGACATGTATTTATTGATGTTTTGTTACTTGTTTCATAGTTTTTTGTGTAGTTTTTCTCTGATCCTTTCTTCTCTTGCTCTCTCTCTCATGGTTTGCTCGTTTTCTTTAATGATATTCTTGGATTTCTTTCCCTTTATCTTTTGCATGTGTATTAGAGGTTTGGGTTTGTGGTGACCCCCTGGATTATATATAGCCTTTTCAGTCTATATTAAGTTGAATGCTGTTTAAGTTCAAACCCACTGTTGACTCCTCCTCATGTGTTAGGGTATATGTTTTCATATTTTACATACTTTTATTTTGTGAATCCCTTAACTGATTTTTACAGAAATACTTATTTTTACTGCTTCCTTGATTCATTATTGTCATACTCTCACTTACGATTTTTTTCCACTCATAGTGTCCCCTTCAATATTTTTTGTAGTTAATTTAGTGGTCATGAACTCTTTTAGTTTGTGTGGCTAAGAAACTCTTTTTCTCCCCTTCTTTTCTGAAGGATAGGCTTGCTGGATAAATTATTCCTTGCTGCAGATTTTTCTCATTCAGCACTTTGAATATTTAACGCCACTTTCTTCTGTCCTGCATAGTTTCTGCTGAAAACTCAGCTGATAGATTTATGGGCTTTCCCTTGCATGTTAACTGTCTTCTTTTATCTTGCTGCTTTAAATGTTTTTTCTTTATCACTACCTTTTCCCATTTGGATTACTATGTATCTTGATGTGGACCTCCTTAGGTTGATTTTGTGGGAGGGGATCTCTATGCCTTATGGATTTGTATAGGTTTCCTTCACCAGATTAGGTTAAGTTTTCAGCTCTTCTTTGGTCAAATAGATTTTCTGCCCCCTTTTCCCCCTTTTCACCTTCTGGGATCCCTCTAATGTGGGTGTTGTTACACTGGATGGAGTCACTGAATTCCCTATGTCTCTTCTCATTTTTGCATACTTCTTTTTCCTCTCATTTGTTCCGCTTGATTACTTTCCATTACTGTCTTCTAGTTCATTAATTTGTTCCTCTGCTTCGTCCATCCTGCTAATTATTCTATCTAGTATATTCTTCATTTCATTTCTTGTGTTCCACATCTCTGATTATTTCTTTCATATCTCTTTGTTAAGAGTCTCAATGATGTTCCCCCTTCTGATGTCCTCCCTCTTTTCATTTCCCCAGTGAGTATCTTTATAATTGTTATCTTAAATTTTCTGTCAGGCATGTTCCTTATATCCATTTTGTTTAGGTCTCTTGCTGTGGCTTTGTCCTCTTCTTTCGTTTAGGACATAGTCCTCTGTCTGCTCATTTGGCCTACTTCTCAGAGAATATCTCTCTGTTAGGAAGGTCAGATATATTGCTTGTTCTTGAAAATACGGGGCAGAACATACATTTTTCACTTGGTGATGCTGGTTCTCCTCTGAAGGTAATGCATAGCAACAACAGAGACTGGATCTGGACTGTGTCATTGTGCACAACACATGGGGTGTGCTGTTTTAACAAGATGCATGCGTGTTCTGTGGGTGATGGGGAGACATATTGTTGTCAAGGATTGTGTGGGTCTTATCAGGGAGGGTATCCACAGCACTGGGACTGAAGCAGGTGTGGTAGGTGTGGGGATGGGCCATGGTTTATGCAAGTTAGTGATTGCTAGATTGTGCTTGGTCTTGCAGGTAGGTGTGTGTTTATAATGAGGGGCCGTAGAGGGAAATGGCACCTGCCAGCTCCTTTGTTCCTGGACAAGTCCCTTAGCAAACTCTGAGTTCAGGAACTATGTCTCCCTTGTTTAATCCTCAAGCACCTTTCAACCTGCTTCACCCAAGCTTCTCCACACTCTTTGCTCTGCTTAATCTTTAAGGACAGATCTCAGCTTCCTATCACCTTCTGTGCTCTCTCAGAGCTGAGACAGCTGATTTTTAAAAGTTCCAAGCTTTAAGTCTGCTGGTTGTATACGCTCACAAATGTCATCCCTTCTGATTTTCAAAGCCATAAGCTATGAGGATGTCTCTACGCTTTAGAGGCTCCCCGGTGTAGTAGTTTGTTTCTGGCCCCTCTGTGACTGTGGTTCCCTCCCTCTGGTGGTCAGAAATATGGGGTTTAGATTCCTACAGAGTCCTTGTCCTTCCTACCATCTTTGATGTGATTCCCTCTCTCCATTTAGTTGTATAGTTTTGTGGGGAAATCTGAAGGTCCATTTCTGGGTGACTCTGGTGTGAGTGTTACCTAGTTGTATCTGTGGGATGAGGTGAGTTTAGGGTCCTTCTACTCTGCCATCTTCCCCACAATTCAGTTTATTTTGTCTCATAAAAATATTACGACTCCAACTTTCTTTTCACTTCCATTTGCATGATAAATGGTTTTGTGTCCCATTACTTCCAATCTGCTTTTATTTTTAGGTCTGAAGTGATTCTCTGCTAGGCAGCATAGAGATGGGTCTTGCTTCCTCTTTACAGTCTATGTTTTCTGATTGGGATATTTAGTCCTTTTTTGTTAAAGCAATCATTGAGAAAGTATTTGTATCTCTCTAGTTGACTTCACAAGGAAAAGTGTGACAGGCTTCGCTCTGAGAAGGAGGTCTGCGTGGAACGCCTCTTTCAACTCATGGCTTGTTTCTGGCTGACGGAAGGCTTCTCAAGGGTGTGTACGGAAGCCTAGGGAAAAAGCGGCTACACTTCTCTCTCCGGGGGGAAAAAAGCAAGAACCCAAAAGCATCGGCGAGAAACCGTCTCTCAACGATCACCTTCTTTCCTGACGAGACAGAAACATGTTCAACTCTGTGTGTGTGTGTGTGTGTGTGTGTGTGTGTGTGTGTGTGAGGGCACGCGCGCGCGCGCGTGCGTGAGTGAATAAGGAGAGTGCCATGTACTGACCTGGGAAAAGCAAGTCTGCGTCTACGGCGACTCGCCACTAGCATCTTCAGGTATCCTGGAGAGAGAAGCATTTCCAAAAGTGGGTGTGGAAGCATCATGAAAGTGCCGTACGCTTTACTACCTTTCCCTGGACCTAACTCCGAGAAACGTCCTCCCTGACGATAGAAAAGAGCTGAGCCATCTCAAGGCTGCGTGTGATCGCACAGGGACAGTTCCCTGGACCTAACTCCGAGAAACGCGTCGGGGTACAAGGCAGCTTTCAACGGACGTCTTCTTTCGTGAGCCCAGAAGCGTTTGCATATGTAGGCGTGGAAGCGTCAGCAGAGCGCCGTAGACCCTCCCTCTAAGAGGCAACCTCGCTTCTGCGAAGCCGTCTTGCACCTGACATCCTTTGCCTTGGAGACGGGAGCCTTTTATATAGTCGTGGTGGAAGCACAAGGAACGTGCCGTGCCCTGTCCTCATCTCTTAGAAACAAGGCCGCGCGCAATGGGACTTTCAGCGTAGCATATGGACGGGGTCATGAAGTCAGTCGAGATTGCAAGTGGACGTGTGCAGGCATAAGGAGAGTGCCCTATCCTTAACTCCTTGAAAGCGTGACGGAGGGAGACCGTCTTTCAAGCGAACCCCTCTCCGGAGGATATATCGAAGCAGTGACAAAAGTGGATGTGGAAGCACAACGCAACGGTTCTATACGAAACTCGGAAAAGAAGGTGGTGTAGAAGGCAACTTTCCCCCGCGTCTTGGTTCCGGTTTAGGGAAGGGATACTCACTGCGCGTGTGGAAGCCTAGGGAAAGTACCATGGGCTGATGTGTGAAAACCAAGCCTGCGCAGAACGCAACGTTCAGCGCACATCTTGTTTCACGAAGAGAGAAGCCTTTCCAATGTGTGCGTGGAAGCCTAAGGCCAAGTGCCATATATCCTTACCCCCACGGAAAACCGCTGTAGGAAACCCGTCGTTCAACTCACAGATTCCCGGAGGAAGTTTTTCTAAAGTGCGTGTGGAGGCCCAAGGAAAAGTGTGACAGGCTTCGCTCTGAGAAGGAGGTCTGTGTGGAACGCCTCTTTCAGCTCACGGCTTGTTTCTGGCTGAGGGAAGGCTTCTCAAGGGTGTGTACGGAAGCCTAGGCAAAAAGCGCATACACTTCACTCTCCGGGGGGAAAAGGGCAAGCACCCAAAAGCATTGGCGAGAAACCGTCTCTCAACGAACACCTCCTTTCCTGACGAGACAGAAACATGTTCAACTCTGTGTGTGTGTGTGTGTGTGTGTGTGTGTGTGCGCGCGCGCGCGCGTGAGTGAATAAGGAATGTGCCATGCACTCACCTGGGAAAAGCAAGTCTGCGTATACGGCAACTCTCCACTAACATCTTCAGGTATCCTGGAAAGAGAAGCATTTCCAAAAGTGGGTGTGGAAGCATCATGAATGTGCCGTACGCTTTACAACCGTTCAACACCCAAACTCAACACCCAAAAAACAAATAAGCGAGTCAAGAAATGGGCAGAAGATATGAACAGATATTTCTCCAAAGAAGACACACAAATGGCCAACAGACATATGACAAACTGCTCAACATCACTTGGCATGGGGAAAAAGAAATCCAAATGACAATGAGATACCACTTCACACCAGTCAGAATTGCAAAAATTAACAAGCGAAGAAATAACAAATGTTGGTGAGGAGAAAGGGGAACTCTCTTACACTTCTAAGTGGGAATGAAAACTGGTACAGCCACTTTGGAAAACAATATGGAGGTTCCTCAAGAACTTAAAAGAGAGCTCCCTTACAACCCAGCAATTTTACTTACCCCAAAGCTACAAATGTAGTGATCTGAAGGGGCAACTGCACCCCGAATGTTTATAGCGACATTGTCCACAATAGCCAAACCGTGGAAGGAACCAAGACATCCATCGACAGATAAATGGATAAAGAAAACATGGTATATACATATACAAAGGAATATGACTCAGCCATCAGAAAGGATCAATATTTAGCATATCGATGTGGAAGGCACTGGAGGGTATTATGCTGAGCAAAATAAGTCAGTCAGAGAAAAACAATTATTATATGGTTTTACTCATATGTGGAATAGAAGGAACAGCACAGAGGATCATAGGGGAAGGGAGGGAAAATGAATGCGAAGAAACCAGAGAGGAAGAAAATCCATGACAGGTTCCTAACTATTGGAAACAAACTGAGGGTTGCTGGAGGAAAGGTGGGTGGGGAGATGGAGTAACTGTGTGATGGGCATTAAGGAATGCATGTGATGTGATGAACACTGGGTGTTATACACAACTGATGAATTGTGGAACGCTACATTTGAAACTACTGGTGTACTCTCTGTTGGCTAATTCAATTTCAATGTTAAAAAAGTCTATTTTGTCTGATATAAGGATTGCTACTCTGACTTCTTTTGACATCCACTTGTATGATTAATGTTTCTCCACCTCTTAATTTCCATCTGCAGGTGTCTTTAGGTGTGAAATCTTTTATATATATATACAAACTCTGTCGTGCTCTTTTGCTTGGAGCATTTAGTCCATTTACATTCAAACTAATTATCATTAGACATGTATTTATTGATGTTTTGTTACTTGTTTCATAGTTTTTTGTGTAGTTTTTCTCTGATCCTTTCTTCTCTTGCTCTCTCTCTCATGGTTTGCTCGTTTTGTTTAATGATATTCTTGGATTTCTTTCCCTTTATCTTTTGCATGTGTATTAGAGGTTTGGGTTTGTGGTGACCCCCTGGATTATATATAGCCTTTTCAGTCTATATTAAGTTGAATGCTGTTTAAGTTCAAACCCACTGTTGACTCCTCCTCATGTGTTAGGGTATATGTTTTCATATTTTACATACTTTTATTTTGTGAATCCCTTAACTGATTTTTACAGAAATACTTATTTTTACTGCTTCCTTGATTCATTATTGTCATACTCTCACTTACGATTTTTTTCCACTCATAGTGTCCCCTTCAATATTTTTTGTAGTTAATTTAGTGGTCATGAACTCTTTTAGTTTGTGTGGCTAAGAAACTCTTTTTCTCCCCTTCTTTTCTGAAGGATAGGCTTGCTGGATAAATTATTCCTTGCTGCAGATTTTTCTCATTCAGCACTTTGAATATTTAACGCCACTTTCTTCTGTCCTGCATAGTTTCTGCTGAAAACTCAGCTGATAGATTTATGGGCTTTCCCTTGCATGTTAACTGTCTTCTTTTATCTTGCTGCTTTAAATGTTTTTTCTTTATCACTACCTTTTCCCATTTGGATTACTATGTATCTTGATGTGGACCTCCTTAGGTTGATTTTGTGGGAGGGGATCTCTATGCCTTATGGATTTGTATAGGTTTCCTTCACCAGATTAGGTTAAGTTTTCAGCTCTTCTTTGGTCAAATAGATTTTCTGCCCCCTTTTCCCCCTTTTCACCTTCTGGGATCCCTCTCATGTGGGTGTGGTTACACTGGATGGAGTCACTGAATTCCCTATGTCTCTTCTCATTTTTGCATACTTCTTTTTCCTCTCATTTGTTCCGCTTGATTACTTTCCATTACTGTCTTCTAGTTCATTAATTTGTTCCTCTGCTTCGTCCATCCTGCTAATTATTCTATCTAGTATATTCTTCATTTCATTTCTTGTGTTCCACATCTCTGATTATTTCTTTCATATCTCTTTGTTAAGAGTCTCAATGATGTTCCCCCTTCTGATGTCCTCCCTCTTTTCATTTCCCCAGTGAGTATCTTTATAATTGTTATCTTAAATTTTCTGTCAGGCATGTTCCTTATATCCATTTTGTTTAGGTCTCTTGCTGTGGCTTTGTCCTCTTCTTTCGTTTAGGACATAGTCCTCTGTCTGCTCATTTGGCCTACTTCTCAGAGAATATCTCTCTGTTAGGAAGGTCAGATATATTGCTTGTTCTTGAAAATACGGGGCAGAACATACATTTTTCACTTGGTGATGCTGGTTCTCCTCTGAAGGTAATGCATAGCAACAACAGAGACTGGATCTGGACTGTGTCATTGTGCACAACACATGGGGTGTGCTGTTTTAACAAGATGCATGCGTGTTCTGTGGGTGATGGGGAGACATATTGTTGTCAAGGATTGTGTGGGTCTTATCAGGGAGGGTATCCACAGCACTGGGACTGAAGCAGGTGTGGTAGGTGTGGGGATGGGCCATGGTTTATGCAAGTTAGTGATTGCTAGATTGTGCTTGGTCTTGCAGGTAGGTGTGTGTTTATAATGAGGGGCCGTAGAGGGAAATGGCACCTGCCAGCTCCTTTGTTCCTGGACAAGTCCCTTAGCAAACTCTGAGTTCAGGAACTATGTCTCCCTTGTTTAATCCTCAAGCACCTTTCAACCTGCTTCACCCAAGCTTCTCCACACTCTTTGCTCTGCTTAATCTTTAAGGACAGATCTCAGCTTCCTATCACCTTCTGTGCTCTCTCAGAGCTGAGACAGCTGATTTTTAAAAGTTCCAAGCTTTAAGTCTGCTGGTTGTATACGCTCACAAATGTCATCCCTTCTGATTTTCAAAGCCATAAGCTATGAGGATGTCTCTACGCTTTAGAGGCTCCCCGGTGTAGTAGTTTGTTTCTGGCCCCTCTGTGACTGTGGTTCCCTCCCTCTGGTGGTCAGAAATATGGGGTTTAGATTCCTACAGAGTCCTTGTCCTTCCTACCATCTTTGATGTGATTCCCTCTCTCCATTTAGTTGTATAGTTTTGTGGGGAAATCTGAAGGTCCATTTCTGGGTGACTCTGGTGTGAGTGTTACCTAGTTGTATCTGTGGGATGAGGTGAGTTTAGGGTCCTTCTACTCTGCCATCTTCCCCACAATTCAGTTTATTTTGTCTCATAAAAATATTACGACTCCAACTTTCTTTTCACTTCCATTTGCATGATAAATGGTTTTGTGTCCCATTACTTCCAATCTGCTTTTATTTTTAGGTCTGAAGTGATTCTCTGCTAGGCAGCATAGAGATGGGTCTTGCTTCCTCTTTACAGTCTATGTTTTCTGATTGGGATATTTAGTCCTTTTTTGTTAAAGCAATCATTGAGAAAGTATTTGTATCTCTCTAGTTGACTTCACAAGGAAAAGTGTGACAGGCTTCGCTCTGAGAAGGAGGTCTGCGTGGAACGCCTCTTTCAACTCATGGCTTGTTTCTGGCTGACGGAAGGCTTCTCAAGGGTGTGTACGGAAGCCTAGGGAAAAAGCGGCTACACTTCTCTCTCCGGGGGGAAAAAAGCAAGAACCCAAAAGCATCGGCGAGAAACCGTCTCTCAACGATCACCTTCTTTCCTGACGAGACAGAAACATGTTCAACTCTCTGTGTGTGTGTGTGTGTGTGTGTGTGTGTGTGTGTGTGTGAGGGCACGCGCGCGCGCGCGTGCGTGAGTGAATAAGGAGAGTGCCATGTACTGACCTGGGAAAAGCAAGTCTGCGTCTACGGCGACTCGCCACTAGCATCTTCAGGTATCCTGGAGAGAGAAGCATTTCCAAAAGTGGGTGTGGAAGCATCATGAAAGTGCCGTACGCTTTACTACCTTTCCCTGGACCTAACTCCGAGAAACGTCCTCCCTGACGATAGAAAAGAGCTGAGCCATCTCAAGGCTGCGTGTGATCGCACAGGGACAGTTCCCTGGACCTAACTCCGAGAAACGCGTCGGGGTACAAGGCAGCTTTCAACGGACGTCTTCTTTCGTGAGCCCAGAAGCGTTTGCATATGTAGGCGTGGAAGCGTCAGCAGAGCGCCGTAGACCCTCCCTCTAAGAGGCAACCTCGCTTCTGCGAAGCCGTCTTGCACCTGACATCCTTTGCCTTGGAGACGGGAGCCTTTTATATAGTCGTGGTGGAAGCACAAGGAACGTGCCGTGCCCTGTCCTCATCTCTTAGAAACAAGGCCGCGCGCAATGGGACTTTCAGCGTAGCATATGGACGGGGTCATGAAGTCAGTCGAGATTGCAAGTGGACGTGTGCAGGCATAAGGAGAGTGCCCTATCCTTAACTCCTTGAAAGCGTGACGGAGGGAGACCGTCTTTCAAGCGAACCCCTCTCCGGAGGATATATCGAAGCAGTGACAAAAGTGGATGTGGAAGCACAACGCAACGGTTCTATACGAAACTCGGAAAAGAAGGTGGTGTAGAAGGCAACTTTCCCCCGCGTCTTGGTTCAGGTTTAGGGAAGGGATACTCACTGCGCGTGTGGAAGCCTAGGGAAAGTACCATGGGCTGATGTGTGAAAACCAAGCCTGCGCAGAACGCAACGTTCAGCGCACATCTTGTTTCACGAAGAGAGAAGCCTTTCCAATGTGTGCGTGGAAGCCTAAGGCCAAGTGCCATATATCCTTACCCCCACGGAAAACCGCTGTAGGAAACCCGTCGTTCAACTCACAGCTTCCCGGAGGAAGTTTTTCTAAAGTGCGTGTGGAGGCCCAAGGAAAAGTGTGACAGGCTTCGCTCTGAGAAGGAGGTCTGTGTGGAACGCCTCTTTCAGCTCACGGCTTGTTTCTGGCTGAGGGAAGGCTTCTCAAGGGTGTGTACGGAAGCCTAGGCAAAAAGCGCATACACTTCACTCTCCGGGGGGAAAAGGGCAAGCACCCAAAAGCATTGGCGAGAAACCGTCTCTCAACGAACACCTCCTTTCCTGACGAGACAGAAACATGTTCAACTCTGTGTGTGTGTGTGTGTGTGTGTGTGTGCGCGCGCGCGCGCGTGAGTGAATAAGGAATGTGCCATGCACTCACCTGGGAAAAGCAAGTCTGCGTATACGGCAACTCTCCACTAACATCTTCAGGTATCCTGGAGAGAGAAGCATTTCCAAAAGTGGGTGTGGAAGCATCATGAATGTGCCGTACGCTTTACAACCGTTCAACACCCAAACTCAACACCCAAAAAACAAATAAGCGAGTCAAGAAATGGGCAGAAGATATGAACAGATATTTCTCCAAAGAAGACACACAAATGGCCAACAGACATATGACAAACTGCTCAACATCACTTGGCATGGGGAAAAAGAAATCCAAATGACAATGAGATACCACTTCACACCAGTCAGAATTGCAAAAATTAACAAGCGAAGAAATAACAAATGTTGGTGAGGAGAAAGGGGAACTCTCTTACACTTCTAAGTGGGAATGAAAACTGGTACAGCCACTTTGGAAAACAATATGGAGGTTCCTCAAGAACTTAAAACAGAGCTCCCTTACAACCCAGCAATTTTATTTACCCCAAAGCTACAAATGTAGTGATCTGAAGGGGCAACTGCACCCCGAATGTTTATAGCGACATTGTCCACAATAGCCAAACCGTGGAAGGAACCAAGACATCCATCGACAGATAAATGGATAAAGAAAACATGGTATATACATATACAAAGGAATATGACTCAGCCATCAGAAAGGATCAATATTTAGCATATCGATGTGGAAGGCACTGGAGGGTATTATGCTGAGCAAAATAAGTCAGTCAGAGAAAAACAATTATTATATGGTTTTACTCATATGTGGAATAGAAGGAACAGCACAGAGGATCATAGGGGAAGGGAGGGAAAATGAATGCGAAGAAACCAGAGAGGAAGAAAATCCATGACAGGTTCCTAACTATTGGAAACAAACTGAGGGTTGCTGGAGGAAAGGTGGGTGGGGAGATGGAGTAACTGTGTGATGGGCATTAAGGAATGCATGTGATGTGATGAACACTGGGTGTTATACACAACTGATGAATTGTGGAACGCTACATTTGAAACTACTGGTGTACTCTCTGTTGGCTAATTCAATTTCAATGTTAAAAAAGTCTATTTTGTCTGATATAAGGATTGCTACTCTGACTTCTTTTGACATCCACTTGTATGATTAATGTTTCTCCACCTCTTAATTTCCATCTGCAGGTGTCTTTAGGTGTGAAATCTTTTATATATATATACAAACTCTGTCGTGCTCTTTTGCTTGGAGCATTTAGTCCATTTACATTCCAACTAATTATCATTAGACATGTATTTATTGATGTTTTGTTACTTGTTTCATAGTTTTTTGTGTAGTTTTTCTCTGATCCTTTCTTCTCTTGCTCTCTCTCTCATGGTTTGCTCGTTTTCTTTAATGATATTCTTGGATTTCTTTCCCTTTATCTTTTGCATGTGTATTAGAGGTTTGGGTTTGTGGTGACCCCCTGGATTATATATAGCCTTTTCAGTCTATATTAAGTTGAATGCTGTTTAAGTTCAAACCCACTGTTGACTCCTCCTCATGTGTTAGGGTATATGTTTTCATATTTTACATACTTTTATTTTGTGAATCCCTTAACTGATTTTTACAGAAATACTTATTTTTACTGCTTCCTTGATTCATTATTGTCATACTCTCACTTACGATTTTTTTCCACTCATAGTGTCCCCTTCAATATTTTTTGTAGTTAATTTAGTGGTCATGAACTCTTTTAGTTTGTGTGGCTAAGAAACTCTTTTTCTCCCCTTCTTTTCTGAAGGATAGGCTTGCTGGATAAATTATTCCTTGCTGCAGATTTTTCTCATTCAGCACTTTGAATATTTAACGCCACTTTCTTCTGTCCTGCATAGTTTCTGCTGAAAACTCAGCTGATAGATTTATGGGCTTTCCCTTGCATGTTAACTGTCTTCTTTTATCTTGCTGCTTTAAATGTTTTTTCTTTATCACTACCTTTTCCCATTTGGATTACTATGTATCTTGATGTGGACCTCCTTAGGTTGATTTTGTGGGAGGGGATCTCTATGCCTTATGGATTTGTATAGGTTTCCTTCACCAGATTAGGTTAAGTTTTCAGCTCTTCTTTGGTCAAATAGATTTTCTGCCCCCTTTTCCCCCTTTTCACCTTCTGGGATCCCTCTCATGTGGGTGTTGTTACACTGGATGGAGTCACTGAATTCCCTATGTCTCTTCTCATTTTTGCATACTTCTTTTTCCTCTCATTTGTTCCGCTTGATTACTTTCCATTACTGTCTTCTAGTTCATTAATTTGTTCCTCTGCTTCGTCCATCCTGCTAATTATTCTATCTAGTATATTCTTCATTTCATTTCTTGTGTTCCACATCTCTGATTATTTCTTTCATATCTCTTTGTTAAGAGTCTCAATGATGTTCCCCCTTCTGATGTCCTCCCTCTTTTCATTTCCCCAGTGAGTATCTTTATAATTGTTATCTTAAATTTTCTGTCAGGCATGTTCCTTATATCCATTTTGTTTAGGTCTCTTGCTGTGGCTTTGTCCTCTTCTTTCGTTTAGGACATAGTCCTCTGTCTGCTCATTTGGCCTACTTCTCAGAGAATATCTCTCTGTTAGGAAGGTCAGATATATTGCTTGTTCTTGAAAATACGGGGCAGAACATACATTTTTCACTTGGTGATGCTGGTTCTCCTCTGAAGGTAATGCATAGCAACAACAGAGACTGGATCTGGACTGTGTCATTGTGCACAACACATGGGGTGTGCTGTTTTAACAAGATGCATGCGTGTTCTGTGGGTGATGGGGAGACATATTGTTGTCAAGGATTGTGTGGGTCTTATCAGGGAGGGTATCCACAGCACTGGGACTGAAGCAGGTGTGGTAGGTGTGGGGATGGGCCATGGTTTATGCAAGTTAGTGATTGCTAGATTGTGCTTGGTCTTGCAGGTAGGTGTGTGTTTATAATGAGGGGCCGTAGAGGGAAATGGCACCTGCCAGCTCCTTTGTTCCTGGACAAGTCCCTTAGCAAACTCTGAGTTCAGGAACTATGTCTCCCTTGTTTAATCCTCAAGCACCTTTCAACCTGCTTCACCCAAGCTTCTCCACACTCTTTGCTCTGCTTAATCTTTAAGGACAGATCTCAGCTTCCTATCACCTTCTGTGCTCTCTCAGAGCTGAGACAGCTGATTTTTAAAAGTTCCAAGCTTTAAGTCTGCTGGTTGTATACGCTCACAAATGTCATCCCTTCTGATTTTCAAAGCCATAAGCTATGAGGATGTCTCTACGCTTTAGAGGCTCCCCGGTGTAGTAGTTTGTTTCTGGCCCCTCTGTGACTGTGGTTCCCTCCCTCTGGTGGTCAGAAATATGGGGTTTAGATTCCTACAGAGTCCTTGTCCTTCCTACCATCTTTGATGTGATTCCCTCTCTCCATTTAGTTGTATAGTTTTGTGGGGAAATCTGAAGGTCCATTTCTGGGTGACTCTGGTGTGAGTGTTACCTAGTTGTATCTGTGGGATGAGGTGAGTTTAGGGTCCTTCTACTCTGCCATCTTCCCCACAATTCAGTTTATTTTGTCTCATAAAAATATTACGACTCCAACTTTCTTTTCACTTCCATTTGCATGATAAATGGTTTTGTGTCCCATTACTTCCAATCTGCTTTTATTTTTAGGTCTGAAGTGATTCTCTGCTAGGCAGCATAGAGATGGGTCTTGCTTTCTCTTTACAGTCTATGTTTTCTGATTGGGATATTTAGTCCTTTTTTGTTAAAGCAATCATTGAGAAAGTATTTGTATCTCTCTAGTTGACTTCACAAGGAAAAGTGTGACAGGCTTCGCTCTGAGAAGGAGGTCTGCGTGGAACGCCTCTTTCAACTCATGGCTTGTTTCTGGCTGACGGAAGGCTTCTCAAGGGTGTGTACGGAAGCCTAGGGAAAAAGCGGCTACACTTCTCTCTCCGGGGGGAAAAAAGCAAGAACCCAAAAGCATCGGCGAGAAACCGTCTCTCAACGATCACCTTCTTTCCTGACGAGACAGAAACATGTTCAACTCTGTGTGTGTGTGTGTGTGTGTGTGTGTGTGTGTGTGTGAGGGCACGCGCGCGCGCGCGTGCGTGAGTGAATAAGGAGAGTGCCATGTACTGACCTGGGAAAAGCAAGTCTGCGTCTACGGCGACTCGCCACTAGCATCTTCAGGTATCCTGGAGAGAGAAGCATTTCCAAAAGTGGGTGTGGAAGCATCATGAAAGTGCCGTACGCTTTACTACCTTTCCCTGGACCTAACTCCGAGAAACGTCCTCCCTGACGATAGAAAAGAGCTGAGCCATCTCAAGGCTGCGTGTGATCGCACAGGGACAGTTCCCTGGACCTAACTCCGAGAAACGCGTCGGGGTACAAGGCAGCTTTCAACGGACGTCTTCTTTCGTGAGCCCAGAAGCGTTTGCATATGTAGGCGTGGAAGCGTCAGCAGAGCGCCGTAGACCCTCCCTCTAAGAGGCAACCTCGCTTCTGCGAAGCCGTCTTGCACCTGACATCCTTTGCCTTGGAGACGGGAGCCTTTTATATAGTCGTGGTGGAAGCACAAGGAACGTGCCGTGCCCTGTCCTCATCTCTTAGAAACAAGGCCGCGCGCAATGGGACTTTCAGCGTAGCATATGGACGGGGTCATGAAGTCAGTCGAGATTGCAAGTGGACGTGTGCAGGCATAAGGAGAGTGCCCTATCCTTAACTCCTTGAAAGCGTGACGGAGGGAGACCGTCTTTCAAGCGAACCCCTCTCCGGAGGATATATCGAAGCAGTGACAAAAGTGGATGTGGAAGCACAACGCAACGGTTCTATACGAAACTCGGAAAAGAAGGTGGTGTAGAAGGCAGCTTTCCCCCGCGTCTTGGTTCCGGTTTAGGGAAGGGATACTCACTGCGCGTGTGGAAGCCTAGGGAAAGTACCATGGGCTGATGTGTGAAAACCAAGCCTGCGCAGAACGCAACGTTCAGCGCACATCTTGTTTCACGAAGAGAGAAGCCTTTCCAATGTGTGCGTGGAAGCCTAAGGCCAAGTGCCATATATCCTTACCCCCACGGAAAACCGCTGTAGGAAACCCGTCGTTCAACTCACAGATTCCCGGAGGAAGTTTTTCTAAAGTGCGTGTGGAGGCCCAAGGAAAAGTGTGACAGGCTTCGCTCTGAGAAGGAGGTCTGTGTGGAACGCCTCTTTCAGCTCACGGCTTGTTTCTGGCTGAGGGAAGGCTTCTCAAGGGTGTGTACGGAAGCCTAGGCAAAAAGCGCATACACTTCACTCTCCGGGGGGAAAAGGGCAAGCACCCAAAAGCATTGGCGAGAAACCGTCTCTCAACGAACACCTCCTTTCCTGACGAGACAGAAACATGTTCAACTCTGTGTGTGTGTGTGTGTGTGTGTGTGTGCGCGCGCGCGCGCGTGAGTGAATAAGGAATGTGCCATGCACTCACCTGGGAAAAGCAAGTCTGCGTATACGGCAACTCTCCACTAACATCTTCAGGTATCCTGGAGAGAGAAGCATTTCCAAAAGTGGGTGTGGAAGCATCATGAATGTGCCGTACGCTTTACAACCGTTCAACACCCAAACTCAACACCCAAAAAACAAATAAGCGAGTCAAGAAATGGGCAGAAGATATGAACAGATATTTCTCCAAAGAAGACACACAAATGGCCAACAGACATATGACAAACTGCTCAACATCACTTGGCATGGGGAAAAAGAAATCCAAATGACAATGAGATACCACTTCACACCAGTCAGAATTGCAAAAATTAACAAGCGAAGAAATAACAAATGTTGGTGAGGAGAAAGGGGAACTCTCTTACACTTCTAAGTGGGAATGAAAACTGGTACAGCCACTTTGGAAAACAATATGGAGGTTCCTCAAGAACTTAAAACAGAGCTCCCTTACAACCCAGCAATTTTATTTACCCCAAAGCTACAAATGTAGTGATCTGAAGGGGCAACTGCACCCCGAATGTTTATAGCGACATTGTCCACAATAGCCAAACCGTGGAAGGAACCAAGACATCCATCGACAGATAAATGGATAAAGAAAACATGGTATATACATATACAAAGGAATATGACTCAGCCATCAGAAAGGATCAATATTTAGCATATCGATGTGGAAGGCACTGGAGGGTATTATGCTGAGCAAAATAAGTCAGTCAGAGAAAAACAATTATTATATGGTTTTACTCATATGTGGAATAGAAGGAACAGCACAGAGGATCATAGGGGAAGGGAGGGAAAATGAATGCGAAGAAACCAGAGAGGAAGAAAATCCATGACAGGTTCCTAACTATTGGAAACAAACTGAGGGTTGCTGGAGGAAAGGTGGGTGGGGAGATGGAGTAACTGTGTGATGGGCATTAAGGAATGCATGTGATGTGATGAACACTGGGTGTTATACACAACTGATGAATTGTGGAACGCTACATTTGAAACTACTGGTGTACTCTCTGTTGGCTAATTCAATTTCAATGTTAAAAAAGTCTATTTTGTCTGATATAAGGATTGCTACTCTGACTTCTTTTGACATCCACTTGTATGATTAATGTTTCTCCACCTCTTAATTTCCATCTGCAGGTGTCTTTAGGTGTGAAATCTTTTATATATATATACAAACTCTGTCGTGCTCTTTTGCTTGGAGCATTTAGTCCATTTACATTCCAACTAATTATCATTAGACATGTATTTATTGATGTTTTGTTACTTGTTTCATAGTTTTTTGTGTAGTTTTTCTCTGATCCTTTCTTCTCTTGCTCTCTCTCTCATGGTTTGCTCGTTTTCTTTAATGATATTCTTGGATTTCTTTCCCTTTATCTTTTGCATGTGTATTAGAGGTTTGGGTTTGTGGTGACCCCCTGGATTATATATAGCCTTTTCAGTCTATATTAAGTTGAATGCTGTTTAAGTTCAAACCCACTGTTGACTCCTCCTCATGTGTTAGGGTATATGTTTTCATATTTTACATACTTTTATTTTGTGAATCCCTTAACTGATTTTTACAGAAATACTTATTTTTACTGCTTCCTTGATTCATTATTGTCATACTCTCACTTACGATTTTTTTCCACTCATAGTGTCCCCTTCAATATTTTTTGTAGTTAATTTAGTGGTCATGAACTCTTTTAGTTTGTGTGGCTAAGAAACTCTTTTTCTCCCCTTCTTTTCTGAAGGATAGGCTTGCTGGATAAATTATTCCTTGCTGCAGATTTTTCTCATTCAGCACTTTGAATATTTAACGCCACTTTCTTCTGTCCTGCATAGTTTCTGCTGAAAACTCAGCTGATAGATTTATGGGCTTTCCCTTGCATGTTAACTGTCTTCTTTTATCTTGCTGCTTTAAATGTTTTTTCTTTATCACTACCTTTTCCCATTTGGATTACTATGTATCTTGATGTGGACCTCCTTAGGTTGATTTTGTGGGAGGGGATCTCTATGCCTTATGGATTTGTATAGGTTTCCTTCACCAGATTAGGTTAAGTTTTCAGCTCTTCTTTGGTCAAATAGATTTTCTGCCCCCTTTTCCCCCTTTTCACCTTCTGGGATCCCTCTCATGTGGGTGTGGTTACACTGGATGGAGTCACTGAATTCCCTATGTCTCTTCTCATTTTTGCATACTTCTTTTTCCTCTCATTTGTTCCGCTTGATTACTTTCCATTACTGTCTTCTAGTTCATTAATTTGTTCCTCTGCTTCGTCCATCCTGCTAATTATTCTATCTAGTATATTCTTCATTTCATTTCTTGTGTTCCACATCTCTGATTATTTCTTTCATATCTCTTTGTTAAGAGTCTCAATGATGTTCCCCCTTCTGATGTCCTCCCTCTTTTCATTTCCCCAGTGAGTATCTTTATAATTGTTATCTTAAATTTTCTGTCAGGCATGTTCCTTATATCCATTTTGTTTAGGTCTCTTGCTGTGGCTTTGTCCTCTTCTTTCGTTTAGGACATAGTCCTCTGTCTGCTCATTTGGCCTACTTCTCAGAGAATATCTCTCTGTTAGGAAGGTCAGATATATTGCTTGTTCTTGAAAATACGGGGCAGAACATACATTTTTCACTTGGTGATGCTGGTTCTCCTCTGAAGGTAATGCATAGCAACAACAGAGACTGGATCTGGACTGTGTCATTGTGCACAACACATGGGGTGTGCTGTTTTAACAAGATGCATGCGTGTTCTGTGGGTGATGGGGAGACATATTGTTGTCAAGGATTGTGTGGGTCTTATCAGGGAGGGTATCCACAGCACTGGGACTGAAGCAGGTGTGGTAGGTGTGGGGATGGGCCATGGTTTATGCAAGTTAGTGATTGCTAGATTGTGCTTGGTCTTGCAGGTAGGTGTGTGTTTATAATGAGGGGCCGTAGAGGGAAATGGCACCTGCCAGCTCCTTTGTTCCTGGACAAGTCCCTTAGCAAACTCTGAGTTCAGGAACTATGTCTCCCTTGTTTAATCCTCAAGCACCTTTCAACCTGCTTCACCCAAGCTTCTCCACACTCTTTGCTCTGCTTAATCTTTAAGGACAGATCTCAGCTTCCTATCACCTTCTGTGCTCTCTCAGAGCTGAGACAGCTGATTTTTAAAAGTTCCAAGCTTTAAGTCTGCTGGTTGTATACGCTCACAAATGTCATCCCTTCTGATTTTCAAAGCCATAAGCTATGAGGATGTCTCTACGCTTTAGAGGCTCCCCGGTGTAGTAGTTTGTTTCTGGCCCCTCTGTGACTGTGGTTCCCTCCCTCTGGTGGTCAGAAATATGGGGTTTAGATTCCTACAGAGTCCTTGTCCTTCCTACCATCTTTGATGTGATTCCCTCTCTCCATTTAGTTGTATAGTTTTGTGGGGAAATCTGAAGGTCCATTTCTGGGTGACTCTGGTGTGAGTGTTACCTAGTTGTATCTGTGGGATGAGGTGAGTTTAGGGTCCTTCTACTCTGCCATCTTCCCCACAATTCAGTTTATTTTGTCTCATAAAAATATTACGACTCCAACTTTCTTTTCACTTCCATTTGCATGATAAATGGTTTTGTGTCCCATTACTTCCAATCTGCTTTTATTTTTAGGTCTGAAGTGATTCTCTGCTAGGCAGCATAGAGATGGGTCTTGCTTTCTCTTTACAGTCTATGTTTTCTGATTGGGATATTTAGTCCTTTTTTGTTAAAGCAATCATTGAGAAAGTATTTGTATCTCTCTAGTTGACTTCACAAGGAAAAGTGTGACAGGCTTCGCTCTGAGAAGGAGGTCTGCGTGGAACGCCTCTTTCAACTCATGGCTTGTTTCTGGCTGACGGAAGGCTTCTCAAGGGTGTGTACGGAAGCCTAGGGAAAAAGCGGCTACACTTCTCTCTCCGGGGGGAAAAAAGCAAGAACCCAAAAGCATCGGCGAGAAACCGTCTCTCAACGATCACCTTCTTTCCTGACGAGACAGAAACATGTTCAACTCTGTGTGTGTGTGTGTGTGTGTGTGTGTGTGTGTGTGTGTGTGTGAGGGCACGCGCGCGCGCGCGTGCGTGAGTGAATAAGGAGAGTGCCATGTACTGACCTGGGAAAAGCAAGTCTGCGTCTACGGCGACTCGCCACTAGCATCTTCAGGTATCCTGGAGAGAGAAGCATTTCCAAAAGTGGGTGTGGAAGCATCATGAAAGTGCCGTACGCTTTACTACCTTTCCCTGGACCTAACTCCGAGAAACGTCCTCCCTGACGATCGAAAAGAGCTGAGCCATCTCAAGGCTGCGTGTGATCGCACAGGGACAGTTCCCTGGACCTAACTCCGAGAAACGCGTCAGGGTACAAGGCAGCTTTCAACGGACGTCTTCTTTCGTGAGCCCAGAAGCGTTTGCATATGTAGGCGTGGAAGCGTCAGCAGAGCGCCGTAGACCCTCCCTCTAAGAGGCAACCTCGCTTCTGCGAAGCCGTCTTGCACCTGACATCCTTTGCCTTGGAGACGGGAGCCTTTTATATAGTCGTGGTGGAAGCACAAGGAACGTGCCGTGCCCTGTCCTCATCTCTTAGAAACAAGGCCGCGCGCAATGGGACTTTCAGCGTAGCATATGGACGGGGTCATGAAGTCAGTCGAGATTGCAAGTGGACGTGTGCAGGCATAAGGACCGTGCCCTATCCTTAACTCCTTGAAAGCGTGACGGAGGGAGACCGTCTTTCAAGCGAACCCCTCTCCGGAGGATATATCGAAGCAGTGACAAAAGTGGATGTGGAAGCACAACGCAAAGGTTCTATACGAAACTCGGAAAAGAAGGTGGTGTAGAAGGCAGCTTTCCCCCGCGTCTTGGTTCCGGTTTAGGGAAGGGATACTCACTGCGCGTGTGGAAGCCTAGGGAAAGTACCATGGGCTGATGTGTGAAAACCAAGCCTGCGCAGAACGCAACGTTCAGCGCACATCTTGTTTCACGAAGAGAGAAGCCTTTCCAATGTGTGCGTGGAAGCCTAAGGCCAAGTGCCATATATCCTTACCCCCACGGAAAACCGCTGTAGGAAACCCGTCGTTCAACTCACAGATTCCCGGAGGAAGTTTTTCTAAAGTGCGTGTGGAGGCCCAAGGAAAAGTGTGACAGGCTTCGCTCTGAGAAGGAGGTCTGTGTGGAACGCCTCTTTCAGCTCACGGCTTGTTTCTGGCTGAGGGAAGGCTTCTCAAGGGTGTGTACGGAAGCCTAGGCAAAAAGCGCATACACTTCACTCTCCGGGGGGAAAAGGGCAAGCACCCAAAAGCATTGGCGAGAAACCGTCTCTCAACGAACACCTCCTTTCCTGACGAGACAGAAACATGTTCAACTCTGTGTGTGTGTGTGTGTGTGTGTGTGTGTGTGCGCGCGCGCGTGAGTGAATAAGGAATGTGCCATGCACTCACCTGGGAAAAGCAAGTCTGCGTATACGGCAACTCTCCACTAACATCTTCAGGTATCCTGGAGAGAGAAGCATTTCCAAAAGTGGGTGTGGAAGCATCATGAATGTGCCGTACGCTTTACAACCGTTCAACACCCAAACTCAACACCCAAAAAACAAATAAGCGAGTCAAGAAATGGGCAGAAGATATGAACAGATATTTCTCCAAAGAAGACACACAAATGGCCAACAGACATATGACAAACTGCTCAACATCACTTGGCATGGGGAAAAAGAAATCCAAATGACAATGAGATACCACTTCACACCAGTCAGAATTGCAAAAATTAACAAGCGAAGAAATAACAAATGTTGGTGAGGAGAAAGGGGAACTCTCTTACACTTCTAAGTGGGAATGAAAACTGGTACAGCCACTTTGGAAAACAATATGGAGGTTCCTCAAGAACTTAAAAGAGAGCTCCCTTACAACCCAGCAATTTTACTTACCCCAAAGCTACAAATGTAGTGATCTGAAGGGGCAACTGCACCCCGAATGTTTATAGCGACATTGTCCACAATAGCCAAACCGTGGAAGGAACCAAGACATCCATCGACAGATAAATGGATAAAGAAAACATGGTATATACATATACAAAGGAATATGACTCAGCCATCAGAAAGGATCAATATTTAGCATATCGATGTGGAAGGCACTGGAGGGTATTATGCTGAGCAAAATAAGTCAGTCAGAGAAAAACAATTATTATATGGTTTTACTCATATGTGGAATAGAAGGAACAGCACAGAGGATCATAGGGGAAGGGAGGGAAAATGAATGCGAAGAAACCAGAGAGGAAGAAAATCCATGACAGGTTCCTAACTATTGGAAACAAACTGAGGGTTGCTGGAGGAAAGGTGGGTGGGGAGATGGAGTAACTGTGTGATGGGCATTAAGGAATGCATGTGATGTGATGAACACTGGGTGTTATACACAACTGATGAATTGTGGAACGCTACATTTGAAACTACTGGTGTACTCTCTGTTGGCTAATTCAATTTCAATGTTAAAAAAGTCTATTTTGTCTGATATAAGGATTGCTACTCTGACTTCTTTTGACATCCACTTGTATGATTAATGTTTCTCCACCTCTTAATTTCCATCTGCAGGTGTCTTTAGGTGTGAAATCTTTTATATATATATACAAACTCTGTCGTGCTCTTTTGCTTGGAGCATTTAGTCCATTTACATTCCAACTAATTATCATTAGACATGTATTTATTGATGTTTTGTTACTTGTTTCATAGTTTTTTGTGTAGTTTTTCTCTGATCCTTTCTTCTCTTGCTCTCTCTCTCATGGTTTGCTCGTTTTCTTTAATGATATTCTTGGATTTCTTTCCCTTTATCTTTTGCATGTGTATTAGAGGTTTGGGTTTGTGGTGACCCCCTGGATTATATATAGCCTTTTCAGTCTATATTAAGTTGAATGCTGTTTAAGTTCAAACCCACTGTTGACTCCTCCTCATGTGTTAGGGTATATGTTTTCATATTTTACATACTTTTATTTTGTGAATCCCTTAACTGATTTTTACAGAAATACTTATTTTTACTGCTTCCTTGATTCATTATTGTCATACTCTCACTTACGATTTTTTTCCACTCATAGTGTCCCCTTCAATATTTTTTGTAGTTAATTTAGTGGTCATGAACTCTTTTAGTTTGTGTGGCTAAGAAACTCTTTTTCTCCCCTTCTTTTCTGAAGGATAGGCTTGCTGGATAAATTATTCCTTGCTGCAGATTTTTCTCATTCAGCACTTTGAATATTTAACGCCACTTTCTTCTGTCCTGCATAGTTTCTGCTGAAAACTCAGCTGATAGATTTATGGGCTTTCCCTTGCATGTTAACTGTCTTCTTTTATCTTGCTGCTTTAAATGTTTTTTCTTTATCACTACCTTTTCCCATTTGGATTACTATGTATCTTGATGTGGACCTCCTTAGGTTGATTTTGTGGGAGGGGATCTCTATGCCTTATGGATTTGTATAGGTTTCCTTCACCAGATTAGGTTAAGTTTTCAGCTCTTCTTTGGTCAAATAGATTTTCTGCCCCCTTTTCCCCCTTTTCACCTTCTGGGATCCCTCTCATGTGGGTGTGGTTACACTGGATGGAGTCACTGAATTCCCTATGTCTCTTCTCATTTTTGCATACTTCTTTTTCCTCTCATTTGTTCCGCTTGATTACTTTCCATTACTGTCTTCTAGTTCATTAATTTGTTCCTCTGCTTCGTCCATCCTGCTAATTATTCTATCTAGTATATTCTTCATTTCATTTCTTGTGTTCCACATCTCTGATTATTTCTTTCATATCTCTTTGTTAAGAGTCTCAATGATGTTCCCCCTTCTGATGTCCTCCCTCTTTTCATTTCCCCAGTGAGTATCTTTATAATTGTTATCTTAAATTTTCTGTCAGGCATGTTCCTTATATCCATTTTGTTTAGGTCTCTTGCTGTGGCTTTGTCCTCTTCTTTCGTTTAGGACATAGTCCTCTGTCTGCTCATTTGGCCTACTTCTCAGAGAATATCTCTCTGTTAGGAAGGTCAGATATATTGCTTGTTCTTGAAAATACGGGGCAGAACATACATTTTTCACTTGGTGATGCTGGTTCTCCTCTGAAGGTAATGCATAGCAACAACAGAGACTGGATCTGGACTGTGTCATTGTGCACAACACATGGGGTGTGCTGTTTTAACAAGATGCATGCGTGTTCTGTGGGTGATGGGGAGACATATTGTTGTCAAGGATTGTGTGGGTCTTATCAGGGAGGGTATCCACAGCACTGGGACTGAAGCAGGTGTGGTAGGTGTGGGGATGGGCCATGGTTTATGCAAGTTAGTGATTGCTAGATTGTGCTTGGTCTTGCAGGTAGGTGTGTGTTTATAATGAGGGGCCGTAGAGGGAAATGGCACCTGCCAGCTCCTTTGTTCCTGGACAAGTCCCTTAGCAAACTCTGAGTTCAGGAACTATGTCTCCCTTGTTTAATCCTCAAGCACCTTTCAACCTGCTTCACCCAAGCTTCTCCACACTCTTTGCTCTGCTTAATCTTTAAGGACAGATCTCAGCTTCCTATCACCTTCTGTGCTCTCTCAGAGCTGAGACAGCTGATTTTTAAAAGTTCCAAGCTTTAAGTCTGCTGGTTGTATACGCTCACAAATGTCATCCCTTCTGATTTTCAAAGCCATAAGCTATGAGGATGTCTCTACGCTTTAGAGGCTCCCCGGTGTAGTAGTTTGTTTCTGGCCCCTCTGTGACTGTGGTTCCCTCCCTCTGGTGGTCAGAAATATGGGGTTTAGATTCCTACAGAGTCCTTGTCCTTCCTACCATCTTTGATGTGATTCCCTCTCTCCATTTAGTTGTATAGTTTTGTGGGGAAATCTGAAGGTCCATTTCTGGGTGACTCTGGTGTGAGTGTTACCTAGTTGTATCTGTGGGATGAGGTGAGTTTAGGGTCCTTCTACTCTGCCATCTTCCCCACAATTCAGTTTATTTTGTCTCATAAAAATATTACGACTCCAACTTTCTTTTCACTTCCATTTGCATGATAAATGGTTTTGTGTCCCATTACTTCCAATCTGCTTTTATTTTTAGGTCTGAAGTGATTCTCTGCTAGGCAGCATAGAGATGGGTCTTGCTTCCTCTTTACAGTCTATGTTTTCTGATTGGGATATTTAGTCCTTTTTTGTTAAAGCAATCATTGAGAAAGTATTTGTATCTCTCTAGTTGACTTCACAAGGAAAAGTGTGACAGGCTTCGCTCTGAGAAGGAGGTCTGCGTGGAACGCCTCTTTCAACTCATGGCTTGTTTCTGGCTGACGGAAGGCTTCTCAAGGGTGTGTACGGAAGCCTAGGGAAAAAGCGGCTACACTTCTCTCTCCGGGGGGAAAAAAGCAAGAACCCAAAAGCATCGGCGAGAAACCGTCTCTCAACGATCACCTTCTTTCCTGACGAGACAGAAACATGTTCAACTCTGTGTGTGTGTGTGTGTGTGTGTGTGTGTGTGTGTGTGAGGGCACGCGCGCGCGCGCGTGCGTGAGTGAATAAGGAGAGTGCCATGTACTGACCTGGGAAAAGCAAGTCTGCGTCTACGGCGACTCGCCACTAGCATCTTCAGGTATCCTGGAGAGAGAAGCATTTCCAAAAGTGGGTGTGGAAGCATCATGAAAGTGCCGTACGCTTTACTACCTTTCCCTGGACCTAACTCCGAGAAACGTCCTCCCTGACGATAGAAAAGAGCTGAGCCATCTCAAGGCTGCGTGTGATCGCACAGGGACAGTTCCCTGGACCTAACTCCGAGAAACGCGTCGGGGTACAAGGCAGCTTTCAACGGACGTCTTCTTTCGTGAGCCCAGAAGCGTTTGCATATGTAGGCGTGGAAGCGTCAGCAGAGCGCCGTAGACCCTCCCTCTAAGAGGCAACCTCGCTTCTGCGAAGCCGTCTTGCACCTGACATCCTTTGCCTTGGAGACGGGAGCCTTTTATATAGTCGTGGTGGAAGCACAAGGAACGTGCCGTGCCCTGTCCTCATCTCTTAGAAACAAGGCCGCGCGCAATGGGACTTTCAGCGTAGCATATGGACGGGGTCATGAAGTCAGTCGAGATTGCAAGTGGACGTGTGCAGGCATAAGGAGAGTGCCCTATCCTTAACTCCTTGAAAGCGTGACGGAGGGAGACCGTCTTTCAAGCGAACCCCTCTCCGGAGGATATATCGAAGCAGTGACAAAAGTGGATGTGGAAGCACAACGCAACGGTTCTATACGAAACTCGGAAAAGAAGGTGGTGTAGAAGGCAGCTTTCCCCCGCGTCTTGGTTCCGGTTTAGGGAAGGGATACTCACTGCGCGTGTGGAAGCCTAGGGAAAGTACCATGGGCTGATGTGTGAAAACCAAGCCTGCGCAGAACGCAACGTTCAGCGCACATCTTGTTTCACGAAGAGAGAAGCCTTTCCAATGTGTGCGTGGAAGCCTAAGGCCAAGTGCCATATATCCTTACCCCCACGGAAAACCGCTGTAGGAAACCCGTCGTTCAACTCACAGATTCCCGGAGGAAGTTTTTCTAAAGTGCGTGTGGAGGCCCAAGGAAAAGTGTGACAGGCTTCGCTCTGAGAAGGAGGTCTGTGTGGAACGCCTCTTTCAGCTCACGGCTTGTTTCTGGCTGAGGGAAGGCTTCTCAAGGGTGTGTACGGAAGCCTAGGCAAAAAGCGCATACACTTCACTCTCCGGGGGGAAAAGGGCAAGCACCCAAAAGCATTGGCGAGAAACCGTCTCTCAACGAACACCTCCTTTCCTGACGAGACAGAAACATGTTCAACTCTGTGTGTGTGTGTGTGTGTGTGTGTGTGTGTGTGCGCGCGCGCGCGCGTGAGTGAATAAGGAATGTGCCATGCACTCACCTGGGAAAAGCAAGTCTGCGTATACGGCAACTCTCCACTAACATCTTCAGGTATCCTGGAGAGAGAAGCATTTCCAAAAGTGGGTGTGGAAGCATCATGAATGTGCCGTACGCTTTACAACCGTTCAACACCCAAACTCAACACCCAAAAAACAAATAAGCGAGTCAAGAAATGGGCAGAAGATATGAACAGATATTTCTCCAAAGAAGACACACAAATGGCCAACAGACATATGACAAACTGCTCAACATCACTTGGCATGGGGAAAAAGAAATCCAAATGACAATGAGATACCACTTCACACCAGTCAGAATTGCAAAAATTAACAAGCGAAGAAATAACAAATGTTGGTGAGGAGAAAGGGGAACTCTCTTACACTTCTAAGTGGGAATGAAAACTGGTACAGCCACTTTGGAAAACAATATGGAGGTTCCTCAAGAACTTAAAAGAGAGCTCCCTTACAACCCAGCAATTTTACTTACCCCAAAGCTACAAATGTAGTGATCTGAAGGGGCAACTGCACCCCGAATGTTTATAGCGACATTGTCCACAATAGCCAAACCGTGGAAGGAACCAAGACATCCATCGACAGATAAATGGATAAAGAAAACATGGTATATACATATACAAAGGAATATGACTCAGCCATCAGAAAGGATCAATATTTAGCATATCGATGTGGAAGGCACTGGAGGGTATTATGCTGAGCAAAATAAGTCAGTCAGAGAAAAACAATTATTATATGGTTTTACTCATATGTGGAATAGAAGGAACAGCACAGAGGATCATAGGGGAAGGGAGGGAAAATGAATGCGAAGAAACCAGAGAGGAAGAAAATCCATGACAGGTTCCTAACTATTGGAAACAAACTGAGGGTTGCTGGAGGAAAGGTGGGTGGGGAGATGGAGTAACTGTGTGATGGGCATTAAGGAATGCATGTGATGTGATGAACACTGGGTGTTATACACAACTGATGAATTGTGGAACGCTACATTTGAAACTACTGGTGTACTCTCTGTTGGCTAATTCAATTTCAATGTTAAAAAAGTCTATTTTGTCTGATATAAGGATTGCTACTCTGACTTCTTTTGACATCCACTTGTATGATTAATGTTTCTCCACCTCTTAATTTCCATCTGCAGGTGTCTTTAGGTGTGAAATCTTTTATATATATATACAAACTCTGTCGTGCTCTTTTGCTTGGAGCATTTAGTCCATTTACATTCCAACTAATTATCATTAGACATGTATTTATTGATGTTTTGTTACTTGTTTCATAGTTTTTTGTGTAGTTTTTCTCTGATCCTTTCTTCTCTTGCTCTCTCTCTCATGGTTTGCTCGTTTTCTTTAATGATATTCTTGGATTTCTTTCCCTTTATCTTTTGCATGTGTATTAGAGGTTTGGGTTTGTGGTGACCCCCTGGATTATATATAGCCTTTTCAGTCTATATTAAGTTGAATGCTGTTTAAGTTCAAACCCACTGTTGACTCCTCCTCATGTGTTAGGGTATATGTTTTCATATTTTACATACTTTTATTTTGTGAATCCCTTAACTGATTTTTACAGAAATACTTATTTTTACTGCTTCCTTGATTCATTATTGTCATACTCTCACTTACGATTTTTTTCCACTCATAGTGTCCCCTTCAATATTTTTTGTAGTTAATTTAGTGGTCATGAACTCTTTTAGTTTGTGTGGCTAAGAAACTCTTTTTCTCCCCTTCTTTTCTGAAGGATAGGCTTGCTGGATAAATTATTCCTTGCTGCAGATTTTTCTCATTCAGCACTTTGAATATTTAACGCCACTTTCTTCTGTCCTGCATAGTTTCTGCTGAAAACTCAGCTGATAGATTTATGGGCTTTCCCTTGCATGTTAACTGTCTTCTTTTATCTTGCTGCTTTAAATGTTTTTTCTTTATCACTACCTTTTCCCATTTGGATTACTATGTATCTTGATGTGGACCTCCTTAGGTTGATTTTGTGGGAGGGGATCTCTATGCCTTATGGATTTGTATAGGTTTCCTTCACCAGATTAGGTTAAGTTTTCAGCTCTTCTTTGGTCAAATAGATTTTCTGCCCCCTTTTCCCCCTTTTCACCTTCTGGGATCCCTCTCATGTGGGTGTGGTTACACTGGATGGAGTCACTGAATTCCCTATGTCTCTTCTCATTTTTGCATACTTCTTTTTCCTCTCATTTGTTCCGCTTGATTACTTTCCATTACTGTCTTCTAGTTCATTAATTTGTTCCTCTGCTTCGTCCATCCTGCTAATTATTCTATCTAGTATATTCTTCATTTCATTTCTTGTGTTCCACATCTCTGATTATTTCTTTCATATCTCTTTGTTAAGAGTCTCAATGATGTTCCCCCTTCTGATGTCCTCCCTCTTTTCATTTCCCCAGTGAGTATCTTTATAATTGTTATCTTAAATTTTCTGTCAGGCATGTTCCTTATATCCATTTTGTTTAGGTCTCTTGCTGTGGCTTTGTCCTCTTCTTTCGTTTAGGACATAGTCCTCTGTCTGCTCATTTGGCCTACTTCTCAGAGAATATCTCTCTGTTAGGAAGGTCAGATATATTGCTTGTTCTTGAAAATACGGGGCAGAACATACATTTTTCACTTGGTGATGCTGGTTCTCCTCTGAAGGTAATGCATAGCAACAACAGAGACTGGATCTGGACTGTGTCATTGTGCACAACACATGGGGTGTGCTGTTTTAACAAGATGCATGCGTGTTCTGTGGGTGATGGGGAGACATATTGTTGTCAAGGATTGTGTGGGTCTTATCAGGGAGGGTATCCACAGCACTGGGACTGAAGCAGGTGTGGTAGGTGTGGGGATGGGCCATGGTTTATGCAAGTTAGTGATTGCTAGATTGTGCTTGGTCTTGCAGGTAGGTGTGTGTTTATAATGAGGGGCCGTAGAGGGAAATGGCACCTGCCAGCTCCTTTGTTCCTGGACAAGTCCCTTAGCAAACTCTGAGTTCAGGAACTATGTCTCCCTTGTTTAATCCTCAAGCACCTTTCAACCTGCTTCACCCAAGCTTCTCCACACTCTTTGCTCTGCTTAATCTTTAAGGACAGATCTCAGCTTCCTATCACCTTCTGTGCTCTCTCAGAGCTGAGACAGCTGATTTTTAAAAGTTCCAAGCTTTAAGTCTGCTGGTTGTATACGCTCACAAATGTCATCCCTTCTGATTTTCAAAGCCATAAGCTATGAGGATGTCTCTACGCTTTAGAGGCTCCCCGGTGTAGTAGTTTGTTTCTGGCCCCTCTGTGACTGTGGTTCCCTCCCTCTGGTGGTCAGAAATATGGGGTTTAGATTCCTACAGAGTCCTTGTCCTTCCTACCATCTTTGATGTGATTCCCTCTCTCCATTTAGTTGTATAGTTTTGTGGGGAAATCTGAAGGTCCATTTCTGGGTGACTCTGGTGTGAGTGTTACCTAGTTGTATCTGTGGGATGAGGTGAGTTTAGGGTCCTTCTACTCTGCCATCTTCCCCACAATTCAGTTTATTTTGTCTCATAAAAATATTACGACTCCAACTTTCTTTTCACTTCCATTTGCATGATAAATGGTTTTGTGTCCCATTACTTCCAATCTGCTTTTATTTTTAGGTCTGAAGTGATTCTCTGCTAGGCAGCATAGAGATGGGTCTTGCTTCCTCTTTACAGTCTATGTTTTCTGATTGGGATATTTAGTCCTTTTTTGTTAAAGCAATCATTGAGAAAGTATTTGTATCTCTCTAGTTGACTTCACAAGGAAAAGTGTGACAGGCTTCGCTCTGAGAAGGAGGTCTGCGTGGAACGCCTCTTTCAACTCATGGCTTGTTTCTGGCTGACGGAAGGCTTCTCAAGGGTGTGTACGGAAGCCTAGGGAAAAAGCGGCTACACTTCTCTCTCCGGGGGGAAAAAAGCAAGAACCCAAAAGCATCGGCGAGAAACCGTCTCTCAACGATCACCTTCTTTCCTGACGAGACAGAAACATGTTCAACTCTGTGTGTGTGTGTGTGTGTGTGTGTGTGTGTGTGTGTGAGGGCACGCGCGCGCGCGCGTGCGTGAGTGAATAAGGAGAGTGCCATGTACTGACCTGGGAAAAGCAAGTCTGCGTCTACGGCGACTCGCCACTAGCATCTTCAGGTATCCTGGAGAGAGAAGCATTTCCAAAAGTGGGTGTGGAAGCATCATGAAAGTGCCGTACGCTTTACTACCTTTCCCTGGACCTAACTCCGAGAAACGTCCTCCCTGACGATAGAAAAGAGCTGAGCCATCTCAAGGCTGCGTGTGATCGCACAGGGACAGTTCCCTGGACCTAACTCCGAGAAACGCGTCGGGGTACAAGGCAGCTTTCAACGGACGTCTTCTTTCGTGAGCCCAGAAGCGTTTGCATATGTAGGCGTGGAAGCGTCAGCAGAGCGCCGTAGACCCTCCCTCTAAGAGGCAACCTCGCTTCTGCGAAGCCGTCTTGCACCTGACATCCTTTGCCTTGGAGACGGGAGCCTTTTATATAGTCGTGGTGGAAGCACAAGGAACGTGCCGTGCCCTGTCCTCATCTCTTAGAAACAAGGCCGCGCGCAATGGGACTTTCAGCGTAGCATATGGACGGGGTCATGAAGTCAGTCGAGATTGCAAGTGGACGTGTGCAGGCATAAGGAGAGTGCCCTATCCTTAACTCCTTGAAAGCGTGACGGAGGGAGACCGTCTTTCAAGCGAACCCCTCTCCGGAGGATATATCGAAGCAGTGACAAAAGTGGATGTGGAAGCACAACGCAACGGTTCTATACGAAACTCGGAAAAGAAGGTGGTGTAGAAGGCAGCTTTCCCCCGCGTCTTGGTTCAGGTTTAGGGAAGGGATACTCACTGCGCGTGTGGAAGCCTAGGGAAAGTACCATGGGCTGATGTGTGAAAACCAAGCCTGCGCAGAACGCAACGTTCAGCGCACATCTTGTTTCACGAAGAGAGAAGCCTTTCCAATGTGTGCGTGGAAGCCTAAGGCCAAGTGCCATATATCCTTACCCCCACGGAAAACCGCTGTAGGAAACCCGTCGTTCAACTCACAGATTCCCGGAGGAAGTTTTTCTAAAGTGCGTGTGGAGGCCCAAGGAAAAGTGTGACAGGCTTCGCTCTGAGAAGGAGGTCTGTGTGGAACGCCTCTTTCAGCTCACGGCTTGTTTCTGGCTGAGGGAAGGCTTCTCAAGGGTGTGTACGGAAGCCTAGGCAAAAAGCGCATACACTTCACTCTCCGGGGGGAAAAGGGCAAGCACCCAAAAGCATTGGCGAGAAACCGTCTCTCAACGAACACCTCCTTTCCTGACGAGACAGAAACATGTTCAACTCTGTGTGTGTGTGTGTGTGTGTGTGTGTGTGTGCGCGCGCGCGCGCGTGAGTGAATAAGGAATGTGCCATGCACTCACCTGGGAAAAGCAAGTCTGCGTATACGGCAACTCTCCACTAACATCTTCAGGTATCCTGGAGAGAGAAGCATTTCCAAAAGTGGGTGTGGAAGCATCATGAATGTGCCGTACGCTTTACAACCGTTCAACACCCAAACTCAACACCCAAAAAACAAATAAGCGAGTCAAGAAATGGGCAGAAGATATGAACAGATATTTCTCCAAAGAAGACACACAAATGGCCAACAGACATATGACAAACTGCTCAACATCACTTGGCATGGGGAAAAAGAAATCCAAATGACAATGAGATACCACTTCACACCAGTCAGAATTGCAAAAATTAACAAGCGAAGAAATAACAAATGTTGGTGAGGAGAAAGGGGAACTCTCTTACACTTCTAAGTGGGAATGAAAACTGGTACAGCCACTTTGGAAAACAATATGGAGGTTCCTCAAGAACTTAAAAGAGAGCTCCCTTACAACCCAGCAATTTTACTTACCCCAAAGCTACAAATGTAGTGATCTGAAGGGGCAACTGCACCCCGAATGTTTATAGCGACATTGTCCACAATAGCCAAACCGTGGAAGGAACCAAGACATCCATCGACAGATAAATGGATAAAGAAAACATGGTATATACATATACAAAGGAATATGACTCAGCCATCAGAAAGGATCAATATTTAGCATATCGATGTGGAAGGCACTGGAGGGTATTATGCTGAGCAAAATAAGTCAGTCAGAGAAAAACAATTATTATATGGTTTTACTCATATGTGGAATAGAAGGAACAGCACAGAGGATCATAGGGGAAGGGAGGGAAAATGAATGCGAAGAAACCAGAGAGGAAGAAAATCCATGACAGGTTCCTAACTATTGGAAACAAACTGAGGGTTGCTGGAGGAAAGGTGGGTGGGGAGATGGAGTAACTGTGTGATGGGCATTAAGGAATGCATGTGATGTGATGAACACTGGGTGTTATACACAACTGATGAATTGTGGAACGCTACATTTGAAACTACTGGTGTACTCTCTGTTGGCTAATTCAATTTCAATGTTAAAAAAGTCTATTTTGTCTGATATAAGGATTGCTACTCTGACTTCTTTTGACATCCACTTGTATGATTAATGTTTCTCCACCTCTTAATTTCCATCTGCAGGTGTCTTTAGGTGTGAAATCTTTTATATATATATACAAACTCTGTCGTGCTCTTTTGCTTGGAGCATTTAGTCCATTTACATTCCAACTAATTATCATTAGACATGTATTTATTGATGTTTTGTTACTTGTTTCATAGTTTTTTGTGTAGTTTTTCTCTGATCCTTTCTTCTCTTGCTCTCTCTCTCATGGTTTGCTCGTTTTCTTTAATGATATTCTTGGATTTCTTTCCCTTTATCTTTTGCATGTGTATTAGAGGTTTGGGTTTGTGGTGACCCCCTGGATTATATATAGCCTTTTCAGTCTATATTAAGTTGAATGCTGTTTAAGTTCAAACCCACTGTTGACTCCTCCTCATGTGTTAGGGTATATGTTTTCATATTTTACATACTTTTATTTTGTGAATCCCTTAACTGATTTTTACAGAAATACTTATTTTTACTGCTTCCTTGATTCATTATTGTCATACTCTCACTTACGATTTTTTTCCACTCATAGTGTCCCCTTCAATATTTTTTGTAGTTAATTTAGTGGTCATGAACTCTTTTAGTTTGTGTGGCTAAGAAACTCTTTTTCTCCCCTTCTTTTCTGAAGGATAGGCTTGCTGGATAAATTATTCCTTGCTGCAGATTTTTCTCATTCAGCACTTTGAATATTTAACGCCACTTTCTTCTGTCCTGCATAGTTTCTGCTGAAAACTCAGCTGATAGATTTATGGGCTTTCCCTTGCATGTTAACTGTCTTCTTTTATCTTGCTGCTTTAAATGTTTTTTCTTTATCACTACCTTTTCCCATTTGGATTACTATGTATCTTGATGTGGACCTCCTTAGGTTGATTTTGTGGGAGGGGATCTCTATGCCTTATGGATTTGTATAGGTTTCCTTCACCAGATTAGGTTAAGTTTTCAGCTCTTCTTTGGTCAAATAGATTTTCTGCCCCCTTTTCCCCCTTTTCACCTTCTGGGATCCCTCTCATGTGGGTGTGGTTACACTGGATGGAGTCACTGAATTCCCTATGTCTCTTCTCATTTTTGCATACTTCTTTTTCCTCTCATTTGTTCCGCTTGATTACTTTCCATTACTGTCTTCTAGTTCATTAATTTGTTCCTCTGCTTCGTCCATCCTGCTAATTATTCTATCTAGTATATTCTTCATTTCATTTCTTGTGTTCCACATCTCTGATTATTTCTTTCATATCTCTTTGTTAAGAGTCTCAATGATGTTCCCCCTTCTGATGTCCTCCCTCTTTTCATTTCCCCAGTGAGTATCTTTATAATTGTTATCTTAAATTTTCTGTCAGGCATGTTCCTTATATCCATTTTGTTTAGGTCTCTTGCTGTGGCTTTGTCCTCTTCTTTCGTTTAGGACATAGTCCTCTGTCTGCTCATTTGGCCTACTTCTCAGAGAATATCTCTCTGTTAGGAAGGTCAGATATATTGCTTGTTCTTGAAAATACGGGGCAGAACATACATTTTTCACTTGGTGATGCTGGTTCTCCTCTGAAGGTAATGCATAGCAACAACAGAGACTGGATCTGGACTGTGTCATTGTGCACAACACATGGGGTGTGCTCTTTTAACAAGATGCATGCGTGTTCTGTGGGTGATGGGGAGACATATTGTTGTCAAGGATTGTGTGGGTCTTATCAGGGAGGGTATCCACAGCACTGGGACTGAAGCAGGTGTGGTAGGTGTGGGGATGGGCCATGGTTTATGCAAGTTAGTGATTGCTAGATTGTGCTTGGTCTTGCAGGTAGGTGTGTGTTTATAATGAGGGGCCGTAGAGGGAAATGGCACCTGCCAGCTCCTTTGTTCCTGGACAAGTCCCTTAGCAAACTCTGAGTTCAGGAACTATGTCTCCCTTGTTTAATCCTCAAGCACCTTTCAACCTGCTTCACCCAAGCTTCTCCACACTCTTTGCTCTGCTTAATCTTTAAGGACAGATCTCAGCTTCCTATCACCTTCTGTGCTCTCTCAGAGCTGAGACAGCTGATTTTTAAAAGTTCCAAGCTTTAAGTCTGCTGGTTGTATACGCTCACAAATGTCATCCCTTCTGATTTTCAAAGCCATAAGCTATGAGGATGTCTCTACGCTTTAGAGGCTCCCCGGTGTAGTAGTTTGTTTCTGGCCCCTCTGTGACTGTGGTTCCCTCCCTCTGGTGGTCAGAAATATGGGGTTTAGATTCCTACAGAGTCCTTGTCCTTCCTACCATCTTTGATGTGATTCCCTCTCTCCATTTAGTTGTATAGTTTTGTGGGGAAATCTGAAGGTCCATTTCTGGGTGACTCTGGTGTGAGTGTTACCTAGTTGTATCTGTGGGATGAGGTGAGTTTAGGGTCCTTCTACTCTGCCATCTTCCCCACAATTCAGTTTATTTTGTCTCATAAAAATATTACGACTCCAACTTTCTTTTCACTTCCATTTGCATGATAAATGGTTTTGTGTCCCATTACTTCCAATCTGCTTTTATTTTTAGGTCTGAAGTGATTCTCTGCTAGGCAGCATAGAGATGGGTCTTGCTTCCTCTTTACAGTCTATGTTTTCTGATTGGGATATTTAGTCCTTTTTTGTTAAAGCAATCATTGAGAAAGTATTTGTATCTCTCTAGTTGACTTCACAAGGAAAAGTGTGACAGGCTTCGCTCTGAGAAGGAGGTCTGCGTGGAACGCCTCTTTCAACTCATGGCTTGTTTCTGGCTGACGGAAGGCTTCTCAAGGGTGTGTACGGAAGCCTAGGGAAAAAGCGGCTACACTTCTCTCTCCGGGGGGAAAAAAGCAAGAACCCAAAAGCATCGGCGAGAAACCGTCTCTCAACGATCACCTTCTTTCCTGACGAGACAGAAACATGTTCAACTCTGTGTGTGTGTGTGTGTGTGTGTGTGTGTGTGTGTGTGTGTGAGGGCACGCGCGCGCGCGCGTGCGTGAGTGAATAAGGAGAGTGCCATGTACTGACCTGGGAAAAGCAAGTCTGCGTCTACGGCGACTCGCCACTAGCATCTTCAGGTATCCTGGAGAGAGAAGCATTTCCAAAAGTGGGTGTGGAAGCATCATGAAAGTGCCGTACGCTTTACTACCTTTCCCTGGACCTAACTCCGAGAAACGTCCTCCCTGACGATCGAAAAGAGCTGAGCCATCTCAAGGCTGCGTGTGATCGCACAGGGACAGTTCCCTGGACCTAACTCCGAGAAACGCGTCAGGGTACAAGGCAGCTTTCAACGGACGTCTTCTTTCGTGAGCCCAGAAGCGTTTGCATATGTAGGCGTGGAAGCGTCAGCAGAGCGCCGTAGACCCTCCCTCTAAGAGGCAACCTCGCTTCTGCGAAGCCGTCTTGCACCTGACATCCTTTGCCTTGGAGACGGGAGCCTTTTATATAGTCGTGGTGGAAGCACAAGGAACGTGCCGTGCCCTGTCCTCATCTCTTAGAAACAAGGCCGCGCGCAATGGGACTTTCAGCGTAGCATATGGACGGGGTCATGAAGTCAGTCGAGATTGCAAGTGGACGTGTGCAGGCATAAGGACCGTGCCCTATCCTTAACTCCTTGAAAGCGTGACGGAGGGAGACCGTCTTTCAAGCGAACCCCTCTCCGGAGGATATATCGAAGCAGTGACAAAAGTGGATGTGGAAGCACAACGCAAAGGTTCTATACGAAACTCGGAAAAGAAGGTGGTGTAGAAGGCAGCTTTCCCCCGCGTCTTGGTTCAGGTTTAGGGAAGGGATACTCACTGCGCGTGTGGAAGCCTAGGGAAAGTACCATGGGCTGATGTGTGAAAACCAAGCCTGCGCAGAACGCAACGTTCAGCGCACATCTTGTTTCACGAAGAGAGAAGCCTTTCCAATGTGTGCGTGGAAGCCTAAGGCCAAGTGCCATATATCCTTACCCCCACGGAAAACCGCTGTAGGAAACCCGTCGTTCAACTCACAGATTCCCGGAGGAAGTTTTTCTAAAGTGCGTGTGGAGGCCCAAGGAAAAGTGTGACAGGCTTCGCTCTGAGAAGGAGGTCTGTGTGGAACGCCTCTTTCAGCTCACGGCTTGTTTCTGGCTGAGGGAAGGCTTCTCAAGGGTGTGTACGGAAGCCTAGGCAAAAAGCGCATACACTTCACTCTCCGGGGGGAAAAGGGCAAGCACCCAAAAGCATTGGCGAGAAACCGTCTCTCAACGAACACCTCCTTTCCTGACGAGACAGAAACATGTTCAACTCTGTGTGTGTGTGTGTGTGTGTGTGTGTGTGCGCGCGCGCGCGCGTGAGTGAATAAGGAATGTGCCATGCACTCACCTGGGAAAAGCAAGTCTGCGTATACGGCAACTCTCCACTAACATCTTCAGGTATCCTGGAGAGAGAAGCATTTCCAAAAGTGGGTGTGGAAGCATCATGAATGTGCCGTACGCTTTACAACCGTTCAACACCCAAACTCAACACCCAAAAAACAAATAAGCGAGTCAAGAAATGGGCAGAAGATATGAACAGATATTTCTCCAAAGAAGACACACAAATGGCCAACAGACATATGACAAACTGCTCAACATCACTTGGCATGGGGAAAAAGAAATCCAAATGACAATGAGATACCACTTCACACCAGTCAGAATTGCAAAAATTAACAAGCGAAGAAATAACAAATGTTGGTGAGGAGAAAGGGGAACTCTCTTACACTTCTAAGTGGGAATGAAAACTGGTACAGCCACTTTGGAAAACAATATGGAGGTTCCTCAAGAACTTAAAAGAGAGCTCCCTTACAACCCAGCAATTTTATTTACCCCAAAGCTACAAATGTAGTGATCTGAAGGGGCAACTGCACCCCGAATGTTTATAGCGACATTGTCCACAATAGCCAAACCGTGGAAGGAACCAAGACATCCATCGACAGATAAATGGATAAAGAAAACATGGTATATACATATACAAAGGAATATGACTCAGCCATCAGAAAGGATCAATATTTAGCATATCGATGTGGAAGGCACTGGAGGGTATTATGCTGAGCAAAATAAGTCAGTCAGAGAAAAACAATTATTATATGGTTTTACTCATATGTGGAATAGAAGGAACAGCACAGAGGATCATAGGGGAAGGGAGGGAAAATGAATGCGAAGAAACCAGAGAGGAAGAAAATCCATGACAGGTTCCTAACTATTGGAAACAAACTGAGGGTTGCTGGAGGAAAGGTGGGTGGGGAGATGGAGTAACTGTGTGATGGGCATTAAGGAATGCATGTGATGTGATGAACACTGGGTGTTATACACAACTGATGAATTGTGGAACGCTACATTTGAAACTACTGGTGTACTCTCTGTTGGCTAATTCAATTTCAATGTTAAAAAAGTCTATTTTGTCTGATATAAGGATTGCTACTCTGACTTCTTTTGACATCCACTTGTATGATTAATGTTTCTCCACCTCTTAATTTCCATCTGCAGGTGTCTTTAGGTGTGAAATCTTTTATATATATATACAAACTCTGTCGTGCTCTTTTGCTTGGAGCATTTAGTCCATTTACATTCCAACTAATTATCATTAGACATGTATTTATTGATGTTTTGTTACTTGTTTCATAGTTTTTTGTGTAGTTTTTCTCTGATCCTTTCTTCTCTTGCTCTCTCTCTCATGGTTTGCTCGTTTTCTTTAATGATATTCTTGGATTTCTTTCCCTTTATCTTTTGCATGTGTATTAGAGGTTTGGGTTTGTGGTGACCCCCTGGATTATATATAGCCTTTTCAGTCTATATTAAGTTGAATGCTGTTTAAGTTCAAACCCACTGTTGACTCCTCCTCATGTGTTAGGGTATATGTTTTCATATTTTACATACTTTTATTTTGTGAATCCCTTAACTGATTTTTACAGAAATACTTATTTTTACTGCTTCCTTGATTCATTATTGTCATACTCTCACTTACGATTTTTTTCCACTCATAGTGTCCCCTTCAATATTTTTTGTAGTTAATTTAGTGGTCATGAACTCTTTTAGTTTGTGTGGCTAAGAAACTCTTTTTCTCCCCTTCTTTTCTGAAGGATAGGCTTGCTGGATAAATTATTCCTTGCTGCAGATTTTTCTCATTCAGCACTTTGAATATTTAACGCCACTTTCTTCTGTCCTGCATAGTTTCTGCTGAAAACTCAGCTGATAGATTTATGGGCTTTCCCTTGCATGTTAACTGTCTTCTTTTATCTTGCTGCTTTAAATGTTTTTTCTTTATCACTACCTTTTCCCATTTGGATTACTATGTATCTTGATGTGGACCTCCTTAGGTTGATTTTGTGGGAGGGGATCTCTATGCCTTATGGATTTGTATAGGTTTCCTTCACCAGATTAGGTTAAGTTTTCAGCTCTTCTTTGGTCAAATAGATTTTCTGCCCCCTTTTCCCCCTTTTCACCTTCTGGGATCCCTCTCATGTGGGTGTGGTTACACTGGATGGAGTCACTGAATTCCCTATGTCTCTTCTCATTTTTGCATACTTCTTTTTCCTCTCATTTGTTCCGCTTGATTACTTTCCATTACTGTCTTCTAGTTCATTAATTTGTTCCTCTGCTTCGTCCATCCTGCTAATTATTCTATCTAGTATATTCTTCATTTCATTTCTTGTGTTCCACATCTCTGATTATTTCTTTCATATCTCTTTGTTAAGAGTCTCAATGATGTTCCCCCTTCTGATGTCCTCCCTCTTTTCATTTCCCCAGTGAGTATCTTTATAATTGTTATCTTAAATTTTCTGTCAGGCATGTTCCTTATATCCATTTTGTTTAGGTCTCTTGCTGTGGCTTTGTCCTCTTCTTTCGTTTAGGACATAGTCCTCTGTCTGCTCATTTGGCCTACTTCTCAGAGAATATCTCTCTGTTAGGAAGGTCAGATATATTGCTTGTTCTTGAAAATACGGGGCAGAACATACATTTTTCACTTGGTGATGCTGGTTCTCCTCTGAAGGTAATGCATAGCAACAACAGAGACTGGATCTGGACTGTGTCATTGTGCACAACACATGGGGTGTGCTGTTTTAACAAGATGCATGCGTGTTCTGTGGGTGATGGGGAGACATATTGTTGTCAAGGATTGTGTGGGTCTTATCAGGGAGGGTATCCACAGCACTGGGACTGAAGCAGGTGTGGTAGGTGTGGGGATGGGCCATGGTTTATGCAAGTTAGTGATTGCTAGATTGTGCTTGGTCTTGCAGGTAGGTGTGTGTTTATAATGAGGGGCCGTAGAGGGAAATGGCACCTGCCAGCTCCTTTGTTCCTGGACAAGTCCCTTAGCAAACTCTGAGTTCAGGAACTATGTCTCCCTTGTTTAATCCTCAAGCACCTTTCAACCTGCTTCACCCAAGCTTCTCCACACTCTTTGCTCTGCTTAATCTTTAAGGACAGATCTCAGCTTCCTATCACCTTCTGTGCTCTCTCAGAGCTGAGACAGCTGATTTTTAAAAGTTCCAAGCTTTAAGTCTGCTGGTTGTATACGCTCACAAATGTCATCCCTTCTGATTTTCAAAGCCATAAGCTATGAGGATGTCTCTACGCTTTAGAGGCTCCCCGGTGTAGTAGTTTGTTTCTGGCCCCTCTGTGACTGTGGTTCCCTCCCTCTGGTGGTCAGAAATATGGGGTTTAGATTCCTACAGAGTCCTTGTCCTTCCTACCATCTTTGATGTGATTCCCTCTCTCCATTTAGTTGTATAGTTTTGTGGGGAAATCTGAAGGTCCATTTCTGGGTGACTCTGGTGTGAGTGTTACCTAGTTGTATCTGTGGGATGAGGTGAGTTTAGGGTCCTTCTACTCTGCCATCTTCCCCACAATTCAGTTTATTTTGTCTCATAAAAATATTACGACTCCAACTTTCTTTTCACTTCCATTTGCATGATAAATGGTTTTGTGTCCCATTACTTCCAATCTGCTTTTATTTTTAGGTCTGAAGTGATTCTCTGCTAGGCAGCATAGAGATGGGTCTTGCTTCCTCTTTACAGTCTATGTTTTCTGATTGGGATATTTAGTCCTTTTTTGTTAAAGCAATCATTGAGAAAGTATTTGTATCTCTCTAGTTGACTTCACAAGGAAAAGTGTGACAGGCTTCGCTCTGAGAAGGAGGTCTGCGTGGAACGCCTCTTTCAACTCATGGCTTGTTTCTGGCTGACGGAAGGCTTCTCAAGGGTGTGTACGGAAGCCTAGGGAAAAAGCGGCTACACTTCTCTCTCCGGGGGGAAAAAAGCAAGAACCCAAAAGCATCGGCGAGAAACCGTCTCTCAACGATCACCTTCTTTCCTGACGAGACAGAAACATGTTCAACTCTGTGTGTGTGTGTGTGTGTGTGTGTGTGTGTGTGTGTGAGGGCACGCGCGCGCGCGCGTGCGTGAGTGAATAAGGAGAGTGCCATGTACTGACCTGGGAAAAGCAAGTCTGCGTCTACGGCGACTCGCCACTAGCATCTTCAGGTATCCTGGAGAGAGAAGCATTTCCAAAAGTGGGTGTGGAAGCATCATGAAAGTGCCGTACGCTTTACTACCTTTCCCTGGACCTAACTCCGAGAAACGTCCTCCCTGACGATAGAAAAGAGCTGAGCCATCTCAAGGCTGCGTGTGATCGCACAGGGACAGTTCCCTGGACCTAACTCCGAGAAACGCGTCGGGGTACAAGGCAGCTTTCAACGGACGTCTTCTTTCGTGAGCCCAGAAGCGTTTGCATATGTAGGCGTGGAAGCGTCAGCAGAGCGCCGTAGACCCTCCCTCTAAGAGGCAACCTCGCTTCTGCGAAGCCGTCTTGCACCTGACATCCTTTGCCTTGGAGACGGGAGCCTTTTATATAGTCGTGGTGGAAGCACAAGGAACGTGCCGTGCCCTGTCCTCATCTCTTAGAAACAAGGCCGCGCGCAATGGGACTTTCAGCGTAGCATATGGACGGGGTCATGAAGTCAGTCGAGATTGCAAGTGGACGTGTGCAGGCATAAGGAGCGTGCCCTATCCTTAACTCCTTGAAAGCGTGACGGAGGGAGACCGTCTTTCAAGCGAACCCCTCTCCGGAGGATATATCGAAGCAGTGACAAAAGTGGATGTGGAAGCACAACGCAACGGTTCTATACGAAACTCGGAAAAGAAGGTGGTGTAGAAGGCAGCTTTCCCCCGCGTCTTGGTTCAGGTTTAGGGAAGGGATACTCACTGCGCGTGTGGAAGCCTAGGGAAAGTACCATGGGCTGATGTGTGAAAACCAAGCCTGCGCAGAACGCAACGTTCAGCGCACATCTTGTTTCACGAAGAGAGAAGCCTTTCCAATGTGTGCGTGGAAGCCTAAGGCCAAGTGCCATATATCCTTACCCCCACGGAAAACCGCTGTAGGAAACCCGTCGTTCAACTCACAGATTCCCGGAGGAAGTTTTTCTAAAGTGCGTGTGGAGGCCCAAGGAAAAGTGTGACAGGCTTCGCTCTGAGAAGGAGGTCTGTGTGGAACGCCTCTTTCAGCTCACGGCTTGTTTCTGGCTGAGGGAAGGCTTCTCAAGGGTGTGTACGGAAGCCTAGGCAAAAAGCGCATACACTTCACTCTCCGGGGGGAAAAGGGCAAGCACCCAAAAGCATTGGCGAGAAACCGTCTCTCAACGAACACCTCCTTTCCTGACGAGACAGAAACATGTTCAACTCTGTGTGTGTGTGTGTGTGTGTGTGTGTGTGCGCGCGCGCGCGCGTGAGTGAATAAGGAATGTGCCATGCACTCACCTGGGAAAAGCAAGTCTGCGTATACGGCAACTCTCCACTAACATCTTCAGGTATCCTGGAGAGAGAAGCATTTCCAAAAGTGGGTGTGGAAGCATCATGAATGTGCCGTACGCTTTACAACCGTTCAACACCCAAACTCAACACCCAAAAAACAAATAAGCGAGTCAAGAAATGGGCAGAAGATATGAACAGATATTTCTCCAAAGAAGACACACAAATGGCCAACAGACATATGACAAACTGCTCAACATCACTTGGCATGGGGAAAAAGAAATCCAAATGACAATGAGATACCACTTCACACCAGTCAGAATTGCAAAAATTAACAAGCGAAGAAATAACAAATGTTGGTGAGGAGAAAGGGGAACTCTCTTACACTTCTAAGTGGGAATGAAAACTGGTACAGCCACTTTGGAAAACAATATGGAGGTTCCTCAAGAACTTAAAAGAGAGCTCCCTTACAACCCAGCAATTTTATTTACCCCAAAGCTACAAATGTAGTGATCTGAAGGGGCAACTGCACCCCGAATGTTTATAGCGACATTGTCCACAATAGCCAAATGTGGAAGGAACCAAGACATCCATCGACAGATAAATGGATAAAGAAAACATGGTATATACATATACAAAGGAATATGACTCAGCCATCAGAAAGGATCAATATTTAGCATATCGATGTGGAAGGCACTGGAGGGTATTATGCTGAGCAAAATAAGTCAGTCAGAGAAAAACAATTATTATATGGTTTTACTCATATGTGGAATAGAAGGAACAGCACAGAGGATCATAGGGGAAGGGAGGGAAAATGAATGCGAAGAAACCAGAGAGGAAGAAAATCCATGACAGGTTCCTAACTATTGGAAACAAACTGAGGGTTGCTGGAGGAAAGGTGGGTGGGGAGATGGAGTAACTGTGTGATGGGCATTAAGGAATGCATGTGATGTGATGAACACTGGGTGTTATACACAACTGATGAATTGTGGAACGCTACATTTGAAACTACTGGTGTACTCTCTGTTGGCTAATTCAATTTCAATGTTAAAAAAGTCTATTTTGTCTGATATAAGGATTGCTACTCTGACTTCTTTTGACATCCACTTGTATGATTAATGTTTCTCCACCTCTTAATTTCCATCTGCAGGTGTCTTTAGGTGTGAAATCTTTTATATATATATACAAACTCTGTCGTGCTCTTTTGCTTGGAGCATTTAGTCCATTTACATTCCAACTAATTATCATTAGACATGTATTTATTGATGTTTTGTTACTTGTTTCATAGTTTTTTGTGTAGTTTTTCTCTGATCCTTTCTTCTCTTGCTCTCTCTCTCATGGTTTGCTCGTTTTCTTTAATGATATTCTTGGATTTCTTTCCCTTTATCTTTTGCATGTGTATTAGAGGTTTGGGTTTGTGGTGACCCCCTGGATTATATATAGCCTTTTCAGTCTATATTAAGTTGAATGCTGTTTAAGTTCAAACCCACTGTTGACTCCTCCTCATGTGTTAGGGTATATGTTTTCATATTTTACATACTTTTATTTTGTGAATCCCTTAACTGATTTTTACAGAAATACTTATTTTTACTGCTTCCTTGATTCATTATTGTCATACTCTCACTTACGATTTTTTTCCACTCATAGTGTCCCCTTCAATATTTTTTGTAGTTAATTTAGTGGTCATGAACTCTTTTAGTTTGTGTGGCTAAGAAACTCTTTTTCTCCCCTTCTTTTCTGAAGGATAGGCTTGCTGGATAAATTATTCCTTGCTGCAGATTTTTCTCATTCAGCACTTTGAATATTTAACGCCACTTTCTTCTGTCCTGCATAGTTTCTGCTGAAAACTCAGCTGATAGATTTATGGGCTTTCCCTTGCATGTTAACTGTCTTCTTTTATCTTGCTGCTTTAAATGTTTTTTCTTTATCACTACCTTTTCCCATTTGGATTACGATGTATCTTGATGTGGACCTCCTTAGGTTGATTTTGTGGGAGGGGATCTCTATGCCTTATGGATTTGTATAGGTTTCCTTCACCAGATTAGGTTAAGTTTTCAGCTCTTCTTTGGTCAAATAGATTTTCTGCCCCCTTTTCCCCCTTTTCACCTTCTGGGATCCCTCTAATGTGGGTGTTGTTACACTGGATGGAGTCACTGAATTCCCTATGTCTCTTCTCATTTTTGCATACTTCTTTTTCCTCTCATTTGTTCCGCTTGATTACTTTCCTTTACTGTCTTCTAGTTCATTAATTTGTTCCTCTGCTTCGTCCATCCTGCTAATTATTCTATCTAGTATATTCTTCATTTCATTTCTTGTGTTCCACATCTCTGATTATTTCTTTCATATCTCTTTGTTAAGAGTCTCAATGATGTTCCCCCTTCTGATGTCCTCCCTCTTTTCATTTCCCCAGTGAGTATCTTTATAATTGTTATCTTAAATTTTCTGTCAGGCATGTTCCTTATATCCATTTTGTTTAGGTCTCTTGCTGTGGCTTTGTCCTCTTCTTTCGTTTAGGACATAGTCCTCTGTCTGCTCATTTGGCCTACTTCTCAGAGAATATCTCTCTGTTAGGAAGGTCAGATATATTGCTTGTTCTTGAAAATACGGGGCAGAACATACATTTTTCACTTGGTGATGCTGGTTCTCCTCTGAAGGTAATGCATAGCAACAACAGAGACTGGATCTGGACTGTGTCATTGTGCACAACACATGGGGTGTGCTGTTTTAACAAGATGCATGCGTGTTCTGTGGGTGATGGGGAGACATATTGTTGTCAAGGATTGTGTGGGTCTTATCAGGGAGGGTATCCACAGCACTGGGACTGAAGCAGGTGTGGTAGGTGTGGGGATGGGCCATGGTTTATGCAAGTTAGTGATTGCTAGATTGTGCTTGGTCTTGCAGGTAGGTGTGTGTTTATAATGAGGGGCCGTAGAGGGAAATGGCACCTGCCAGCTCCTTTGTTCCTGGACAAGTCCCTTAGCAAACTCTGAGTTCAGGAACTATGTCTCCCTTGTTTAATCCTCAAGCACCTTTCAACCTGCTTCACCCAAGCTTCTCCACACTCTTTGCTCTGCTTAATCTTTAAGGACAGATCTCAGCTTCCTATCACCTTCTGTGCTCTCTCAGAGCTGAGACAGCTGATTTTTAAAAGTTCCAAGCTTTAAGTCTGCTGGTTGTATACGCTCACAAAGGTCATCCCTTCTGATTTTCAAAGCCATAAGCTATGAGGATGTCTCTACGCTTTAGAGGCTCCCCGGTGTAGTAGTTTGTTTCTGGCCCCTCTGTGACTGTGGTTCCCTCCCTCTGGTGGTCAGAAATATGGGCTTTAGATTCCTACAGAGTCCTTGTCCTTCCTACCATCTTTGATGTGATTCCCTCTCTCCATTTAGTTGTATAGTTTTGTGGGGAAATCTGAAGGTCCATTTCTGGGTGACTCTGGTGTGAGTGTTACCTAGTTGTATCTGTGGGATGAGGTGAGTTTAGGGTCCTTCTACTCTGCCATCTTCCCCACAATTCAGTTTATTTTGTCTCATAAAAATATTACGACTCCAACTTTCTTTTCACTTCCATTTGCATGATAAATGGTTTTGTGTCCCATTACTTCCAATCTGCTTTTATTTTTAGGTCTGAAGTGATTCTCTGCTAGGCAGCATAGAGATGGGTCTTGCTTCCTCTTTACAGTCTATGTTTTCTGATTGGGATATTTAGTCCTTTTTTGTTAAAGCAATCATTGAGAAAGTATTTGTATCTCTCTAGTTGACTTCACAAGGAAAAGTGTGACAGGCTTCGCTCTGAGAAGGAGGTCTGCGTGGAACGCCTCTTTCAACTCATGGCTTGTTTCTGGCTGACGGAAGGCTTCTCAAGGGTGTGTACGGAAGCCTAGGGAAAAAGCGGCTACACTTCTCTCTCCGGGGGGAAAAAAGCAAGAACCCAAAAGCATCGGCGAGAAACCGTCTCTCAACGATCACCTTCTTTCCTGACGAGACAGAAACATGTTCAACTCTGTGTGTGTGTGTGTGTGTGTGTGTGTGTGTGTGTGTGAGGGCACGCGCGCGCGCGCGTGCGTGAGTGAATAAGGAGAGTGCCATGTACTGACCTGGGAAAAGCAAGTCTGCGTCTACGGCGACTCGCCACTAGCATCTTCAGGTATCCTGGAGAGAGAAGCATTTCCAAAAGTGGGTGTGGAAGCATCATGAAAGTGCCGTACGCTTTACTACCTTTCCCTGGACCTAACTCCGAGAAACGTCCTCCCTGACGATCGAAAAGAGCTGAGCCATCTCAAGGCTGCGTGTGATCGCACAGGGACAGTTCCCTGGACCTAACTCCGAGAAACGCGTCAGGGTACAAGGCAGCTTTCAACGGACGTCTTCTTTCGTGAGCCCAGAAGCGTTTGCATATGTAGGCGTGGAAGCGTCAGCAGAGCGCCGTAGACCCTCCCTCTAAGAGGCAACCTCGCTTCTGCGAAGCCGTCTTGCACCTGACATCCTTTGCCTTGGAGACGGGAGCCTTTTATATAGTCGTGGTGGAAGCACAAGGAACGTGCCGTGCCCTGTCCTCATCTCTTAGAAACAAGGCCGCGCGCAATGGGACTTTCAGCGTAGCATATGGACGGGGTCATGAAGTCAGTCGAGATTGCAAGTGGACGTGTGCAGGCATAAGGACCGTGCCCTATCCTTAACTCCTTGAAAGCGTGACGGAGGGAGACCGTCTTTCAAGCGAACCCCTCTCCGGAGGATATATCGAAGCAGTGACAAAAGTGGATGTGGAAGCACAACGCAAAGGTTCTATACGAAACTCGGAAAAGAAGGTGGTGTAGAAGGCAGCTTTCCCCCGCGTCTTGGTTCAGGTTTAGGGAAGGGATACTCACTGCGCGTGTGGAAGCCTAGGGAAAGTACCATGGGCTGATGTGTGAAAACCAAGCCTGCGCAGAACGCAACGTTCAGCGCACATCTTGTTTCACGAAGAGAGAAGCCTTTCCAATGTGTGCGTGGAAGCCTAAGGCCAAGTGCCATATATCCTTACCCCCACGGAAAACCGCTGTAGGAAACCCGTCGTTCAACTCACAGATTCCCGGAGGAAGTTTTTCTAAAGTGCGTGTGGAGGCCCAAGGAAAAGTGTGACAGGCTTCGCTCTGAGAAGGAGGTCTGTGTGGAACGCCTCTTTCAGCTCACGGCTTGTTTCTGGCTGAGGGAAGGCTTCTCAAGGGTGTGTACGGAAGCCTAGGCAAAAAGCGCATACACTTCACTCTCCGGGGGGAAAAGGGCAAGCACCCAAAAGCATTGGCGAGAAACCGTCTCTCAACGAACACCTCCTTTCCTGACGAGACAGAAACATGTTCAACTCTGTGTGTGTGTGTGTGTGTGTGTGTGTGTGTGCGCGCGCGCGCGCGTGAGTGAATAAGGAATGTGCCATGCACTCACCTGGGAAAAGCAAGTCTGCGTATACGGCAACTCTCCACTAACATCTTCAGGTATCCTGGAGAGAGAAGCATTTCCAAAAGTGGGTGTGGAAGCATCATGAATGTGCCGTACGCTTTACAACCGTTCAACACCCAAACTCAACACCCAAAAAACAAATAAGCGAGTCAAGAAATGGGCAGAAGATATGAACAGATATTTCTCCAAAGAAGACACACAAATGGCCAACAGACATATGACAAACTGCTCAACATCACTTGGCATGGGGAAAAAGAAATCCAAATGACAATGAGATACCACTTCACACCAGTCAGAATTGCAAAAATTAACAAGCGAAGAAATAACAAATGTTGGTGAGGAGAAAGGGGAACTCTCTTACACTTCTAAGTGGGAATGAAAACTGGTACAGCCACTTTGGAAAACAATATGGAGGTTCCTCAAGAACTTAAAAGAGAGCTCCCTTACAACCCAGCAATTTTATTTACCCCAAAGCTACAAATGTAGTGATCTGAAGGGGCAACTGCACCCCGAATGTTTATAGCGACATTGTCCACAATAGCCAAACCGTGGAAGGAACCAAGACATCCATCGACAGATAAATGGATAAAGAAAACATGGTATATACATATACAAAGGAATATGACTCAGCCATCAGAAAGGATCAATATTTAGCATATCGATGTGGAAGGCACTGGAGGGTATTATGCTGAGCAAAATAAGTCAGTCAGAGAAAAACAATTATTATATGGTTTTACTCATATGTGGAATAGAAGGAACAGCACAGAGGATCATAGGGGAAGGGAGGGAAAATGAATGCGAAGAAACCAGAGAGGAAGAAAATCCATGACAGGTTCCTAACTATTGGAAACAAACTGAGGGTTGCTGGAGGAAAGGTGGGTGGGGAGATGGAGTAACTGTGTGATGGGCATTAAGGAATGCATGTGATGTGATGAACACTGGGTGTTATACACAACTGATGAATTGTGGAACGCTACATTTGAAACTACTGGTGTACTCTCTGTTGGCTAATTCAATTTCAATGTTAAAAAAGTCTATTTTGTCTGATATAAGGATTGCTACTCTGACTTCTTTTGACATCCACTTGTATGATTAATGTTTCTCCACCTCTTAATTTCCATCTGCAGGTGTCTTTAGGTGTGAAATCTTTTATATATATATACAAACTCTGTCGTGCTCTTTTGCTTGGAGCATTTAGTCCATTTACATTCAAACTAATTATCATTAGACATGTATTTATTGATGTTTTGTTACTTGTTTCATAGTTTTTTGTGTAGTTTTTCTCTGATCCTTTCTTCTCTTGCTCTCTCTCTCATGGTTTGCTCGTTTTCTTTAATGATATTCTTGGATTTCTTTCCCTTTATCTTTTGCATGTGTATTAGAGGTTTGGGTTTGTGGTGACCCCCTGGATTATATATAGCCTTTTCAGTCTATATTAAGTTGAATGCTGTTTAAGTTCAAACCCACTGTTGACTCCTCCTCATGTGTTAGGGTATATGTTTTCATATTTTACATACTTTTATTTTGTGAATCCCTTAACTGATTTTTACAGAAATACTTATTTTTACTGCTTCCTTGATTCATTATTGTCATACTCTCACTTACGATTTTTTTCCACTCATAGTGTCCCCTTCAATATTTTTTGTAGTTAATTTAGTGGTCATGAACTCTTTTAGTTTGTGTGGCTAAGAAACTCTTTTTCTCCCCTTCTTTTCTGAAGGATAGGCTTGCTGGATAAATTATTCCTTGCTGCAGATTTTTCTCATTCAGCACTTTGAATATTTAACGCCACTTTCTTCTGTCCTGCATAGTTTCTGCTGAAAACTCAGCTGATAGATTTATGGGCTTTCCCTTGCATGTTAACTGTCTTCTTTTATCTTGCTGCTTTAAATGTTTTTTCTTTATCACTACCTTTTCCCATTTGGATTACTATGTATCTTGATGTGGACCTCCTTAGGTTGATTTTGTGGGAGGGGATCTCTATGCCTTATGGATTTGTATAGGTTTCCTTCACCAGATTAGGTTAAGTTTTCAGCTCTTCTTTGGTCAAATAGATTTTCTGCCCCCCTTTCCCCCTTTTCACCTTCTGGGATCCCTCTCATGTGGGTGTTGTTACACTGGATGGAGTCACTGAATTCCCTAAGTCTCTTCTCATTTTTGCATACTTCTTTTTCCTCTCATTTGTTCCGCTTGATTACTTTCCATTACTGTCTTCTAGTTCATTAATTTGTTCCTCTGCTTCGTCCATCCTGCTAATTATTCTATCTAGTATATTCTTCATTTCATTTCTTGTGTTCCACATCTCTGATTATTTCTTTCATATCTCTTTGTTAAGAGTCTCAATGATGTTCCCCCTTCTGATGTCCTCCCTCTTTTCATTTCCCCAGTGAGTATCTTTATAATTGTTATCTTAAATTTTCTGTCAGGCATGTTCCTTATATCCATTTTGTTTAGGTCTCTTGCTGTGGCTTTGTCCTCTTCTTTCGTTTAGGACATAGTCCTCTGTCTGCTCATTTGGCCTACTTCTCAGAGAATATCTCTCTGTTAGGAAGGTCAGATATATTGCTTGTTCTTGAAAATACGGGGCAGAACATACATTTTTCACTTGGTGATGCTGGTTCTCCTCTGAAGGTAATGCATAGCAACAACAGAGACTGGATCTGGACTGTGTCATTGTGCACAACACATGGGGTGTGCTGTTTTAACAAGATGCATGCGTGTTCTGTGGGTGATGGGGAGACATATTGTTGTCAAGGATTGTGTGGGTCTTATCAGGGAGGGTATCCACAGCACTGGGACTGAAGCAGGTGTGGTAGGTGTGGGGATGGGCCATGGTTTATGCAAGTTAGTGATTGCTAGATTGTGCTTGGTCTTGCAGGTAGGTGTGTGTTTATAATGAGGGGCCGTAGAGGGAAATGGCACCTGCCAGCTCCTTTGTTCCTGGACAAGTCCCTTAGCAAACTCTGAGTTCAGGAACTATGTCTCCCTTGTTTAATCCTCAAGCACCTTTCAACCTGCTTCACCCAAGCTTCTCCACACTCTTTGCTCTGCTTAATCTTTAAGGACAGATCTCAGCTTCCTATCACCTTCTGTGCTCTCTCAGAGCTGAGACAGCTGATTTTTAAAAGTTCCAAGCTTTAAGTCTGCTGGTTGTATACGCTCACAAATGTCATCCCTTCTGATTTTCAAAGCCATAAGCTATGAGGATGTCTCTACGCTTTAGAGGCTCCCCGGTGTAGTAGTTTGTTTCTGGCCCCTCTGTGACTGTGGTTCCCTCCCTCTGGTGGTCAGAAATATGGGCTTTAGATTCCTACAGAGTCCTTGTCCTTCCTACCATCTTTGATGTGATTCCCTCTCTCCATTTAGTTGTATAGTTTTGTGGGGAAATCTGAAGGTCCATTTCTGGGTGACTCTGGTGTGAGTGTTACCTAGTTGTATCTGTGGGATGAGGTGAGTTTAGGGTCCTTCTACTCTGCCATCTTCCCCACAATTCAGTTTATTTTGTCTCATAAAAATATTACGACTCCAACTTTCTTTTCACTTCCATTTGCATGATAAATGGTTTTGTGTCCCATTACTTCCAATCTGCTTTTATTTTTAGGTCTGAAGTGATTCTCTGCTAGGCAGCATAGAGATGGGTCTTGCTTCCTCTTTACAGTCTATGTTTTCTGATTGGGATATTTAGTCCTTTTTTGTCAAAGCAATCATTGAGAAAGTATTTGTATCTCTCTAGTTGACTTCACAAGGAAAAGTGTGACAGGCTTCGCTCTGAGAAGGAGGTCTGCGTGGAACGCCTCTTTCAACTCATGGCTTGTTTCTGGCTGACGGAAGGCTTCTCAAGGGTGTGTACGGAAGCCTAGGGAAAAAGCGGCTACACTTCTCTCTCCGGGGGGAAAAAAGCAAGAACCCAAAAGCATCGGCGAGAAACCGTCTCTCAACGATCACCTTCTTTCCTGACGAGACAGAAACATGTTCAACTCTGTGTGTGTGTGTGTGTGTGTGTGTGTGTGTGTGTGTGAGGGCACGCGCGCGCGCGCGTGCGTGAGTGAATAAGGAGAGTGCCATGTACTGACCTGGGAAAAGCAAGTCTGCGTCTACGGCGACTCGCCACTAGCATCTTCAGGTATCCTGGAGAGAGAAGCATTTCCAAAAGTGGGTGTGGAAGCATCATGAAAGTGCCGTACGCTTTACTACCTTTCCCTGGACCTAACTCCGAGAAACGTCCTCCCTGACGATAGAAAAGAGCTGAGCCATCTCAAGGCTGCGTGTGATCGCACAGGGACAGTTCCCTGGACCTAACTCCGAGAAACGCGTCGGGGTACAAGGCAGCTTTCAACGGACGTCTTCTTTCGTGAGCCCAGAAGCGTTTGCATATGTAGGCGTGGAAGCGTCAGCAGAGCGCCGTAGACCCTCCCTCTAAGAGGCAACCTCGCTTCTGCGAAGCCGTCTTGCACCTGACATCCTTTGCCTTGGAGACGGGAGCCTTTTATATAGTCGTGGTGGAAGCACAAGGAACGTGCCGTGCCCTGTCCTCATCTCTTAGAAACAAGGCCGCGCGCAATGGGACTTTCAGCGTAGCATATGGACGGGGTCATGAAGTCAGTCGAGATTGCAAGTGGACGTGTGCAGGCATAAGGAGAGTGCCCTATCCTTAACTCCTTGAAAGCGTGACGGAGGGAGACCGTCTTTCAAGCGAACCCCTCTCCGGAGGATATATCGAAGCAGTGACAAAAGTGGATGTGGAAGCACAACGCAACGGTTCTATACGAAACTCGGAAAAGAAGGTGGTGTAGAAGGCAGCTTTCCCCCGCGTCTTGGTTCAGGTTTAGGGAAGGGATACTCACTGCGCGTGTGGAAGCCTAGGGAAAGTACCATGGGCTGATGTGTGAAAACCAAGCCTGCGCAGAACGCAACGTTCAGCGCACATCTTGTTTCACGAAGAGAGAAGCCTTTCCAATGTGTGCGTGGAAGCCTAAGGCCAAGTGCCATATATCCTTACCCCCACGGAAAACCGCTGTAGGAAACCCGTCGTTCAACTCACAGATTCCCGGAGGAAGTTTTTCTAAAGTGCGTGTGGAGGCCCAAGGAAAAGTGTGACAGGCTTCGCTCTGAGAAGGAGGTCTGTGTGGAACGCCTCTTTCAGCTCACGGCTTGTTTCTGGCTGAGGGAAGGCTTCTCAAGGGTGTGTACGGAAGCCTAGGCAAAAAGCGCATACACTTCACTCTCCGGGGGGAAAAGGGCAAGCACCCAAAAGCATTGGCGAGAAACCGTCTCTCAACGAACACCTCCTTTCCTGACGAGACAGAAACATGTTCAACTCTGTGTGTGTGTGTGTGTGTGTGTGTGTGTGCGCGCGCGCGCGCGTGAGTGAATAAGGAATGTGCCATGCACTCACCTGGGAAAAGCAAGTCTGCGTATACGGCAACTCTCCACTAACATCTTCAGGTATCCTGGAGAGAGAAGCATTTCCAAAAGTGGGTGTGGAAGCATCATGAATGTGCCGTACGCTTTACAACCGTTCAACACCCAAACTCAACACCCAAAAAACAAATAAGCGAGTCAAGAAATGGGCAGAAGATATGAACAGATATTTCTCCAAAGAAGACACACAAATGGCCAACAGACATATGACAAACTGCTCAACATCACTTGGCATGGGGAAAAAGAAATCCAAATGACAATGAGATACCACTTCACACCAGTCAGAATTGCAAAAATTAACAAGCGAAGAAATAACAAATGTTGGTGAGGAGAAAGGGGAACTCTCTTACACTTCTAAGTGGGAATGAAAACTGGTACAGCCACTTTGGAAAACAATATGGAGGTTCCTCAAGAACTTAAAAGAGAGCTCCCTTACAACCCAGCAATTTTATTTACCCCAAAGCTACAAATGTAGTGATCTGAAGGGGCAACTGCACCCCGAATGTTTATAGCGACATTGTCCACAATAGCCAAACCGTGGAAGGAACCAAGACATCCATCGACAGATAAATGGATAAAGAAAACATGGTATATACATATACAAAGGAATATGACTCAGCCATCAGAAAGGATCAATATTTAGCATATCGATGTGGAAGGCACTGGAGGGTATTATGCTGAGCAAAATAAGTCAGTCAGAGAAAAACAATTATTATATGGTTTTACTCATATGTGGAATAGAAGGAACAGCACAGAGGATCATAGGGGAAAGGAGGGAAAATGAATGCGAAGAAACCAGAGAGGAAGAAAATCCATGACAGGTTCCTAACTATTGGAAACAAACTGAGGGTTGCTGGAGGAAAGGTGGGTGGGGAGATGGAGTAACTGTGTGATGGGCATTAAGGAATGCATGTGATGTGATGAACACTGGGTGTTATACACAACTGATGAATTGTGGAACGCTACATTTGAAACTACTGGTGTACTCTCTGTTGGCTAATTCAATTTCAATGTTAAAAAAGTCTATTTTGTCTGATATAAGGATTGCTACTCTGACTTCTTTTGACATCCACTTGTATGATTAATGTTTCTCCACCTCTTAATTTCCATCTGCAGGTGTCTTTAGGTGTGAAATCTTTTATATATATATACAAACTCTGTCGTGCTCTTTTGCTTGGAGCATTTAGTCCATTTACATTCAAACTAATTATCATTAGACATGTATTTATTGATGTTTTGTTACTTGTTTCATAGTTTTTTGTGTAGTTTTTCTCTGATCCTTTCTTCTCTTGCTCTCTCTCTCATGGTTTGCTCGTTTTCTTTAATGATATTCTTGGATTTCTTTCCCTTTATCTTTTGCATGTGTATTAGAGGTTTGGGTTTGTGGTGACCCCCTGGATTATATATAGCCTTTTCAGTCTATATTAAGTTGAATGCTGTTTAAGTTCAAACCCACTGTTGACTCCTCCTCATGTGTTAGGGTATATGTTTTCATATTTTACATACTTTTATTTTGTGAATCCCTTAACTGATTTTTACAGAAATACTTATTTTTACTGCTTCCTTGATTCATTATTGTCATACTCTCACTTACGATTTTTTTCCACTCATAGTGTCCCCTTCAATATTTTTTGTAGTTAATTTAGTGGTCATGAACTCTTTTAGTTTGTGTGGCTAAGAAACTCTTTTTCTCCCCTTCTTTTCTGAAGGATAGGCTTGCTGGATAAATTATTCCTTGCTGCAGATTTTTCTCATTCAGCACTTTGAATATTTAACGCCACTTTCTTCTGTCCTGCATAGTTTCTGCTGAAAACTCAGCTGATAGATTTATGGGCTTTCCCTTGCATGTTAACTGTCTTCTTTTATCTTGCTGCTTTAAATGTTTTTTCTTTATCACTACCTTTTCCCATTTGGATTACTATGTATCTTGATGTGGACCTCCTTAGGTTGATTTTGTGGGAGGGGATCTCTATGCCTTATGGATTTGTATAGGTTTCCTTCACCAGATTAGGTTAAGTTTTCAGCTCTTCTTTGGTCAAATAGATTTTCTGCCCCCTTTTCCCCCTTTTCACCTTCTGGGATCCCTCTAATGTGGGTGTTGTTACACTGGATGGAGTCACTGAATTCCCTATGTCTCTTCTCATTTTTGCATACTTCTTTCTCCTCTCATTTGTTCCGCTTGATTACTTTCCATTACTGTCTTCTAGTTCATTAATTTGTTCCTCTGCTTCGTCCATCCTGCTAATTATTCTATCTAGTATATTCTTCATTTCATTTCTTGTGTTCCACATCTCTGATTATTTCTTTCATATCTCTTTGTTAAGAGTCTCAATGATGTTCCCCCTTCTGATGTCCTCCCTCTTTTCATTTCCCCAGTGAGTATCTTTATAATTGTTATCTTAAATTTTCTGTCAGGCATGTTCCTTATATCCATTTTGTTTAGGTCTCTTGCTGTGGCTTTGTCCTCTTCTTTCGTTTAGGACATAGTCCTCTGTCTGCTCATTTGGCCTACTTCTCAGAGAATATCTCTCTGTTAGGAAGGTCAGATATATTGCTTGTTCTTGAAAATACGGGGCAGAACATACATTTTTCACTTGGTGATGCTGGTTCTCCTCTGAAGGTAATGCATAGCAACAACAGAGACTGGATCTGGACTGTGTCATTGTGCACAACACATGGGGTGTGCTGTTTTAACAAGATGCATGCGTGTTCTGTGGGTGATGGGGAGACATATTGTTGTCAAGGATTGTGTGGGTCTTATCAGGGAGGGTATCCACAGCACTGGGACTGAAGCAGGTGTGGTAGGTGTGGGGATGGGCCATGGTTTATGCAAGTTAGTGATTGCTAGATTGTGCTTGGTCTTGCAGGTAGGTGTGTGTTTATAATGAGGGGCCGTAGAGGGAAATGGCACCTGCCAGCTCCTTTGTTCCTGGACAAGTCCCTTAGCAAACTCTGAGTTCAGGAACTATGTCTCCCTTGTTTAATCCTCAAGCACCTTTCAACCTGCTTCACCCAAGCTTCTCCACACTCTTTGCTCTGCTTAATCTTTAAGGACAGATCTCAGCTTCCTATCACCTTCTGTGCTCTCTCAGAGCTGAGACAGCTGATTTTTAAAAGTTCCAAGCTTTAAGTCTGCTGGTTGTATACGCTCACAAATGTCATCCCTTCTGATTTTCAAAGCCATAAGCTATGAGGATGTCTCTACGCTTTAGAGGCTCCCCGGTGTAGTAGTTTGTTTCTGGCCCCTCTGTGACTGTGGTTCCCTCCCTCTGGTGGTCAGAAATATGGGGTTTAGATTCCTACAGAGTCCTTGTCCTTCCTACCATCTTTGATGTGATTCCCTCTCTCCATTTAGTTGTATAGTTTTGTGGGGAAATCTGAAGGTCCATTTCTGGGTGACTCTGGTGTGAGTGTTACCTAGTTGTATCTGTGGGATGAGGTGAGTTTAGGGTCCTTCTACTCTGCCATCTTCCCCACAATTCAGTTTATTTTGTCTCATAAAAATATTACGACTCCAACTTTCTTTTCACTTCCATTTGCATGATAAATGGTTTTGTGTCCCATTACTTCCAATCTGCTTTTATTTTTAGGTCTGAAGTGATTCTCTGCTAGGCAGCATAGAGATGGGTCTTGCTTCCTCTTTACAGTCTATGTTTTCTGATTGGGATATTTAGTCCTTTTTTGTTAAAGCAATCATTGAGAAAGTATTTGTATCTCTCTAGTTGACTTCACAAGGAAAAGTGTGACAGGCTTCGCTCTGAGAAGGAGGTCTGCGTGGAACGCCTCTTTCAACTCATGGCTTGTTTCTGGCTGACGGAAGGCTTCTCAAGGGTGTGTACGGAAGCCTAGGGAAAAAGCGGCTACACTTCTCTCTCCGGGGGGAAAAAAGCAAGAACCCAAAAGCATCGGCGAGAAACCGTCTCTCAACGATCACCTTCTTTCCTGACGAGACAGAAACATGTTCAACTCTGTGTGTGTGTGTGTGTGTGTGTGTGTGTGTGTGTGAGGGCACGCGCGCGCGCGCGTGCGTGAGTGAATAAGGAGAGTGCCATGTACTGACCTGGGAAAAGCAAGTCTGCGTCTACGGCGACTCGCCACTAGCATCTTCAGGTATCCTGGAGAGAGAAGCATTTCCAAAAGTGGGTGTGGAAGCATCATGAAAGTGCCGTACGCTTTACTACCTTTCCCTGGACCTAACTCCGAGAAACGTCCTCCCTGACGATAGAAAAGAGCTGAGCCATCTCAAGGCTGCGTGTGATCGCACAGGGACAGTTCCCTGGACCTAACTCCGAGAAACGCGTCGGGGTACAAGGCAGCTTTCAACGGACGTCTTCTTTCGTGAGCCCAGAAGCGTTTGCATATGTAGGCGTGGAAGCGTCAGCAGAGCGCCGTAGACCCTCCCTCTAAGAGGCAACCTCGCTTCTGCGAAGCCGTCTTGCACCTGACATCCTTTGCCTTGGAGACGGGAGCCTTTTATATAGTCGTGGTGGAAGCACAAGGAACGTGCCGTGCCCTGTCCTCATCTCTTAGAAACAAGGCCGCGCGCAATGGGACTTTCAGCGTAGCATATGGACGGGGTCATGAAGTCAGTCGAGATTGCAAGTGGACGTGTGCAGGCATAAGGAGCGTGCCCTATCCTTAACTCCTTGAAAGCGTGACGGAGGGAGACCGTCTTTCAAGCGAACCCCTCTCCGGAGGATATATCGAAGCAGTGACAAAAGTGGATGTGGAAGCACAACGCAACGGTTCTATACGAAACTCGGAAAAGAAGGTGGTGTAGAAGGCAGCTTTCCCCCGCGTCTTGGTTCAGGTTTAGGGAAGGGATACTCACTGCGCGTGTGGAAGCCTAGGGAAAGTACCATGGGCTGATGTGTGAAAACCAAGCCTGCGCAGAACGCAACGTTCAGCGCACATCTTGTTTCACGAAGAGAGAAGCCTTTCCAATGTGTGCGTGGAAGCCTAAGGCCAAGTGCCATATATCCTTACCCCCACGGAAAACCGCTGTAGGAAACCCGTCGTTCAACTCACAGATTCCCGGAGGAAGTTTTTCTAAAGTGCGTGTGGAGGCCCAAGGAAAAGTGTGACAGGCTTCGCTCTGAGAAGGAGGTCTGTGTGGAACGCCTCTTTCAGCTCACGGCTTGTTTCTGGCTGAGGGAAGGCTTCTCAAGGGTGTGTACGGAAGCCTAGGCAAAAAGCGCATACACTTCACTCTCCGGGGGGAAAAGGGCAAGCACCCAAAAGCATTGGCGAGAAACCGTCTCTCAACGAACACCTCCTTTCCTGACGAGACAGAAACATGTTCAACTCTGTGTGTGTGTGTGTGTGTGTGTGTGTGTGCGCGCGCGCGCGCGTGAGTGAATAAGGAATGTGCCATGCACTCACCTGGGAAAAGCAAGTCTGCGTATACGGCAACTCTCCACTAACATCTTCAGGTATCCTGGAGAGAGAAGCATTTCCAAAAGTGGGTGTGGAAGCATCATGAATGTGCCGTACGCTTTACAACCGTTCAACACCCAAACTCAACACCCAAAAAACAAATAAGCGAGTCAAGAAATGGGCAGAAGATATGAACAGATATTTCTCCAAAGAAGACACACAAATGGCCAACAGACATATGACAAACTGCTCAACATCACTTGGCATGGGGAAAAAGAAATCCAAATGACAATGAGATACCACTTCACACCAGTCAGAATTGCAAAAATTAACAAGCGAAGAAATAACAAATGTTGGTGAGGAGAAAGGGGAACTCTCTTACACTTCTAAGTGGGAATGAAAACTGGTACAGCCACTTTGGAAAACAATATGGAGGTTCCTCAAGAACTTAAAAGAGAGCTCCCTTACAACCCAGCAATTTTATTTACCCCAAAGCTACAAATGTAGTGATCTGAAGGGGCAACTGCACCCCGAATGTTTATAGCGACATTGTCCACAATAGCCAAACCGTGGAAGGAACCAAGACATCCATCGACAGATAAATGGATAAAGAAAACATGGTATATACATATACAAAGGAATATGACTCAGCCATCAGAAAGGATCAATATTTAGCATATCGATGTGGAAGGCACTGGAGGGTATTATGCTGAGCAAAATAAGTCAGTCAGAGAAAAACAATTATTATATGGTTTTACTCATATGTGGAATAGAAGGAACAGCACAGAGGATCATAGGGGAAGGGAGGGAAAATGAATGCGAAGAAACCAGAGAGGAAGAAAATCCATGACAGGTTCCTAACTATTGGAAACAAACTGAGGGTTGCTGGAGGAAAGGTGGGTGGGGAGATGGAGTAACTGTGTGATGGGCATTAAGGAATGCATGTGATGTGATGAACACTGGGTGTTATACACAACTGATGAATTGTGGAACGCTACATTTGAAACTACTGGTGTACTCTCTGTTGGCTAATTCAATTTCAATGTTAAAAAAGTCTATTTTGTCTGATATAAGGATTGCTACTCTGACTTCTTTTGACATCCACTTGTATGATTAATGTTTCTCCACCTCTTAATTTCCATCTGCAGGTGTCTTTAGGTGTGAAATCTTTTATATATATATACAAACTCTGTCGTGCTCTTTTGCTTGGAGCATTTAGTCCATTTACATTCAAACTAATTATCATTAGACATGTATTTATTGATGTTTTGTTACTTGTTTCATAGTTTTTTGTGTAGTTTTTCTCTGATCCTTTCTTCTCTTGCTCTCTCTCTCATGGTTTGCTCGTTTTCTTTAATGATATTCTTGGATTTCTTTCCCTTTATCTTTTGCATGTGTATTAGAGGTTTGGGTTTGTGGTGACCCCCTGGATTATATATAGCCTTTTCAGTCTATATTAAGTTGAATGCTGTTTAAGTTCAAACCCACTGTTGACTCCTCCTCATGTGTTAGGGTATATGTTTTCATATTTTACATACTTTTATTTTGTGAATCCCTTAACTGATTTTTACAGAAATACTTATTTTTACTGCTTCCTTGATTCATTATTGTCATACTCTCACTTACGATTTTTTTCCACTCATAGTGTCCCCTTCAATATTTTTTGTAGTTAATTTAGTGGTCATGAACTCTTTTAGTTTGTGTGGCTAAGAAACTCTTTTTCTCCCCTTCTTTTCTGAAGGATAGGCTTGCTGGATAAATTATTCCTTGCTGCAGATTTTTCTCATTCAGCACTTTGAATATTTAACGCCACTTTCTTCTGTCCTGCATAGTTTCTGCTGAAAACTCAGCTGATAGATTTATGGGCTTTCCCTTGCATGTTAACTGTCTTCTTTTATCTTGCTGCTTTAAATGTTTTTTCTTTATCACTACCTTTTCCCATTTGGATTACTATGTATCTTGATGTGGACCTCCTTAGGTTGATTTTGTGGGAGGGGATCTCTATGCCTTATGGATTTGTATAGGTTTCCTTCACCAGATTAGGTTAAGTTTTCAGCTCTTCTTTGGTCAAATAGATTTTCTGCCCCCCTTTCCCCCTTTTCACCTTCTGGGATCCCTCTCATGTGGGTGTTGTTACACTGGATGGAGTCACTGAATTCCCTAAGTCTCTTCTCATTTTTGCATACTTCTTTTTCCTCTCATTTGTTCCGCTTGATTACTTTCCATTACTGTCTTCTAGTTCATTAATTTGTTCCTCTGCTTCGTCCATCCTGCTAATTATTCTATCTAGTATATTCTTCATTTCATTTCTTGTGTTCCACATCTCTGATTATTTCTTTCATATCTCTTTGTTAAGAGTCTCAATGATGTTCCCCCTTCTGATGTCCTCCCTCTTTTCATTTCCCCAGTGAGTATCTTTATAATTGTTATCTTAAATTTTCTGTCAGGCATGTTCCTTATATCCATTTTGTTTAGGTCTCTTGCTGTGGCTTTGTCCTCTTCTTTCGTTTAGGACATAGTCCTCTGTCTGCTCATTTGGCCTACTTCTCAGAGAATATCTCTCTGTTAGGAAGGTCAGATATATTGCTTGTTCTTGAAAATACGGGGCAGAACATACATTTTTCACTTGGTGATGCTGGTTCTCCTCTGAAGGTAATGCATAGCAACAACAGAGACTGGATCTGGACTGTGTCATTGTGCACAACACATGGGGTGTGCTGTTTTAACAAGATGCATGCGTGTTCTGTGGGTGATGGGGAGACATATTGTTGTCAAGGATTGTGTGGGTCTTATCAGGGAGGGTATCCACAGCACTGGGACTGAAGCAGGTGTGGTAGGTGTGGGGATGGGCCATGGTTTATGCAAGTTAGTGATTGCTAGATTGTGCTTGGTCTTGCAGGTAGGTGTGTGTTTATAATGAGGGGCCGTAGAGGGAAATGGCACCTGCCAGCTCCTTTGTTCCTGGACAAGTCCCTTAGCAAACTCTGAGTTCAGGAACTATGTCTCCCTTGTTTAATCCTCAAGCACCTTTCAACCTGCTTCACCCAAGCTTCTCCACACTCTTTGCTCTGCTTAATCTTTAAGGACAGATCTCAGCTTCCTATCACCTTCTGTGCTCTCTCAGAGCTGAGACAGCTGATTTTTAAAAGTTCCAAGCTTTAAGTCTGCTGGTTGTATACGCTCACAAATGTCATCCCTTCTGATTTTCAAAGCCATAAGCTATGAGGATGTCTCTACGCTTTAGAGGCTCCCCGGTGTAGTAGTTTGTTTCTGGCCCCTCTGTGACTGTGGTTCCCTCCCTCTGGTGGTCAGAAATATGGGCTTTAGATTCCTACAGAGTCCTTGTCCTTCCTACCATCTTTGATGTGATTCCCTCTCTCCATTTAGTTGTATAGTTTTGTGGGGAAATCTGAAGGTCCATTTCTGGGTGACTCTGGTGTGAGTGTTACCTACTTGTATCTGTGGGATGAGGTGAGTTTAGGGTCCTTCTACTCTGCCATCTTCCCCACAATTCAGTTTATTTTGTCTCATAAAAATATTACGACTCCAACTTTCTTTTCACTTCCATTTGCATGATAAATGGTTTTGTGTCCCATTACTTCCAATCTGCTTTTATTTTTAGGTCTGAAGTGATTCTCTGCTAGGCAGCATAGAGATGGGTCTTGCTTCCTCTTTACAGTCTATGTTTTCTGATTGGGATATTTAGTCCTTTTTTGTTAAAGCAATCATTGAGAAAGTATTTGTATCTCTCTAGTTGACTTCACAAGGAAAAGTGTGACAGGCTTCGCTCTGAGAAGGAGGTCTGCGTGGAACGCCTCTTTCAACTCATGGCTTGTTTCTGGCTGACGGAAGGCTTCTCAAGGGTGTGTACGGAAGCCTAGGGAAAAAGCGGCTACACTTCTCTCTCCGGGGGGAAAAAAGCAAGAACCCAAAAGCATCGGCGAGAAACCGTCTCTCAACGATCACCTTCTTTCCTGACGAGACAGAAACATGTTCAACTCTGTGTGTGTGTGTGTGTGTGTGTGTGTGTGTGTGTGTGAGGGCACGCGCGCGCGCGCGTGCGTGAGTGAATAAGGAGAGTGCCATGTACTGACCTGGGAAAAGCAAGTCTGCGTCTACGGCGACTCGCCACTAGCATCTTCAGGTATCCTGGAGAGAGAAGCATTTCCAAAAGTGGGTGTGGAAGCATCATGAAAGTGCCGTACGCTTTACTACCTTTCCCTGGACCTAACTCCGAGAAACGTCCTCCCTGACGATAGAAAAGAGCTGAGCCATCTCAAGGCTGCGTGTGATCGCACAGGGACAGTTCCCTGGACCTAACTCCGAGAAACGCGTCGGGGTACAAGGCAGCTTTCAACGGACGTCTTCTTTCGTGAGCCCAGAAGCGTTTGCATATGTAGGCGTGGAAGCGTCAGCAGAGCGCCGTAGACCCTCCCTCTAAGAGGCAACCTCGCTTCTGCGAAGCCGTCTTGCACCTGACATCCTTTGCCTTGGAGACGGGAGCCTTTTATATAGTCGTGGTGGAAGCACAAGGAACGTGCCGTGCCCTGTCCTCATCTCTTAGAAACAAGGCCGCGCGCAATGGGACTTTCAGCGTAGCATATGGACGGGGTCATGAAGTCAGTCGAGATTGCAAGTGGACGTGTGCAGGCATAAGGAGAGTGCCCTATCCTTAACTCCTTGAAAGCGTGACGGAGGGAGACCGTCTTTCAAGCGAACCCCTCTCCGGAGGATATATCGAAGCAGTGACAAAAGTGGATGTGGAAGCACAACGCAACGGTTCTATACGAAACTCGGAAAAGAAGGTGGTGTAGAAGGCAGCTTTCCCCCGCGTCTTGGTTCAGGTTTAGGGAAGGGATACTCACTGCGCGTGTGGAAGCCTAGGGAAAGTACCATGGGCTGATGTGTGAAAACCAAGCCTGCGCAGAACGCAACGTTCAGCGCACATCTTGTTTCACGAAGAGAGAAGCCTTTCCAATGTGTGCGTGGAAGCCTAAGGCCAAGTGCCATATATCCTTACCCCCACGGAAAACCGCTGTAGGAAACCCGTCGTTCAACTCACAGATTCCCGGAGGAAGTTTTTCTAAAGTGCGTGTGGAGGCCCAAGGAAAAGTGTGACAGGCTTCGCTCTGAGAAGGAGGTCTGTGTGGAATGCCTCTTTCAGCTCACGGCTTGTTTCTGGCTGAGGGAAGGCTTCTCAAGGGTGTGTACGGAAGCCTAGGCAAAAAGCGCATACACTTCACTCTCCGGGGGGAAAAGGGCAAGCACCCAAAAGCATTGGCGAGAAACCGTCTCTCAACGAACACCTCCTTTCCTGACGAGACAGAAACATGTTCAACTCTGTGTGTGTGTGTGTGTGTGTGTGTGTGTGCGCGCGCGCGCGCGTGAGTGAATAAGGAATGTGCCATGCACTCACCTGGGAAAAGCAAGTCTGCGTATACGGCAACTCTCCACTAACATCTTCAGGTATCCTGGAGAGAGAAGCATTTCCAAAAGTGGGTGTGGAAGCATCATGAATGTGCCGTACACTTTACAACCGTTCAACACCCAAACTCAACACCCAAAAAACAAATAAGCGAGTCAAGAAATGGGCAGAAGATATGAACAGATATTTCTCCAAAGAAGACACACAAATGGCCAACAGACATATGACAAACTGCTCAACATCACTTGGCATGGGGAAAAAGAAATCCAAATGACAATGAGATACCACTTCACACCAGTCAGAATTGCAAAAATTAACAAGCGAAGAAATAACAAATGTTGGTGAGGAGAAAGGGGAACTCTCTTACACTTCTAAGTGGGAATGAAAACTGGTACAGCCACTTTGGAAAACAATATGGAGGTTCCTCAAGAACTTAAAAGAGAGCTCCCTTACAACCCAGCAATTTTATTTACCCCAAAGCTACAAATGTAGTGATCTGAAGGGGCAACTGCACCCCGAATGTTTATAGCGACATTGTCCACAATAGCCAAACCGTGGAAGGAACCAAGACATCCATCGACAGATAAATGGATAAAGAAAACATGGTATATACATATACAAAGGAATATGACTCAGCCATCAGAAAGGATCAATATTTAGCATATCGATGTGGAAGGCACTGGAGGGTATTATGCTGAGCAAAATAAGTCAGTCAGAGAAAAACAATTATTATATGGTTTTACTCATATGTGGAATAGAAGGAACAGCACAGAGGATCATAGGGGAAGGGAGGGAAAATGAATGCGAAGAAACCAGAGAGGAAGAAAATCCATGACAGGTTCCTAACTATTGGAAACAAACTGAGGGTTGCTGGAGGAAAGGTGGGTGGGGAGATGGAGTAACTGTGTGATGGGCATTAAGGAATGCATGTGATGTGATGAACACTGGGTGTTATACACAACTGATGAATTGTGGAACGCTACATTTGAAACTACTGGTGTACTCTCTGTTGGCTAATTCAATTTCAATGTTAAAAAAGTCTATTTTGTCTGATATAAGGATTGCTACTCTGACTTCTTTTGACATCCACTTGTATGATTAATGTTTCTCCACCTCTTAATTTCCATCTGCAGGTGTCTTTAGGTGTGAAATCTTTTATATATATATACAAACTCTGTCGTGCTCTTTTGCTTGGAGCATTTAGTCCATTTACATTCCAACTAATTATCATTAGACATGTATTTATTGATGTTTTGTTACTTGTTTCATAGTTTTTTGTGTAGTTTTTCTCTGATCCTTTCTTCTCTTGCTCTCTCTCTCATGGTTTGCTCGTTTTCTTTAATGATATTCTTGGATTTCTTTCCCTTTATCTTTTGCATGTGTATTAGAGGTTTGGGTTTGTGGTGACCCCCTGGATTATATATAGCCTTTTCAGTCTATATTAAGTTGAATGCTGTTTAAGTTCAAACCCACTGTTGACTCCTCCTCATGTGTTAGGGTATATGTTTTCATATTTTACATACTTTTATTTTGTGAATCCCTTAACTGATTTTTACAGAAATACTTATTTTTACTGCTTCCTTGATTCATTATTGTCATACTCTCACTTACGATTTTTTTCCACTCATAGTGTCCCCTTCAATATTTTTTGTAGTTAATTTAGTGGTCATGAACTCTTTTAGTTTGTGTGGCTAAGAAACTCTTTTTCTCCCCTTCTTTTCTGAAGGATAGGCTTGCTGGATAAATTATTCCTTGCTGCAGATTTTTCTCATTCAGCACTTTGAATATTTAACGCCACTTTCTTCTGTCCTGCATAGTTTCTGCTGAAAACTCAGCTGATAGATTTATGGGCTTTCCCTTGCATGTTAACTGTCTTCTTTTATCTTGCTGCTTTAAATGTTTTTTCTTTATCACTACCTTTTCCCATTTGGATTACTATGTATCTTGATGTGGACCTCCTTAGGTTGATTTTGTGGGAGGGGATCTCTATGCCTTATGGATTTGTATAGGTTTCCTTCACCAGATTAGGTTAAGTTTTCAGCTCTTCTTTGGTCAAATAGATTTTCTGCCCCCTTTTCCCCCTTTTCACCTTCTGGGATCCCTCTAATGTGGGTGTTGTTACACTGGATGGAGTCACTGAATTCCCTATGTCTCTTCTCATTTTTGCATACTTCTTTTTCCTCTCATTTGTTCCGCTTGATTACTTTCCATTACTGTCTTCTAGTTCATTAATTTGTTCCTCTGCTTCGTCCATCCTGCTAATTATTCTATCTAGTATATTCTTCATTTCATTTCTTGTGTTCCACATCTCTGATTATTTCTTTCATATCTCTTTGTTAAGAGTCTCAATGATGTTCCCCCTTCTGATGTCCTCCCTCTTTTCATTTCCCCAGTGAGTATCTTTATAATTGTTATCTTAAATTTTCTGTCAGGCATGTTCCTTATATCCATTTTGTTTAGGTCTCTTGCTGTGGCTTTGTCCTCTTCTTTCGTTTAGGACATAGTCCTCTGTCTGCTCATTTGGCCTACTTCTCAGAGAATATCTCTCTGTTAGGAAGGTCAGATATATTGCTTGTTCTTGAAAATACGGGGCAGAACATACATTTTTCACTTGGTGATGCTGGTTCTCCTCTGAAGGTAATGCATAGCAACAACAGAGACTGGATCTGGACTGTGTCATTGTGCACAACACATGGGGTGTGCTGTTTTAACAAGATGCATGCGTGTTCTGTGGGTGATGGGGAGACATATTGTTGTCAAGGATTGTGTGGGTCTTATCAGGGAGGGTATCCACAGCACTGGGACTGAAGCAGGTGTGGTAGGTGTGGGGATGGGCCATGGTTTATGCAAGTTAGTGATTGCTAGATTGTGCTTGGTCTTGCAGGTAGGTGTGTGTTTATAATGAGGGGCCGTAGAGGGAAATGGCACCTGCCAGCTCCTTTGTTCCTGGACAAGTCCCTTAGCAAACTCTGAGTTCAGGAACTATGTCTCCCTTGTTTAATCCTCAAGCACCTTTCAACCTGCTTCACCCAAGCTTCTCCACACTCTTTGCTCTGCTTAATCTTTAAGGACAGATCTCAGCTTCCTATCACCTTCTGTGCTCTCTCAGAGCTGAGACAGCTGATTTTTAAAAGTTCCAAGCTTTAAGTCTGCTGGTTGTATACGCTCACAAATGCCATCCCTTCTGATTTTCAAAGCCATAAGCTATGAGGATGTCTCTACGCTTTAGAGGCTCCCCGGTGTAGTAGTTTGTTTCTGGCCCCTCTGTGACTGTGGTTCCCTCCCTCTGGTGGTCAGAAATATGGGGTTTAGATTCCTACAGAGTCCTTGTCCTTCCTACCATCTTTGATGTGATTCCCTCTCTCCATTTAGTTGTATAGTTTTGTGGGGAAATCTGAAGGTCCATTTCTGGGTGACTCTGGTGTGAGTGTTACCTAGTTGTATCTGTGGGATGAGGTGAGTTTAGGGTCCTTCTACTCTGCCATCTTCCCCACAATTCAGTTTATTTTGTCTCATAAAAATATTACGACTCCAACTTTCTTTTCACTTCCATTTGCATGATAAATGGTTTTGTGTCCCATTACTTCCAATCTGCTTTTATTTTTAGGTCTGAAGTGATTCTCTGCTAGGCAGCATAGAGATGGGTCTTGCTTTCTCTTTACAGTCTATGTTTTCTGATTGGGATATTTAGTCCTTTTTTGTTAAAGCAATCATTGAGAAAGTATTTGTATCTCTCTAGTTGACTTCACAAGGAAAAGTGTGACAGGCTTCGCTCTGAGAAGGAGGTCTGCGTGGAACGCCTCTTTCAACTCATGGCTTGTTTCTGGCTGACGGAAGGCTTCTCAAGGGTGTGTACGGAAGCCTAGGGAAAAAGCGGCTACACTTCTCTCTCCGGGGGGAAAAAAGCAAGAACCCAAAAGCATCGGCGAGAAACCGTCTCTCAACGATCACCTTCTTTCCTGACGAGACAGAAACATGTTCAACTCTGTGTGTGTGTGTGTGTGTGTGTGTGTGTGTGTGTGTGTGTGTGTGAGGGCACGCGCGCGCGCGCGTGCGTGAGTGAATAAGGAGAGTGCCATGTACTGACCTGGGAAAAGCAAGTCTGCGTCTACGGCGACTCGCCACTAGCATCTTCAGGTATCCTGGAGAGAGAAGCATTTCCAAAAGTGGGTGTGGAAGCATCATGAAAGTGCCGTACGCTTTACTACCTTTCCCTGGACCTAACTCCGAGAAACGTCCTCCCTGACGATAGAAAAGAGCTGAGCCATCTCAAGGCTGCGTGTGATCGCACAGGGACAGTTCCCTGGACCTAACTCCGAGAAACGCGTCGGGGTACAAGGCAGCTTTCAACGGACGTCTTCTTTCGTGAGCCCAGAAGCGTTTGCATATGTAGGCGTGGAAGCGTCAGCAGAGCGCCGTAGACCCTCCCTCTAAGAGGCAACCTCGCTTCTGCGAAGCCGTCTTGCACCTGACATCCTTTGCCTTGGAGACGGGAGCCTTTTATATAGTCGTGGTGGAAGCACAAGGAACGTGCCGTGCCCTGTCCTCATCTCTTAGAAACAAGGCCGCGCGCAATGGGACTTTCAGCGTAGCATATGGACGGGGTCATGAAGTCAGTCGAGATTGCAAGTGGACGTGTGCAGGCATAAGGAGAGTGCCCTATCCTTAACTCCTTGAAAGCGTGACGGAGGGAGACCGTCTTTCAAGCGAACCCCTCTCCGGAGGATATATCGAAGCAGTGACAAAAGTGGATGTGGAAGCACAACGCAACGGTTCTATACGAAACTCGGGAAAGAAGGTGGTGTAGAAGGCAGCTTTCCCCCGCGTCTTGGTTCCGGTTTAGGGAAGGGATACTCACTGCGCGTGTGGAAGCCTAGGGAAAGTACCATGGGCTGATGTGTGAAAACCAAGCCTGCGCAGAACGCAACGTTCAGCGCACATCTTGTTTCACGAAGAGAGAAGCCTTTCCAATGTGTGCGTGGAAGCCTAAGGCCAAGTGCCATATATCCTTACCCCCACGGAAAACCGCTGTAGGAAACCCGTCGTTCAACTCACAGATTCCCGGAGGAAGTTTTTCTAAAGTGCGTGTGGAGGCCCAAGGAAAAGTGTGACAGGCTTCGCTCTGAGAAGGAGGTCTGTGTGGAACGCCTCTTTCAGCTCACGGCTTGTTTCTGGCTGAGGGAAGGCTTCTCAAGGGTGTGTACGGAAGCCTAGGCAAAAAGCGCATACACTTCACTCTCCGGGGGGAAAAGGGCAAGCACCCAAAAGCATTGGCGAGAAACCGTCTCTCAACGAACACCTCCTTTCCTGACGAGACAGAAACATGTTCAACTCTGTGTGTGTGTGTGTGTGTGTGTGTGTGCGCGCGCGCGAGCGTGAGTGAATAAGGAATGTGCCATGCACTCACCTGGGAAAAGCAAGTCTGCGTATACGGCAACTCTCCACTAACATCTTCAGGTATCCTGGAGAGAGAAGCATTTCCAAAAGTGGGTGTGGAAGCATCATGAATGTGCCGTACGCTTTACAACCGTTCAACACCCAAACTCAACACCCAAAAAACAAATAAGCGAGTCAAGAAATGGGCAGAAGATATGAACAGATATTTCTCCAAAGAAGACACACAAATGGCCAACAGACATATGACAAACTGCTCAACATCACTTGGCATGGGGAAAAAGAAATCCAAATGACAATGAGATACCACTTCACACCAGTCAGAATTGCAAAAATTAACAAGCGAAGAAATAACAAATGTTGGTGAGGAGAAAGGGGAACTCTCTTACACTTCTAAGTGGGAATGAAAACTGGTACAGCCACTTTGGAAAACAATATGGAGGTTCCTCAAGAACTTAAAACAGAGCTCCCTTACAACCCAGCAATTTTATTTACCCCAAAGCTACAAATGTAGTGATCTGAAGGGGCAACTGCACCCCGAATGTTTATAGCGACATTGTCCACAATAGCCAAACCGTGGAAGGAACCAAGACATCCATCGACAGATAAATGGATAAAGAAAACATGGTATATACATATACAAAGGAATATGACTCAGCCATCAGAAAGGATCAATATTTAGCATATCGATGTGGAAGGCACTGGAGGGTATTATGCTGAGCAAAATAAGTCAGTCAGAGAAAAACAATTATTATATGGTTTTACTCATATGTGGAATAGAAGGAACAGCACAGAGGATCATAGGGGAAGGGAGGGAAAATGAATGCGAAGAAACCAGAGAGGAAGAAAATCCATGACAGGTTCCTAACTATTGGAAACAAACTGAGGGTTGCTGGAGGAAAGGTGGGTGGGGAGATGGAGTAACTGTGTGATGGGCATTAAGGAATGCATGTGATGTGATGAACACTGGGTGTTATACACAACTGATGAATTGTGGAACGCTACATTTGAAACTACTGGTGTACTCTCTGTTGGCTAATTCAATTTCAATGTTAAAAAAGTCTATTTTGTCTGATATAAGGATTGCTACTCTGACTTCTTTTGACATCCACTTGTATGATTAATGTTTCTCCACCTCTTAATTTCCATCTGCAGGTGTCTTTAGGTGTGAAATCTTTTATATATATATACAAACTCTGTCGTGCTCTTTTGCTTGGAGCATTTAGTCCATTTACATTCCAACTAATTATCATTAGACATGTATTTATTGATGTTTTGTTACTTGTTTCATAGTTTTTTGTGTAGTTTTTCTCTGATCCTTTCTTCTCTTGCTCTCTCTCTCATGGTTTGCTCGTTTTCTTTAATGATATTCTTGGATTTCTTTCCCTTTATCTTTTGCATGTGTATTAGAGGTTTGGGTTTGTGGTGACCCCCTGGATTATATATAGCCTTTTCAGTCTATATTAAGTTGAATGCTGTTTAAGTTCAAACCCACTGTTGACTCCTCCTCATGTGTTAGGGTATATGTTTTCATATTTTACATACTTTTATTTTGTGAATCCCTTAACTGATTTTTACAGAAATACTTATTTTTACTGCTTCCTTGATTCATTATTGTCATACTCTCACTTACGATTTTTTTCCACTCATAGTGTCCCCTTCAATATTTTTTGTAGTTAATTTAGTGGTCATGAACTCTTTTAGTTTGTGTGGCTAAGAAACTCTTTTTCTCCCCTTCTTTTCTGAAGGATAGGCTTGCTGGATAAATTATTCCTTGCTGCAGATTTTTCTCATTCAGCACTTTGAATATTTAACGCCACTTTCTTCTGTCCTGCATAGTTTCTGCTGAAAACTCAGCTGATAGATTTATGGGCTTTCCCTTGCATGTTAACTGTCTTCTTTTATCTTGCTGCTTTAAATGTTTTTTCTTTATCACTACCTTTTCCCATTTGGATTACTATGTATCTTGATGTGGACCTCCTTAGGTTGATTTTGTGGGAGGGGATCTCTATGCCTTATGGATTTGTATAGGTTTCCTTCACCAGATTAGGTTAAGTTTTCAGCTCTTCTTTGGTCAAATAGATTTTCTGCCCCCTTTTCCCCCTTTTCACCTTCTGGGATCCCTCTAATGTGGGTGTTGTTACACTGGATGGAGTCACTGAATTCCCTATGTCTCTTCTCATTTTTGCATACTTCTTTTTCCTCTCATTTGTTCCGCTTGATTACTTTCCATTACTGTCTTCTAGTTCATTAATTTGTTCCTCTGCTTCGTCCATCCTGCTAATTATTCTATCTAGTATATTCTTCATTTCATTTCTTGTGTTCCACATCTCTGATTATTTCTTTCATATCTCTTTGTTAAGAGTCTCAATGATGTTCCCCCTTCTGATGTCCTCCCTCTTTTCATTTCCCCAGTGAGTATCTTTATAATTGTTATCTTAAATTTTCTGTCAGGCATGTTCCTTATATCCATTTTGTTTAGGTCTCTTGCTGTGGCTTTGTCCTCTTCTTTCGTTTAGGACATAGTCCTCTGTCTGCTCATTTGGCCTACTTCTCAGAGAATATCTCTCTGTTAGGAAGGTCAGATATATTGCTTGTTCTTGAAAATACGGGGCAGAACATACATTTTTCACTTGGTGATGCTGGTTCTCCTCTGAAGGTAATGCATAGCAACAACAGAGACTGGATCTGGACTGTGTCATTGTGCACAACACATGGGGTGTGCTGTTTTAACAAGATGCATGCGTGTTCTGTGGGTGATGGGGAGACATATTGTTGTCAAGGATTGTGTGGGTCTTATCAGGGAGGGTATCCACAGCACTGGGACTGAAGCAGGTGTGGTAGGTGTGGGGATGGGCCATGGTTTATGCAAGTTAGTGATTGCTAGATTGTGCTTGGTCTTGCAGGTAGGTGTGTGTTTATAATGAGGGGCCGTAGAGGGAAATGGCACCTGCCAGCTCCTTTGTTCCTGGACAAGTCCCTTAGCAAACTCTGAGTTCAGGAACTATGTCTCCCTTGTTTAATCCTCAAGCACCTTTCAACCTGCTTCACCCAAGCTTCTCCACACTCTTTGCTCTGCTTAATCTTTAAGGACAGATCTCAGCTTCCTATCACCTTCTGTGCTCTCTCAGAGCTGAGACAGCTGATTTTTAAAAGTTCCAAGCTTTAAGTCTGCTGGTTGTATACGCTCACAAATGCCATCCCTTCTGATTTTCAAAGCCATAAGCTATGAGGATGTCTCTACGCTTTAGAGGCTCCCCGGTGTAGTAGTTTGTTTCTGGCCCCTCTGTGACTGTGGTTCCCTCCCTCTGGTGGTCAGAAATATGGGGTTTAGATTCCTACAGAGTCCTTGTCCTTCCTACCATCTTTGATGTGATTCCCTCTCTCCATTTAGTTGTATAGTTTTGTGGGGAAATCTGAAGGTCCATTTCTGGGTGACTCTGGTGTGAGTGTTACCTAGTTGTATCTGTGGGATGAGGTGAGTTTAGGGTCCTTCTACTCTGCCATCTTCCCCACAATTCAGTTTATTTTGTCTCATAAAAATATTACGACTCCAACTTTCTTTTCACTTCCATTTGCATGATAAATGGTTTTGTGTCCCATTACTTCCAATCTGCTTTTATTTTTAGGTCTGAAGTGATTCTCTGCTAGGCAGCATAGAGATGGGTCTTGCTTTCTCTTTACAGTCTATGTTTTCTGATTGGGATATTTAGTCCTTTTTTGTTAAAGCAATCATTGAGAAAGTATTTGTATCTCTCTAGTTGACTTCACAAGGAAAAGTGTGACAGGCTTCGCTCTGAGAAGGAGGTCTGCGTGGAACGCCTCTTTCAACTCATGGCTTGTTTCTGGCTGACGGAAGGCTTCTCAAGGGTGTGTACGGAAGCCTAGGGAAAAAGCGGCTACACTTCTCTCTCCGGGGGGAAAAAAGCAAGAACCCAAAAGCATCGGCGAGAAACCGTCTCTCAACGATCACCTTCTTTCCTGACGAGACAGAAACATGTTCAACTCTGTGTGTGTGTGTGTGTGTGTGTGTGTGTGTGTGTGTGTGTGTGTGAGGGCACGCGCGCGCGCGCGTGCGTGAGTGAATAAGGAGAGTGCCATGTACTGACCTGGGAAAAGCAAGTCTGCGTCTACGGCGACTCGCCACTAGCATCTTCAGGTATCCTGGAGAGAGAAGCATTTCCAAAAGTGGGTGTGGAAGCATCATGAAAGTGCCGTACGCTTTACTACCTTTCCCTGGACCTAACTCCGAGAAACGTCCTCCCTGACGATAGAAAAGAGCTGAGCCATCTCAAGGCTGCGTGTGATCGCACAGGGACAGTTCCCTGGACCTAACTCCGAGAAACGCGTCGGGGTACAAGGCAGCTTTCAACGGACGTCTTCTTTCGTGAGCCCAGAAGCGTTTGCATATGTAGGCGTGGAAGCGTCAGCAGAGCGCCGTAGACCCTCCCTCTAAGAGGCAACCTCGCTTCTGCGAAGCCGTCTTGCACCTGACATCCTTTGCCTTGGAGACGGGAGCCTTTTATATAGTCGTGGTGGAAGCACAAGGAACGTGCCGTGCCCTGTCCTCATCTCTTAGAAACAAGGCCGCGCGCAATGGGACTTTCAGCGTAGCATATGGACGGGGTCATGAAGTCAGTCGAGATTGCAAGTGGACGTGTGCAGGCATAAGGAGAGTGCCCTATCCTTAACTCCTTGAAAGCGTGACGGAGGGAGACCGTCTTTCAAGCGAACCCCTCTCCGGAGGATATATCGAAGCAGTGACAAAAGTGGATGTGGAAGCACAACGCAACGGTTCTATACGAAACTCGGAAAAGAAGGTGGTGTAGAAGGCAGCTTTCCCCCGCGTCTTGGTTCCGGTTTAGGGAAGGGATACTCACTGCGCGTGTGGAAGCCTAGGGAAAGTACCATGGGCTGATGTGTGAAAACCAAGCCTGCGCAGAACGCAACGTTCAGCGCACATCTTGTTTCACGAAGAGAGAAGCCTTTCCAATGTGTGCGTGGAAGCCTAAGGCCAAGTGCCATATATCCTTACCCCCACGGAAAACCGCTGTAGGAAACCCGTCGTTCAACTCACAGATTCCCGGAGGAAGTTTTTCTAAAGTGCGTGTGGAGGCCCAAGGAAAAGTGTGACAGGCTTCGCTCTGAGAAGGAGGTCTGTGTGGAACGCCTCTTTCAGCTCACGGCTTGTTTCTGGCTGAGGGAAGGCTTCTCAAGGGTGTGTACGGAAGCCTAGGCAAAAAGCGCATACACTTCACTCTCCGGGGGGAAAAGGGCAAGCACCCAAAAGCATTGGCGAGAAACCGTCTCTCAACGAACACCTCCTTTCCTGACGAGACAGAAACATGTTCAACTCTGTGTGTGTGTGTGTGTGTGTGTGTGTGCGCGCGCGCGAGCGTGAGTGAATAAGGAATGTGCCATGCACTCACCTGGGAAAAGCAAGTCTGCGTATACGGCAACTCTCCACTAACATCTTCAGGTATCCTGGAGAGAGAAGCATTTCCAAAAGTGGGTGTGGAAGCATCATGAATGTGCCGTACGCTTTACAACCGTTCAACACCCAAACTCAACACCCAAAAAACAAATAAGCGAGTCAAGAAATGGGCAGAAGATATGAACAGATATTTCTCCAAAGAAGACACACAAATGGCCAACAGACATATGACAAACTGCTCAACATCACTTGGCATGGGGAAAAAGAAATCCAAATGACAATGAGATACCACTTCACACCAGTCAGAATTGCAAAAATTAACAAGCGAAGAAATAACAAATGTTGGTGAGGAGAAAGGGGAACTCTCTTACACTTCTAAGTGGGAATGAAAACTGGTACAGCCACTTTGGAAAACAATATGGAGGTTCCTCAAGAACTTAAAACAGAGCTCCCTTACAACCCAGCAATTTTATTTACCCCAAAGCTACAAATGTAGTGATCTGAAGGGGCAACTGCACCCCGAATGTTTATAGCGACATTGTCCACAATAGCCAAACCGTGGAAGGAACCAAGACATCCATCGACAGATAAATGGATAAAGAAAACATGGTATATACATATACAAAGGAATATGACTCAGCCATCAGAAAGGATCAATATTTAGCATATCGATGTGGAAGGCACTGGAGGGTATTATGCTGAGCAAAATAAGTCAGTCAGAGAAAAACAATTATTATATGGTTTTACTCATATGTGGAATAGAAGGAACAGCACAGAGGATCATAGGGGAAGGGAGGGAAAATGAATGCGAAGAAACCAGAGAGGAAGAAAATCCATGACAGGTTCCTAACTATTGGAAACAAACTGAGGGTTGCTGGAGGAAAGGTGGGTGGGGAGATGGAGTAACTGTGTGATGGGCATTAAGGAATGCATGTGATGTGATGAACACTGGGTGTTATACACAACTGATGAATTGTGGAACGCTACATTTGAAACTACTGGTGTACTCTCTGTTGGCTAATTCAATTTCACTGTTAAAAAAGTCTATTTTGTCTGATATAAGGATTGCTACTCTGACTTCTTTTGACATCCACTTGTATGATTAATGTTTCTCCACCTCTTAATTTCCATCTGCAGGTGTCTTTAGGTGTGAAATCTTTTATATATATATACAAACTCTGTCGTGCTCTTTTGCTTGGAGCATTTAGTCCATTTACATTCCAACTAATTATCATTAGACATGTATTTATTGATGTTTTGTTACTTGTTTCATAGTTTTTTGTGTAGTTTTTCTCTGATCCTTTCTTCTCTTGCTCTCTCTCTCATGGTTTGCTCGTTTTCTTTAATGATATTCTTGGATTTCTTTCCCTTTATCTTTTGCATGTGTATTAGAGGTTTGGGTTTGTGGTGACCCCCTGGATTATATATAGCCTTTTCAGTCTATATTAAGTTGAATGCTGTTTAAGTTCAAACCCACTGTTGACTCCTCCTCATGTGTTAGGGTATATGTTTTCATATTTTACATACTTTTATTTTGTGAATCCCTTAACTGATTTTTACAGAAATACTTATTTTTACTGCTTCCTTGATTCATTATTGTCATACTCTCACTTACGATTTTTTTCCACTCATAGTGTCCCCTTCAATATTTTTTGTAGTTAATTTAGTGGTCATGAACTCTTTTAGTTTGTGTGGCTAAGAAACTCTTTTTCTCCCCTTCTTTTCTGAAGGATAGGCTTGCTGGATAAATTATTCCTTGCTGCAGATTTTTCTCATTCAGCACTTTGAATATTTAACGCCACTTTCTTCTGTCCTGCATAGTTTCTGCTGAAAACTCAGCTGATAGATTTATGGGCTTTCCCTTGCATGTTAACTGTCTTCTTTTATCTTGCTGCTTTAAATGTTTTTTCTTTATCACTACCTTTTCCCATTTGGATTACTATGTATCTTGATGTGGACCTCCTTAGGTTGATTTTGTGGGAGGGGATCTCTATGCCTTATGGATTTGTATAGGTTTCCTTCACCAGATTAGGTTAAGTTTTCAGCTCTTCTTTGGTCAAATAGATTTTCTGCCCCCTTTTCCCCCTTTTCACCTTCTGGGATCCCTCTAATGTGGGTGTTGTTACACTGGATGGAGTCACTGAATTCCCTATGTCTCTTCTCATTTTTGCATACTTCTTTTTCCTCTCATTTGTTCCGCTTGATTACTTTCCATTAATGTCTTCTAGTTCATTAATTTGTTCCTCTGCTTCGTCCATCCTGCTAATTATTCTATCTAGTATATTCTTCATTTCATTTCTTGTGTTCCACATCTCTGATTATTTCTTTCATATCTCTTTGTTAAGAGTCTCAATGATGTTCCCCCTTCTGATGTCCTCCCTCTTTTCATTTCCCCAGTGAGTATCTTTATAATTGTTATCTTAAATTTTCTGTCAGGCATGTTCCTTATATCCATTTTGTTTAGGTCTCTTGCTGTGGCTTTGTCCTCTTCTTTCGTTTAGGACATAGTCCTCTGTCTGCTCATTTGGCCTACTTCTCAGAGAATATCTCTCTGTTAGGAAGGTCAGATATATTGCTTGTTCTTGAAAATACGGGGCAGAACATACATTTTTCACTTGGTGATGCTGGTTCTCCTCTGAAGGTAATGCATAGCAACAACAGAGACTGGATCTGGACTGTGTCATTGTGCACAACACATGGGGTGTGCTGTTTTAACAAGATGCATGCGTGTTCTGTGGGTGATGGGGAGACATATTGTTGTCAAGGATTGTGTGGGTCTTATCAGGGAGGGTATCCACAGCACTGGGACTGAAGCAGGTGTGGTAGGTGTGGGGATGGGCCATGGTTTATGCAAGTTAGTGATTGCTAGATTGTGCTTGGTCTTGCAGGTAGGTGTGTGTTTATAATGAGGGGCCGTAGAGGGAAATGGCACCTGCCAGCTCCTTTGTTCCTGGACAAGTCCCTTAGCAAACTCTGAGTTCAGGAACTATGTCTCCCTTGTTTAATCCTCAAGCACCTTTCAACCTGCTTCACCCAAGCTTCTCCACACTCTTTGCTCTGCTTAATCTTTAAGGACAGATCTCAGCTTCCTATCACCTTCTGTGCTCTCTCAGAGCTGAGACAGCTGATTTTTAAAAGTTCCAAGCTTTAAGTCTGCTGGTTGTATACGCTCACAAATGCCATCCCTTCTGATTTTCAAAGCCATAAGCTATGAGGATGTCTCTACGCTTTAGAGGCTCCCCGGTGTAGTAGTTTGTTTCTGGCCCCTCTGTGACTGTGGTTCCCTCCCTCTGGTGGTCAGAAATATGGGGTTTAGATTCCTACAGAGTCCTTGTCCTTCCTACCATCTTTGATGTGATTCCCTCTCTCCATTTAGTTGTATAGTTTTGTGGGGAAATCTGAAGGTCCATTTCTGGGTGACTCTGGTGTGAGTGTTACCTAGTTGTATCTGTGGGATGAGGTGAGTTTAGGGTCCTTCTACTCTGCCATCTTCCCCACAATTCAGTTTATTTTGTCTCATAAAAATATTACGACTCCAACTTTCTTTTCACTTCCATTTGCATGATAAATGGTTTTGTGTCCCATTACTTCCAATCTGCTTTTATTTTTAGGTCTGAAGTGATTCTCTGCTAGGCAGCATAGAGATGGGTCTTGCTTTCTCTTTACAGTCTATGTTTTCTGATTGGGATATTTAGTCCTTTTTTGTTAAAGCAATCATTGAGAAAGTATTTGTATCTCTCTAGTTGACTTCACAAGGAAAAGTGTGACAGGCTTCGCTCTGAGAAGGAGGTCTGCGTGGAACGCCTCTTTCAACTCATGGCTTGTTTCTGGCTGACGGAAGGCTTCTCAAGGGTGTGTACGGAAGCCTAGGGAAAAAGCGGCTACACTTCTCTCTCCGGGGGGAAAAAAGCAAGAACCCAAAAGCATCGGCGAGAAACCGTCTCTCAACGATCACCTTCTTTCCTGACGAGACAGAAACATGTTCAACTCTGTGTGTGTGTGTGTGTGTGTGTGTGTGTGTGTGTGTGTGTGTGTGAGGGCACGCGCGCGCGCGCGTGCGTGAGTGAATAAGGAGAGTGCCATGTACTGACCTGGGAAAAGCAAGTCTGCGTCTACGGCGACTCGCCACTAGCATCTTCAGGTATCCTGGAGAGAGAAGCATTTCCAAAAGTGGGTGTGGAAGCATCATGAAAGTGCCGTACGCTTTACTACCTTTCCCTGGACCTAACTCCGAGAAACGTCCTCCCTGACGATAGAAAAGAGCTGAGCCATCTCAAGGCTGCGTGTGATCGCACAGGGACAGTTCCCTGGACCTAACTCCGAGAAACGCGTCGGGGTACAAGGCAGCTTTCAACGGACGTCTTCTTTCGTGAGCCCAGAAGCGTTTGCATATGTAGGCGTGGAAGCGTCAGCAGAGCGCCGTAGACCCTCCCTCTAAGAGGCAACCTCGCTTCTGCGAAGCCGTCTTGCACCTGACATCCTTTGCCTTGGAGACGGGAGCCTTTTATATAGTCGTGGTGGAAGCACAAGGAACGTGCCGTGCCCTGTCCTCATCTCTTAGAAACAAGGCCGCGCGCAATGGGACTTTCAGCGTAGCATATGGACGGGGTCATGAAGTCAGTCGAGATTGCAAGTGGACGTGTGCAGGCATAAGGAGAGTGCCCTATCCTTAACTCCTTGAAAGCGTGACGGAGGGAGACCGTCTTTCAAGCGAACCCCTCTCCGGAGGATATATCGAAGCAGTGACAAAAGTGGATGTGGAAGCACAACGCAACGGTTCTATACGAAACTCGGAAAAGAAGGTGGTGTAGAAGGCAGCTTTCCCCCGCGTCTTGGTTCCGGTTTAGGGAAGGGATACTCACTGCGCGTGTGGAAGCCTAGGGAAAGTACCATGGGCTGATGTGTGAAAACCAAGCCTGCGCAGAACGCAACGTTCAGCGCACATCTTGTTTCACGAAGAGAGAAGCCTTTCCAATGTGTGCGTGGAAGCCTAAGGCCAAGTGCCATATATCCTTACCCCCACGGAAAACCGCTGTAGGAAACCCGTCGTTCAACTCACAGATTCCCGGAGGAAGTTTTTCTAAAGTGCGTGTGGAGGCCCAAGGAAAAGTGTGACAGGCTTCGCTCTGAGAAGGAGGTCTGTGTGGAACGCCTCTTTCAGCTCACGGCTTGTTTCTGGCTGAGGGAAGGCTTCTCAAGGGTGTGTACGGAAGCCTAGGCAAAAAGCGCATACACTTCACTCTCCGGGGGGAAAAGGGCAAGCACCCAAAAGCATTGGCGAGAAACCGTCTCTCAACGAACACCTCCTTTCCTGACGAGACAGAAACATGTTCAACTCTGTGTGTGTGTGTGTGTGTGTGTGTGTGCGCGCGCGCGAGCGTGAGTGAATAAGGAATGTGCCATGCACTCACCTGGGAAAAGCAAGTCTGCGTATACGGCAACTCTCCACTAACATCTTCAGGTATCCTGGAGAGAGAAGCATTTCCAAAAGTGGGTGTGGAAGCATCATGAATGTGCCGTACGCTTTACAACCGTTCAACACCCAAACTCAACACCCAAAAAACAAATAAGCGAGTCAAGAAATGGGCAGAAGATATGAACAGATATTTCTCCAAAGAAGACACACAAATGGCCAACAGACATATGACAAACTGCTCAACATCACTTGGCATGGGGAAAAAGAAATCCAAATGACAATGAGATACCACTTCACACCAGTCAGAATTGCAAAAATTAACAAGCGAAGAAATAACAAATGTTGGTGAGGAGAAAGGGGAACTCTCTTACACTTCTAAGTGGGAATGAAAACTGGTACAGCCACTTTGGAAAACAATATGGAGGTTCCTCAAGAACTTAAAAGAGAGCTCCCTTACAACCCAGCAATTTTACTTACCCCAAAGCTACAAATGTAGTGATCTGAAGGGGCAACTGCACCCCGAATGTTTATAGCGACATTGTCCACAATAGCCAAACCGTGGAAGGAACCAAGACATCCATCGACAGATAAATGGATAAAGAAAACATGGTATATACATATACAAAGGAATATGACTCAGCCATCAGAAAGGATCAATATTTAGCATATCGATGTGGAAGGCACTGGAGGGTATTATGCTGAGCAAAATAAGTCAGTCAGAGAAAAACAATTATTATATGGTTTTACTCATATGTGGAATAGAAGGAACAGCACAGAGGATCATAGGGGAAGGGAGGGAAAATGAATGCGAAGAAACCAGAGAGGAAGAAAATCCATGACAGGTTCCTAACTATTGGAAACAAACTGAGGGTTGCTGGAGGAAAGGTGGGTGGGGAGATGGAGTAACTGTGTGATGGGCATTAAGGAATGCATGTGATGTGATGAACACTGGGTGTTATACACAACTGATGAATTGTGGAACGCTACATTTGAAACTACTGGTGTACTCTCTGTTGGCTAATTCAATTTCACTGTTAAAAAAGTCTATTTTGTCTGATATAAGGATTGCTACTCTGACTTCTTTTGACATCCACTTGTATGATTAATGTTTCTCCACCTCTTAATTTCCATCTGCAGGTGTCTTTAGGTGTGAAATCTTTTATATATATATACAAACTCTGTCGTGCTCTTTTGCTTGGAGCATTTAGTCCATTTACATTCCAACTAATTATCATTAGACATGTATTTATTGATGTTTTGTTACTTGTTTCATAGTTTTTTGTGTAGTTTTTCTCTGATCCTTTCTTCTCTTGCTCTCTCTCTCATGGTTTGCTCGTTTTCTTTAATGATATTCTTGGATTTCTTTCCCTTTATCTTTTGCATGTGTATTAGAGGTTTGGGTTTGTGGTGACCCCCTGGATTATATATAGCCTTTTCAGTCTATATTAAGTTGAATGCTGTTTAAGTTCAAACCCACTGTTGACTCCTCCTCATGTGTTAGGGTATATGTTTTCATATTTTACATACTTTTATTTTGTGAATCCCTTAACTGATTTTTACAGAAATACTTATTTTTACTGCTTCCTTGATTCATTATTGTCATACTCTCACTTACGATTTTTTTCCACTCATAGTGTCCCCTTCAATATTTTTTGTAGTTAATTTAGTGGTCATGAACTCTTTTAGTTTGTGTGGCTAAGAAACTCTTTTTCTCCCCTTCTTTTCTGAAGGATAGGCTTGCTGGATAAATTATTCCTTGCTGCAGATTTTTCTCATTCAGCACTTTGAATATTTAACGCCACTTTCTTCTGTCCTGCATAGTTTCTGCTGAAAACTCAGCTGATAGATTTATGGGCTTTCCCTTGCATGTTAACTGTCTTCTTTTATCTTGCTGCTTTAAATGTTTTTTCTTTATCACTACCTTTTCCCATTTGGATTACTATGTATCTTGATGTGGACCTCCTTAGGTTGATTTTGTGGGAGGGGATCTCTATGCCTTATGGATTTGTATAGGTTTCCTTCACCAGATTAGGTTAAGTTTTCAGCTCTTCTTTGGTCAAATAGATTTTCTGCCCCCTTTTCCCCCTTTTCACCTTCTGGGATCCCTCTAATGTGGGTGTTGTTACACTGGATGGAGTCACTGAATTCCCTATGTCTCTTCTCATTTTTGCATACTTCTTTTTCCTCTCATTTGTTCCGCTTGATTACTTTCCATTAATGTCTTCTAGTTCATTAATTTGTTCCTCTGCTTCGTCCATCCTGCTAATTATTCTATCTAGTATATTCTTCATTTCATTTCTTGTGTTCCACATCTCTGATTATTTCTTTCATATCTCTTTGTTAAGAGTCTCAATGATGTTCCCCCTTCTGATGTCCTCCCTCTTTTCATTTCCCCAGTGAGTATCTTTATAATTGTTATCTTAAATTTTCTGTCAGGCATGTTCCTTATATCCATTTTGTTTAGGTCTCTTGCTGTGGCTTTGTCCTCTTCTTTCGTTTAGGACATAGTCCTCTGTCTGCTCATTTGGCCTACTTCTCAGAGAATATCTCTCTGTTAGGAAGGTCAGATATATTGCTTGTTCTTGAAAATACGGGGCAGAACATACATTTTTCACTTGGTGATGCTGGTTCTCCTCTGAAGGTAATGCATAGCAACAACAGAGACTGGATCTGGACTGTGTCATTGTGCACAACACATGGGGTGTGCTGTTTTAACAAGATGCATGCGTGTTCTGTGGGTGATGGGGAGACATATTGTTGTCAAGGATTGTGTGGGTCTTATCAGGGAGGGTATCCACAGCACTGGGACTGAAGCAGGTGTGGTAGGTGTGGGGATGGGCCATGGTTTATGCAAGTTAGTGATTGCTAGATTGTGCTTGGTCTTGCAGGTAGGTGTGTGTTTATAATGAGGGGCCGTAGAGGGAAATGGCACCTGCCAGCTCCTTTGTTCCTGGACAAGTCCCTTAGCAAACTCTGAGTTCAGGAACTATGTCTCCCTTGTTTAATCCTCAAGCACCTTTCAACCTGCTTCACCCAAGCTTCTCCACACTCTTTGCTCTGCTTAATCTTTAAGGACAGATCTCAGCTTCCTATCACCTTCTGTGCTCTCTCAGAGCTGAGACAGCTGATTTTTAAAAGTTCCAAGCTTTAAGTCTGCTGGTTGTATACGCTCACAAATGTCATCCCTTCTGATTTTCAAAGCCATAAGCTATGAGGATGTCTCTACGCTTTAGAGGCTCCCCGGTGTAGTAGTTTGTTTCTGGCCCCTCTGTGACTGTGGTTCCCTCCCTCTGGTGGTCAGAAATATGGGGTTTAGATTCCTACAGAGTCCTTGTCCTTCCTACCATCTTTGATGTGATTCCCTCTCTCCATTTAGTTGTATAGTTTTGTGGGGAAATCTGAAGGTCCATTTCTGGGTGACTCTGGTGTGAGTGTTACCTACTTGTATCTGTGGGATGAGGTGAGTTTAGGGTCCTTCTACTCTGCCATCTTCCCCACAATTCAGTTTATTTTGTCTCATAAAAATATTACGACTCCAACTTTCTTTTCACTTCCATTTGCATGATAAATGGTTTTGTGTCCCATTACTTCCAATCTGCTTTTATTTTTAGGTCTGAAGTGATTCTCTGCTAGGCAGCATAGAGATGGGTCTTGCTTCCTCTTTACAGTCTATGTTTTCTGATTGGGATATTTAGTCCTTTTTTGTTAAAGCAATCATTGAGAAAGTATTTGTATCTCTCTAGTTGACTTCACAAGGAAAAGTGTGACAGGCTTCGCTCTGAGAAGGAGGTCTGCGTGGAACGCCTCTTTCAACTCATGGCTTGTTTCTGGCTGACGGAAGGCTTCTCAAGGGTGTGTACGGAAGCCTAGGGAAAAAGCGGCTACACTTCTCTCTCCGGGGGAAAAAAGCAAGAACCCAAAAGCATCGGCGAGAAACCGTCTCTCAACGATCACCTTCTTTCCTGACGAGACAGAAACATGTTCAACTCTGTGTGTGTGTGTGTGTGTGTGTGTGTGTGTGTGTGTGTGAGGGCACGCGCGCGCGCGCGTGCGTGAGTGAATAAGGAGAGTGCCATGTACTGACCTGGGAAAAGCAAGTCTGCGTCTACGGCGACTCGCCACTAGCATCTTCAGGTATCCTGGAGAGAGAAGCATTTCCAAAAGTGGGTGTGGAAGCATCATGAAAGTGCCGTACGCTTTACTACCTTTCCCTGGACCTAACTCCGAGAAACGTCCTCCCTGACGATAGAAAAGAGCTGAGCCATCTCAAGGCTGCGTGTGATCGCACAGGGACAGTTCCCTGGACCTAACTCCGAGAAACGCGTCGGGGTACAAGGCAGCTTTCAACGGACGTCTTCTTTCGTGAGCCCAGAAGCGTTTGCATATGTAGGCGTGGAAGCGTCAGCAGAGCGCCGTAGACCCTCCCTCTAAGAGGCAACCTCGCTTCTGCGAAGCCGTCTTGCACCTGACTTCCTTTGCCTTGGAGACGGGAGCCTTTTATATAGTCGTGGTGGAAGCACAAGGAACGTGCCGTGCCCTGTCCTCATCTCTTAGAAACAAGGCCGCGCGCAATGGGACTTTCAGCGTAGCATATGGACGGGGTCATGAAGTCAGTCGAGATTGCAAGTGGACGTGTGCAGGCATAAGGAGAGTGCCCTATCCTTAACTCCTTGAAAGCGTGACGGAGGGAGACCGTCTTTCAAGCGAACCCCTCTCCGGAGGATATATCGAAGCAGTGACAAAAGTGGATGTGGAAGCACAACGCAACGGTTCTATACGAAACTCGGAAAAGAAGGTGGTGTAGAAGGCAGCTTTCCCCCGCGTCTTGGTTCAGGTTTAGGGAAGGGATACTCACTGCGCGTGTGGAAGCCTAGGGAAAGTACCATGGGCTGATGTGTGAAAACCAAGCCTGCGCAGAACGCAACGTTCAGCGCACATCTTGTTTCACGAAGAGAGAAGCCTTTCCAATGTGTGCGTGGAAGCCTAAGGCCAAGTGCCATATATCCTTACCCCCACGGAAAACCGCTGTAGGAAACCCGTCGTTCAACTCACAGATTCCCGGAGGAAGTTTTTCTAAAGTGCGTGTGGAGGCCCAAGGAAAAGTGTGACAGGCTTCGCTCTGAGAAGGAGGTCTGTGTGGAACGCCTCTTTCAGCTCACGGCTTGTTTCTGGCTGAGGGAAGGCTTCTCAAGGGTGTGTACGGAAGCCTAGGCAAAAAGCGCATACACTTCACTCTCCGGGGGGAAAAGGGCAAGCACCCAAAAGCATTGGCGAGAAACCGTCTCTCAACGAACACCTCCTTTCCTGACGAGACAGAAACATGTTCAACTCTGTGTGTGTGTGTGTGTGTGTGTGTGCGCGCGCGCGCGCGCGTGAGTGAATAAGGAATGTGCCATGCACTCACCTGGGAAAAGCAAGTCTGCGTATACGGCAACTCTCCACTAACATCTTCAGGTATCCTGGAGAGAGAAGCATTTCCAAAAGTGGGTGTGGAAGCATCATGAATGTGCCGTACGCTTTACAACCGTTCAACACCCAAACTCAACACCCAAAAAACAAATAAGCGAGTCAAGAAATGGGCAGAAGATATGAACAGATATTTCTCCAAAGAAGACACACAAATGGCCAACAGACATATGACAAACTGCTCAACATCACTTGGCATGGGGAAAAAGAAATCCAAATGACAATGAGATACCACTTCACACCAGTCAGAATTGCAAAAATTAACAAGCGAAGAAATAACAAATGTTGGTGAGGAGAAAGGGGAACTCTCTTACACTTCTAAGTGGGAATGAAAACTGGTACAGCCACTTTGGAAAACAATATGGAGGTTCCTCAAGAACTTAAAAGAGAGCTCCCTTACAACCCAGCAATTTTATTTACCCCAAAGCTACAAATGTAGTGATCTGAAGGGGCAACTGCACCCCGAATGTTTATAGCGACATTGTCCACAATAGCCAAACCGTGGAAGGAACCAAGACATCCATCGACAGATAAATGGATAAAGAAAACATGGTATATACATATACAAAGGAATATGACTCAGCCATCAGAAAGGATCAATATTTAGCATATCGATGTGGAAGGCACTGGAGGGTATTATGCTGAGCAAAATAAGTCAGTCAGAGAAAAACAATTATTATATGGTTTTACTCATATGTGGAATAGAAGGAACAGCACAGAGGATCATAGGGGAAGGGAGGGAAAATGAATGCGAAGAAACCAGAGAGGAAGAAAATCCATGACAGGTTCCTAACTATTGGAAACAAACTGAGGGTTGCTGGAGGAAAGGTGGGTGGGGAGATGGAGTAACTGTGTGATGGGCATTAAGGAATGCATGTGATGTGATGAACACTGGGTGTTATACACAACTGATGAATTGTGGAACGCTACATTTGAAACTACTGGTGTACTCTCTGTTGGCTAATTCAATTTCAATGTTAAAAAAGTCTATTTTGTCTGATATAAGGATTGCTACTCTGACTTCTTTTGACATCCACTTGTATGATTAATGTTTCTCCACCTCTTAATTTCCATCTGCAGGTGTCTTTAGGTGTGAAATCTTTTATATATATATACAAACTCTGTCATGCTCTTTTGCTTGGAGCATTTAGTCCATTTACATTCAAACTAATTATCATTAGACATGTATTTATTGATGTTTTGTTACTTGTTTCATAGTTTTTTGTGTAGTTTTTCTCTGATCCTTTCTTCTCTTGCTCTCTCTCTCATGGTTTGCTCGTTTTCTTTAATGATATTCTTGGATTTCTTTCCCTTTATCTTTTGCATGTGTATTAGAGGTTTGGGTTTGTGGTGACCCCCTGGATTATATATAGCCTTTTCAGTCTATATTAAGTTGAATGCTGTTTAAGTTCAAACCCACTGTTGACTCCTCCTCATGTGTTAGGGTATATGTTTTCATATTTTACATACTTTTATTTTGTGAATCCCTTAACTGATTTTTACAGAAATACTTATTTTTACTGCTTCCTTGATTCATTATTGTCATACTCTCACTTACGATTTTTTTCCACTCATAGTGTCCCCTTCAATATTTTTTGTAGTTAATTTAGTGGTCATGAACTCTTTTAGTTTGTGTGGCTAAGAAACTCTTTTTCTCCCCTTCTTTTCTGAAGGATAGGCTTGCTGGATAAATTATTCCTTGCTGCAGATTTTTCTCATTCAGCACTTTGAATATTTAACGCCACTTTCTTCTGTCCTGCATAGTTTCTGCTGAAAACTCAGCTGATAGATTTATGGGCTTTCCCTTGCATGTTAACTGTCTTCTTTTATCTTGCTGCTTTAAATGTTTTTTCTTTATCACTACCTTTTCCCATTTGGATTACTATGTATCTTGATGTGGACCTCCTTAGGTTGATTTTGTGGGAGGGGATCTCTATGCCTTATGGATTTGTATAGGTTTCCTTCACCAGATTAGGTTAAGTTTTCAGCTCTTCTTTGGTCAAATAGTTTTTCTGCCTCCTTTTCCCCCTTTTCACCTTCTGGGATCCCTCTAATGTGGGTGTTGTTACACTGGATGGAGTCACTGAATTCCCTATGTCCCTTCTCATTTTTGCATACTTCTTTTTCCTCTCATTTGTTCCGCTTGATTACTTTCCATTACTGTCTTCTAGTTCATTAATTTGTTCCTCTGCTTCGTCCATCCTGCTAATTATTCTATCTAGTATATTCTTCATTTCATTTCTTGTGTTCCACATCTCTGATTATTTCTTTCATATCTCTTTGTTAAGAGTCTCAATGATGTTCCCCCTTCTGATGTCCTCCCTCTTTTCATTTCCCCAGTGAGTATCTTTATAATTGTTATCTTAAATTTTCTGTCAGGCATGTTCCTTATATCCATTTTGTTTAGGTCTCTTGCTGTGGCTTTGTCCTCTTCTTTCGTTTAGGACATAGTCCTCTGTCTGCTCATTTGGCCTACTTCTCAGAGAATATCTCTCGGTTAGGAAGGTCAGATATATTGCTTGTTCTTGAAAATACGGGGCAGAACATACATTTTTCACTTGGTGATGCTGGTTCTCCTCTGAAGGTAATGCATAGCAACAACAGAGACTGGATCTGGACTGTGTCATTGTGCACAACACATGGGGTGTGCTGTTTTAACAAGATGCATGCGTGTTCTGTGGGTGATGGGGAGACATATTGTTGTCAAGGATTGTGTGGGTCTTATCAGGGAGGGTATCCACAGCACTGGGACTGAAGCAGGTGTGGTAGGTGTGGGGATGGGCCATGGTTTATGCAAGTTAGTGATTGCTAGATTGTGCTTGGTCTTGCAGGTAGGTGTGTGTTTATAATGAGGGGCCGTAGAGGGAAATGGCACCTGCCAGCTCCTTTGTTCCTGGACAAGTCCCTTAGCAAACTCTGAGTTCAGGAACTATGTCTCCCTTGTTTAATCCTCAAGCACCTTTCAACCTGCTTCACCCAAGCTTCTCCACACTCTTTGCTCTGCTTAATCTTTAAGGACAGATCTCAGCTTCCTATCACCTTCTGTGCTCTCTCAGAGCTGAGACAGCTGATTTTTAAAAGTTCCAAGCTTTAAGTCTGCTGGTTGTATACGCTCACAAATGTCATCCCTTCTGATTTTCAAAGCCATAAGCTATGAGGATGTCTCTACGCTTTAGAGGCTCCCCGGTGTAGTAGTTTGTTTCTGGCCCCTCTGTGACTGTGGTTCCCTCCCTCTGGTGGTCAGAAATATGGGGTTTAGATTCCTACAGAGTCCTTGTCCTTCCTACCATCTTTGATGTGATTCCCTCTCTCCATTTAGTTGTATAGTTTTGTGGGGAAATCTGAAGGTCCATTTCTGGGTGACTCTGGTGTGAGTGTTACCTAGTTGTATCTGTGGGATGAGGTGAGTTTAGGGTCCTTCTACTCTGCCATCTTCCCCACAATTCAGTTTATTTTGTCTCATAAAAATATTACGACTCCAACTTTCTTTTCACTTCCATTTGCATGATAAATGGTTTTGTGTCCCATTACTTCCAATCTGCTTTTATTTTTAGGTCTGAAGTGATTCTCTGCTAGGCAGCATAGAGATGGGTCTTGCTTCCTCTTTACAGTCTATGTTTTCTGATTGGGATATTTAGTCCTTTTTTGTTAAAGCAATCATTGAGAAAGTATTTGTATCTCTCTAGTTGACTTCACAAGGAAAAGTGTGACAGGCTTCGCTCTGAGAAGGAGGTCTGCGTGGAACGCCTCTTTCAACTCATGGCTTGTTTCTGGCTGACGGAAGGCTTCTCAAGGGTGTGTACGGAAGCCTAGGGAAAAAGCGGCTACACTTCTCTCTCCGGGGGGAAAAAAGCAAGAACCCAAAAGCATCGGCGAGAAACCGTCTCTCAACGATCACCTTCTTTCCTGACGAGACAGAAACATGTTCAACTCTGTGTGTGTGTGTGTGTGTGTGTGTGTGTGTGTGTGTGTGAGAGGGCACGCGCGCGCGCGCGTGCGTGAGTGAATAAGGAGAGTGCCATGTACTGACCTGGGAAAAGCAAGTCTGCGTCTACGGCGACTCGCCACTAGCATCTTCAGGTATCCTGGAGAGAGAAGCATTTCCAAAAGTGGGTGTGGAAGCATCATGAAAGTGCCGTACGCTTTACTAACTTTCCCTGGACCTAACTCCGAGAAACGTCCTCCCTGACGATCGAAAAGAGCTGAGCCATCTCAAGGCTGCGTGTGATCGCACAGGGACCGTTCCCTGGACCTAACTTCGGAAAACGCGTCGGGGTACAAGGCAGCTTTCAACGGACGTCTTCTTTCGTGAGCCCAGAAGCGTTTGCATATGTAGGCGTGGAAGCGTCAGGAGAGCGCCGTAGACCGCTCTCTAAGAGGCAACCTCGCTTTTGCGAAGCCGTCTTGCACCTGACATCCTTTGCCTTGGAGACGGGAGCCTTTTATATTGTCGTGGTGGAAGCACAAGGAACGTGCCGTGCCCTGTCCTCATCTCTTAGAAACAAGGCCGCGCGCAATGGGACTTTCAGCGTAGCATATGGACGGGGTCATGAAGTCAGTCGAGATTGCAAGTGGACGTGTGCAGGCATAAGGAGCGTGCCCTATCCTTAACTCCTTGAAAGCGTGACGGAGGGAGACCGTCTTTCAAGCGAACCCCTCTCCGGAGGATATATCGAAGCAGTGACAAAAGTGGATGTGGAAGCACAACGCAAGGGTTCTATACGAAACTCGGAAAAGAAGGTGGTGTAGAAGGCAGCTTTCCCCCGCGTCTTGGTTCAGGTTTAGGGAAGGGATACTCTCTGCGCGTGTGGAAGCCTAGGGAAAGTACCATCGGCTGATGTGTGAAAAGCAAGCCTGCGCAGAACGCAACGTTCAGCGCACATCTTGTTTCACGAAGAGAGAAGCCGTTTCCAATGTGTGCGTGGAAGCCTAAGGCCAAGTGCCATATATCCTTACCCCCACGGAAAACCGCTGTAGGAAACCCGTCGTTCAACTCACAGCTTCCCGGAGGAAGTTTTTCTAAAGTGCGTGTGGAGGCCCAAGGAAAAGTGTGACAGGCTTCGCTCTGAGAAGGAGGTCTGTGTGGAACGCCTCTTTCAACTCACGGCTTGTTTCTGACTGACGGAAGGCTTCTCAAGGGTGTGTACGGAAGCCTAGGCAAAAAGCGCATACACTTCACTCTCCGGGGGGAAAAGGGCAAGCACCCAAAAGCATTGGCGAGAAACCGTCTCTCAACGAACACCTCCTTTCCTGACGAGACAGAAACATGTTCAACTCTGTGTGTGTGTGTGTGTGTGTGTGTGTGTGTGCGCGCGCGCGCGCGTGAGTGAATAAGGAATGTGCCATGCACTCACCTGGGAAAAGCAAGTCTGCGTATACGGCAACTCTCCACTAACATCTTCAGGTATCCTGGAGAGAGAAGCATTTCCAAAAGTGGGTGTGGAAGCATCATGAATGTGCCGTACGCTTTACAACCGTTCAACACCCAAACTCAACACCCAAAAAACAAATAAGCGAGTCAAGAAATGGGCAGAAGATATGAACAGATATTTCTCCAAAGAAGACACACAAATGGCCAACAGACATATGACAAACTGCTCAACATCACTTGGCATGGGGAAAAAGAAATCCAAATGACAATGAGATACCACTTCACACCAGTCAGAATTGCAAAAATTAACAAGCGAAGAAATAACAAATGTTGGTGAGGAGAAAGGGGAACTCTCTTACACTTCTAAGTGGGAATGAAAACTGGTACAGCCACTTTGGAAAACAATATGGAGGTTCCTCAAGAACTTAAAAGAGAGCTCCCTTACAACCCAGCAATTTTACTTACCCCAAAGCTACAAATGTAGTGATCTGAAGGGGCAACTGCACCCCGAATGTTTATAGCGACATTGTCCACAATAGCCAAACCGTGGAAGGAACCAAGACATCCATCGACAGATAAATGGATAAAGAAAACATGGTATATACATATACAAAGGAATATGACTCAGCCATCAGAAAGGATCAATATTTAGCATATCGATGTGGAAGGCACTGGAGGGTATTATGCTGAGCAAAATAAGTCAGTCAGAGAAAAACAATTATTATATGGTTTTACTCATATGTGGAATAGAAGGAACAGCACAGAGGATCATAGGGGAAGGGAGGGAAAATGAATGCGAAGAAACCAGAGAGGAAGAAAATCCATGACAGGTTCCTAACTATTGGAAACAAACTGAGGGTTGCTGGAGGAAAGGTGGGTGGGGAGATGGAGTAACTGTGTGATGGGCATTAAGGAATGCATGTGATGTGATGAACACTGGGTGTTATACACAACTGATGAATTGTGGAACGCTACATTTGAAACTACTGGTGTACTCTCTGTTGGCTAATTCAATTTCAATGTTAAAAAAGTCTATTTTGTCTGATATAAGGATTGCTACTCTGACTTCTTTTGACATCCACTTGTATGATTAATGTTTCTCCACCTCTTAATTTCCATCTGCAGGTGTCTTTAGGTGTGAAATCTTTTATATATATATACAAACTCTGTCGTGCTCTTTTGCTTGGAGCATTTAGTCCATTTACATTCCAACTAATTATCATTAGACATGTATTTATTGATGTTTTGTTACTTGTTTCATAGTTTTTTGTGTAGTTTTTCTCTGATCCTTTCTTCTCTTGCTCTCTCTCTCATGGTTTGCTCGTTTTCTTTAATGATATTCTTGGATTTCTTTCCCTTTATCTTTTGCATGTGTATTAGAGGTTTGGGTTTGTGGTGACCCCCTGGATTATATATAGCCTTTTCAGTCTATATTAAGTTGAATGCTGTTTAAGTTCAAACCCACTGTTGACTCCTCCTCATGTGTTAGGGTATATGTTTTCATATTTTACATACTTTTATTTTGTGAATCCCTTAACTGATTTTTACAGAAATACTTATTTTTACTGCTTCCTTGATTCATTATTGTCATACTCTCACTTACGATTTTTTTCCACTCATAGTGTCCCCTTCAATATTTTTTGTAGTTAATTTAGTGGTCATGAACTCTTTTAGTTTGTGTGGCTAAGAAACTCTTTTTCTCCCCTTCTTTTCTGAAGGATAGGCTTGCTGGATAAATTATTCCTTGCTGCAGATTTTTCTCATTCAGCACTTTGAATATTTAACGCCACTTTCTTCTGTCCTGCATAGTTTCTGCTGAAAACTCAGCTGATAGATTTATGGGCTTTCCCTTGCATGTTAACTGTCTTCTTTTATCTTGCTGCTTTAAATGTTTTTTCTTTATCACTACCTTTTCCCATTTGGATTACTATGTATCTTGATGTGGACCTCCTTAGGTTGATTTTGTGGGAGGGGATCTCTATGCCTTATGGATTTGTATAGGTTTCCTTCACCAGATTAGGTTAAGTTTTCAGCTCTTCTTTGGTCAAATAGATTTTCTGCCCCCTTTTCCCCCTTTTCACCTTCTGGGATCCCTCTCATGTGGGTGTGGTTACACTGGATGGAGTCACTGAATTCCCTATGTCTCTTCTCATTTTTGCATACTTCTTTTTCCTCTCATTTGTTCCGCTTGATTACTTTCCATTACTGTCTTCTAGTTCATTAATTTGTTCCTCTGCTTCGTCCATCCTGCTAATTATTCTATCTAGTATATTCTTCATTTCATTTCTTGTGTTCCACATCTCTGATTATTTCTTTCATATCTCTTTGTTAAGAGTCTCAATGATGTTCCCCCTTCTGATGTCCTCCCTCTTTTCATTTCCCCAGTGAGTATCTTTATAATTGTTATCTTAAATTTTCTGTCAGGCATGTTCCTTATATCCATTTTGTTTAGGTCTCTTGCTGTGGCTTTGTCCTCTTCTTTCGTTTAGGACATAGTCCTCTGTCTGCTCATTTGGCCTACTTCTCAGAGAATATCTCTCTGTTAGGAAGGTCAGATATATTGCTTGTTCTTGAAAATACGGGGCAGAACATACATTTTTCACTTGGTGATGCTGGTTCTCCTCTGAAGGTAATGCATAGCAACAACAGAGACTGGATCTGGACTGTGTCATTGTGCACAACACATGGGGTGTGCTGTTTTAACAAGATGCATGCGTGTTCTGTGGGTGATGGGGAGACATATTGTTGTCAAGGATTGTGTGGGTCTTATCAGGGAGGGTATCCACAGCACTGGGACTGAAGCAGGTGTGGTAGGTGTGGGGATGGGCCATGGTTTATGCAAGTTAGTGATTGCTAGATTGTGCTTGGTCTTGCAGGTAGGTGTGTGTTTATAATGAGGGGCCGTAGAGGGAAATGGCACCTGCCAGCTCCTTTGTTCCTGGACAAGTCCCTTAGCAAACTCTGAGTTCAGGAACTATGTCTCCCTTGTTTAATCCTCAAGCACCTTTCAACCTGCTTCACCCAAGCTTCTCCACACTCTTTGCTCTGCTTAATCTTTAAGGACAGATCTCAGCTTCCTATCACCTTCTGTGCTCTCTCAGAGCTGAGACAGCTGATTTTTAAAAGTTCCAAGCTTTAAGTCTGCTGGTTGTATACGCTCACAAATGTCATCCCTTCTGATTTTCAAAGCCATAAGCTATGAGGATGTCTCTACGCTTTAGAGGCTCCCCGGTGTAGTAGTTTGTTTCTGGCCCCTCTGTGACTGTGGTTCCCTCCCTCTGGTGGTCAGAAATATGGGGTTTAGATTCCTACAGAGTCCTTGTCCTTCCTACCATCTTTGATGTGATTCCCTCTCTCCATTTAGTTGTATAGTTTTGTGGGGAAATCTGAAGGTCCATTTCTGGGTGACTCTGGTGTGAGTGTTACCTAGTTGTATCTGTGGGATGAGGTGAGATTAGGGTCCTTCTATTCTGCCATCTTCCCCACAATTCAGTTTATTTTGTCTCATAAAAATATTACGACTCCAACTTTCTTTTCACTTCCATTTGCATGATAAATGGTTTTGTGTCCCATTACTTCCAATCTGCTTTTATTTTTAGGTCTGAAGTGATTCTCTGCTAGGCAGCATAGAGATGGGTCTTGCTTCCTCTTTACAGTCTATGTTTTCTGATTGGGATATTTAGTCCTTTTTTGTTAAAGCAATCATTGAGAAAGTATTTGTATCTCTCTAGTTGACTTCACAAGGAAAAGTGTGACAGGCTTCGCTCTGAGAAGGAGGTCTGCGTGGAACGCCTCTTTCAACTCATGGCTTGTTTCTGGCTGACGGAAGGCTTCTCAAGGGTGTGTACGGAAGCCTAGGGAAAAAGCGGCTACACTTCTCTCTCCGGGGGGAAAAAAGCAAGAACCCAAAAGCATCGGCGAGAAACCGTCTCTCAACGATCACCTTCTTTCCTGACGAGACAGAAACATGTTCAACTCTGTGTGTGTGTGTGTGTGTGTGTGTGTGTGTGTGTGTGAGGGCACGCGCGCGCGCGCGTGCATGAGTGAATAAGGAGAGTGCCATGTACTGACCTGGGAAAAGCAAGTCTGCGTCTACGGCGACTCGCCACTAGCATCTTCAGGTATCCTGGAGAGAGAAGCATTTCCAAAAGTGGGTGTGGAAGCATCATGAAAGTGCCGTACGCTTTACTACCTTTCCCTGGACCTAACTCCGAGAAACGTCCTCCCTGACGATAGAAAAGAGCTGAGCCATCTCAAGGCTGCGTGTGATCGCACAGGGACCGTTCCCTGGACCTAACTCCGAGAAACGCGTCGGGGTACAAGGCAGCTTTCAACGGACGTCTTCTTTCGTGAGCCCAGAAGCGTTTGCATATGTAGGCGTGGAAGCGTCAGCAGAGCGCCGTAGACCCTCCCTCTAAGAGGCAACCTCGCTTCTGCGAAGCCGTCTTGCACCTGACATCCTTTGCCTTGGAGACGGGAGCCTTTTATATAGTCGTGGTGGAAGCACAAGGAACGTGCCGTGCCCTGTCCTCATCTCTTAGAAACAAGGCCGCGCGCAATGGGACTTTCAGCGTAGCATATGGACGGGGTCATGAAGTCAGTCGAGATTGCAAGTGGACGTGTGCAGGCATAAGGAGAGTGCCCTATCCTTAACTCCTTGAAAGCGTGACGGAGGGAGACCGTCTTTCAAGCGAACCCCTCTCCGGAGGATATATCGAAGCAGTGACAAAAGTGGATGTGGAAGCACAACGCAACGGTTCTATACGAAACTCGGAAAAGAAGGTGGTGTAGAAGGCAGCTTTCCCCCGCGTCTTGGTTCAGGTTTAGGGAAGGGATACTCACTGCGCGTGTGGAAGCCTAGGGAAAGTACCATGGGCTGATGTGTGAAAACCAAGCCTGCGCAGAACGCAACGTTCAGCGCACATCTTGTTTCACGAAGAGAGAAGCCTTTCCAATGTGTGCGTGGAAGCCTAAGGCCAAGTGCCATATATCCTTACCCCCACGGAAAACCGCTGTAGGAAACCCGTCGTTCAACTCACAGATTCCCGGAGGAAGTTTTTCTAAAGTGCGTGTGGAGGCCCAAGGAAAAGTGTGACAGGCTTCGCTCTGAGAAGGAGGTCTGTGTGGAACGCCTCTTTCAGCTCACGGCTTGTTTCTGGCTGAGGGAAGGCTTCTCAAGGGTGTGTACGGAAGCCTAGGCAAAAAGCGCATACACTTCACTCTCCGGGGGGAAAAGGGCAAGCACCCAAAAGCATTGGCGAGAAACCGTCTCTCAACGAACACCTCCTTTCCTGACGAGACAGAAACATGTTCAACTCTGTGTGTGTGTGTGTGTGTGTGTGCGCGCGCGCGCGCGTGAGTGAATAAGGAATGTGCCATGCACTCACCTGGGAAAAGCAAGTCTGCGTATACGGCAACTCTCCACTAACATCTTCAGGTATCCTGGAGAGAGAAGCATTTCCAAAAGTGGGTGTGGAAGCATCATGAATGTGCCGTACGCTTTACAACCGTTCAACACCCAAACTCAACACCCAAAAAACAAATAAGCGAGTCAAGAAATGGGCAGAAGATATGAACAGATATTTCTCCAAAGAAGACACACAAATGGCCAACAGACATATGACAAACTGCTCAACATCACTTGGCATGGGGAAAAAGAAATCCAAATGACAATGAGATACCACTTCACACCAGTCAGAATTGCAAAAATTAACAAGCGAAGAAATAACAAATGTTGGTGAGGAGAAAGGGGAACTCTCTTACACTTCTAAGTGGGAATGAAAACTGGTACAGCCACTTTGGAAAACAATATGGAGGTTCCTCAAGAACTTAAAACAGAGCTCCCTTACAACCCAGCAATTTTATTTACCCCAAAGCTACAAATGTAGTGATCTGAAGGGGCAACTGCACCCCGAATGTTTATAGCGACATTGTCCACAATAGCCAAACCGTGGAAGGAACCAAGACATCCATCGACAGATAAATGGATAAAGAAAACATGGTATATACATATACAAAGGAATATGACTCAGCCATCAGAAAGGATCAATATTTAGCATATCGATGTGGAAGGCACTGGAGGGTATTATGCTGAGCAAAATAAGTCAGTCAGAGAAAAACAATTATTATATGGTTTTACTCATATGTGGAATAGAAGGAACAGCACAGAGGATCATAGGGGAAGGGAGGGAAAATGAATGCGAAGAAACCAGAGAGGAAGAAAATCCATGACAGGTTCCTAACTATTGGAAACAAACTGAGGGTTGCTGGAGGAAAGGTGGGTGGGGAGATGGAGTAACTGTGTGATGGGCATTAAGGAATGCATGTGATGTGATGAACACTGGGTGTTATACACAACTGATGAATTGTGGAACGCTACATTTGAAACTACTGGTGTACTCTCTGTTGGCTAATTCAATTTCAATGTTAAAAAAGTCTATTTTGTCTGATATAAGGATTGCTACTCTGACTTCTTTTGACATCCACTTGTATGATTAATGTTTCTCCACCTCTTAATTTCCATCTGCAGGTGTCTTTAGGTGTGAAATCTTTTATATATATATACAAACTCTGTCATGCTCTTTTGCTTGGAGCATTTAGTCCATTTACATTCAAACTAATTATCATTAGACATGTATTTATTGATGTTTTGTTACTTGTTTCATAGTTTTTTGTGTAGTTTTTCTCTGATCCTTTCTTCTCTTGCTCTCTCTCTCATGGTTTGCTCGTTTTCTTTAATGATATTCTTGGATTTCTTTCCCTTTATCTTTTGCATGTGTATTAGAGGTTTGGGTTTGTGGTGACCCCCTGGATTATATATAGCCTTTTCAGTCTATATTAAGTTGAATGCTGTTTAAGTTCAAACCCACTGTTGACTCCTCCTCATGTGTTAGGGTATATGTTTTCATATTTTACATACTTTTATTTTGTGAATCCCTTAACTGATTTTTACAGAAATACTTATTTTTACTGCTTCCTTGATTCATTATTGTCATACTCTCACTTACGATTTTTTTCCACTCATAGTGTCCCCTTCAATATTTTTTGTAGTTAATTTAGTGGTCATGAACTCTTTTAGTTTGTGTGGCTAAGAAACTCTTTTTCTCCCCTTCTTTTCTGAAGGATAGGCTTGCTGGATAAATTATTCCTTGCTGCAGATTTTTCTCATTCAGCACTTTGAATATTTAACGCCACTTTCTTCTGTCCTGCATAGTTTCTGCTGAAAACTCAGCTGATAGATTTATGGGCTTTCCCTTGCATGTTAACTGTCTTCTTTTATCTTGCTGCTTTAAATGTTTTTTCTTTATCACTACCTTTTCCCATTTGGATTACTATGTATCTTGATGTGGACCTCCTTAGGTTGATTTTGTGGGAGGGGATCTCTATGCCTTATGGATTTGTATAGGTTTCCTTCACCAGATTAGGTTAAGTTTTCAGCTCTTCTTTGGTCAAATAGATTTTCTGCCCCCTTTTCCCCCTTTTCACCTTCTGGGATCCCTCTCATGTGGGTGTTGTTACACTGGATGGAGTCACTGAATTCCCTATGTCTCTTCTCATTTTTGCATACTTCTTTTTCCTCTCATTTGTTCCGCTTGATTACTTTCCATTACTGTCTTCTAGTTCATTAATTTGTTCCTCTGCTTCGTCCATCCTGCTAATTATTCTATCTAGTATATTCTTCATTTCATTTCTTGTGTTCCACATCTCTGATTATTTCTTTCATATCTCTTTGTTAAGAGTCTCAATGATGTTCCCCCTTCTGATGTCCTCCCTCTTTTCATTTCCCCAGTGAGTATCTTTATAATTGTTATCTTAAATTTTCTGTCAGGCATGTTCCTTATATCCATTTTGTTTAGGTCTCTTGCTGTGGCTTTGTCCTCTTCTTTCGTTTAGGACATAGTCCTCTGTCTGCTCATTTGGCCTACTTCTCAGAGAATATCTCTCTGTTAGGAAGGTCAGATATATTGCTTGTTCTTGAAAATACGGGGCAGAACATACATTTTTCACTTGGTGATGCTGGTTCTCCTCTGAAGGTAATGCATAGCAACAACAGAGACTGGATCTGGACTGTGTCATTGTGCACAACACATGGGGTGTGCTGTTTTAACAAGATGCATGCGTGTTCTGTGGGTGATGGGGAGACATATTGTTGTCAAGGATTGTGTGGGTCTTATCAGGGAGGGTATCCACAGCACTGGGACTGAAGCAGGTGTGGTAGGTGTGGGGATGGGCCATGGTTTATGCAAGTTAGTGATTGCTAGATTGTGCTTGGTCTTGCAGGTAGGTGTGTGTTTATAATGAGGGGCCGTAGAGGGAAATGGCACCTGCCAGCTCCTTTGTTCCTGGACAAGTCCCTTAGCAAACTCTGAGTTCAGGAACTATGTCTCCCTTGTTTAATCCTCAAGCACCTTTCAACCTGCTTCACCCAAGCTTCTCCACACTCTTTGCTCCGCTTAATCTTTAAGGACAGATCTCAGCTTCCTATCACCTTCTGTGCTCTCTCAGAGCTGAGACAGCTGATTTTTAAAAGTTCCAAGCTTTAAGTCTGCTGGTTGTATACGCTCACAAATGTCATCCCTTCTGATTTTCAAAGCCATAAGCTATGAGGATGTCTCTACGCTTTAGAGGCTCCCCGGTGTAGTAGTTTGTTTCTGGCCCCTCTGTGACTGTGGTTCCCTCCCTCTGGTGGTCAGAAATATGGGGTTTAGATTCCTACAGAGTCCTTGTCCTTCCTACCATCTTTGATGTGATTCCCTCTCTCCATTTAGTTGTATAGTTTTGTGGGGAAATCTGAAGGTCCATTTCTGGGTGACTCTGGTGTGAGTGTTACCTAGTTGTATCTGTGGGATGAGGTGAGTTTAGGGTCCTTCTACTCTGCCATCTTCCCCACAATTCAGTTTATTTTGTCTCATAAAAATATTACGACTCCAACTTTCTTTTCACTTCCATTTGCATGATAAATGGTTTTGTGTCCCATTACTTCCAATCTGCTTTTATTTTTAGGTCTGAAGTGATTCTCTGCTAGGCAGCATAGAGATGGGTCTTGCTTCCTCTTTACAGTCTATGTTTTCTGATTGGGATATTTAGTCCTTTTTTGTTAAAGCAATCATTGAGAAAGTATTTGTATCTCTCTAGTTGACTTCACAAGGAAAAGTGTGACAGGCTTCGCTCTGAGAAGGAGGTCTGCGTGGAACGCCTCTTTCAACTCATGGCTTGTTTCTGGCTGACGGAAGGCTTCTCAAGGGTGTGTACGGAAGCCTAGGGAAAAAGCGGCTACACTTCTCTCTCCGGGGGGAAAAAAGCAAGAACCCAAAAGCATCGGCGAGAAACCGTCTCTCAACGATCACCTTCTTTCCTGACGAGACAGAAACATGTTCAACTCTGTGTGTGTGTGTGTGTGTGTGTGTGTGTGTGTGTGTGTGTGAGGGCACGCGCGCGCGCGCGTGCGTGAGTGAATAAGGAGAGTGCCATGTACTGACCTGGGAAAAGCAAGTCTGCGTCTACGGCGACTCGCCACTAGCATCTTCAGGTATCCTGGAGAGAGAAGCATTTCCAAAAGTGGGTGTGGAAGCATCATGAAAGTGCCGTACGCTTTACTAACTTTCCCTGGACCTAACTCCGAGAAACGTCCTCCCTGACGATCGAAAAGAGCTGAGCCATCTCAAGGCTGCGTGTGATCGCACAGGGACAGTTCCCTGGACCTAACTCCGAGAAACGCGTCGGGGTACAAGGCAGCTTTCAACGGACGTCTTCTTTCGTGAGCCCAGAAGCGTTTGCATATGTAGGCGTGGAAGCGTCAGCAGAGCGCCGTAGACCCTCCCTCTAAGAGGCAACCTCGCTTCTGCGAAGCCGTCTTGCACCTGACATCCTTTGCCTTGGAGACGGGAGCCTTTTATATAGTCGTGGTGGAAGCACAAGGAACGTGCCGTGCCCTGTCCTCATCTCTTAGAAACAAGGCCGCGCGCAATGGGACTTTCAGCGTAGCATATGGACGGGGTCATGAAGTCAGTCGAGATTGCAAGTGGACGTGTGCAGGCATAAGGAGAGTGCCCTATCCTTAACTCCTTGAAAGCGTGACGGAGGGAGACCGTCTTTCAAGCGAACCCCTCTCCGGAGGATATATCGAAGCAGTGACAAAAGTGGATGTGGAAGCACAACGCAACGGTTCTATACGAAACTCGGAAAAGAAGGTGGTGTAGAAGGCAGCTTTCCCCCGCGTCTTGGTTCCGGTTTAGGGAAGGGATACTCACTGCGCGTGTGGAAGCCTAGGGAAAGTACCATGGGCTGATGTGTGAAAACCAAGCCTGCGCAGAACGCAACGTTCAGCGCACATCTTGTTTCACGAAGAGAGAAGCCTTTCCAATGTGTGCGTGGAAGCCTAAGGCCAAGTGCCATATATCCTTACCCCCACGGAAAACCGCTGTAGGAAACCCGTCGTTCAACTCACAGATTCCCGGAGGAAGTTTTTCTAAAGTGCGTGTGGAGGCCCAAGGAAAAGTGTGACAGGCTTCGCTCTGAGAAGGAGGTCTGTGTGGAACGCCTCTTTCAGCTCACGGCTTGTTTCTGGCTGAGGGAAGGCTTCTCAAGGGTGTGTACGGAAGCCTAGGCAAAAAGCGCATACACTTCACTCTCCGGGGGGAAAAGGGCAAGCACCCAAAAGCATTGGCGAGAAACCGTCTCTCAACGAACACCTCCTTTCCTGACGAGACAGAAACATGTTCAACTCTGTGTGTGTGTGTGTGTGTGTGTGTGTGTGTGCGCGCGCGCGCGCGTGAGTGAATAAGGAATGTGCCATGCACTCACCTGGGAAAAGCAAGTCTGCGTATACGGCAACTCTCCACTAACATCTTCAGGTATCCTGGAGAGAGAAGCATTTCCAAAAGTGGGTGTGGAAGCATCATGAATGTGCCGTACGCTTTACAACCGTTCAACACCCAAACTCAACACCCAAAAAACAAATAAGCGAGTCAAGAAATGGGCAGAAGATATGAACAGATATTTCTCCAAAGAAGACACACAAATGGCCAACAGACATATGACAAACTGCTCAACATCACTTGGCATGGGGAAAAAGAAATCCAAATGACAATGAGATACCACTTCACACCAGTCAGAATTGCAAAAATTAACAAGCGAAGAAATAACAAATGTTGGTGAGGAGAAAGGGGAACTCTCTTACACTTCTAAGTGGGAATGAAAACTGGTACAGCCACTTTGGAAAACAATATGGAGGTTCCTCAAGAACTTAAAAGAGAGCTCCCTTACAACCCAGCAATTTTACTTACCCCAAAGCTACAAATGTAGTGATCTGAAGGGGCAACTGCACCCCGAATGTTTATAGCGACATTGTCCACAATAGCCAAACCGTGGAAGGAACCAAGACATCCATCGACAGATAAATGGATAAAGAAAACATGGTATATACATATACAAAGGAATATGACTCAGCCATCAGAAAGGATCAATATTTAGCATATCGATGTGGAAGGCACTGGAGGGTATTATGCTGAGCAAAATAAGTCAGTCAGAGAAAAACAATTATTATATGGTTTTACTCATATGTGGAATAGAAGGAACAGCACAGAGGATCATAGGGGAAGGGAGGGAAAATGAATGCGAAGAAACCAGAGAGGAAGAAAATCCATGACAGGTTCCTAACTATTGGAAACAAACTGAGGGTTGCTGGAGGAAAGGTGGGTGGGGAGATGGAGTAACTGTGTGATGGGCATTAAGGAATGCATGTGATGTGATGAACACTGGGTGTTATACACAACTGATGAATTGTGGAACGCTACATTTGAAACTACTGGTGTACTCTCTGTTGGCTAATTCAATTTCAATGTTAAAAAAGTCTATTTTGTCTGATATAAGGATTGCTACTCTGACTTCTTTTGACATCCACTTGTATGATTAATGTTTCTCCACCTCTTAATTTCCATCTGCAGGTGTCTTTAGGTGTGAAATCTTTTATATATATATACAAACTCTGTCGTGCTCTTTTGCTTGGAGCATTTAGTCCATTTACATTCAAACTAATTATCATTAGACATGTATTTATTGATGTTTTGTTACTTGTTTCATAGTTTTTTGTGTAGTTTTTCTCTGATCCTTTCTTCTCTTGCTCTCTCTCTCATGGTTTGCTCGTTTTCTTTAATGATATTCTTGGATTTCTTTCCCTTTATCTTTTGCATGTGTATTAGAGGTTTGGGTTTGTGGTGACCCCCTGGATTATATATAGCCTTTTCAGTCTATATTAAGTTGAATGCTGTTTAAGTTCAAACCCACTGTTGACTCCTCCTCATGTGTTAGGGTATATGTTTTCATATTTTACATACTTTTATTTTGTGAATCCCTTAACTGATTTTTACAGAAATACTTATTTTTACTGCTTCCTTGATTCATTATTGTCATACTCTCACTTACGATTTTTTTCCACTCATAGTGTCCCCTTCAATATTTTTTGTAGTTAATTTAGTGGTCATGAACTCTTTTAGTTTGTGTGGCTAAGAAACTCTTTTTCTCCCCTTCTTTTCTGAAGGATAGGCTTGCTGGATAAATTATTCCTTGCTGCAGATTTTTCTCATTCAGCACTTTGAATATTTAACGCCACTTTCTTCTGTCCTGCATAGTTTCTGCTGAAAACTCAGCTGATAGATTTATGGGCTTTCCCTTGCATGTTAACTGTCTTCTTTTATCTTGCTGCTTTAAATGTTTTTTCTTTATCACTACCTTTTCCCATTTGGATTACTATGTATCTTGATGTGGACCTCCTTAGGTTGATTTTGTGGGAGGGGATCTCTATGCCTTATGGATTTGTATAGGTTTCCTTCACCAGATTAGGTTAAGTTTTCAGCTCTTCTTTGGTCAAATAGATTTTCTGCCCCCTTTTCCCCCTTTTCACCTTCTGGGATCCCTCTCATGTGGGTGTGGTTACACTGGATGGAGTCACTGAATTCCCTATGTCTCTTCTCATTTTTGCATACTTCTTTTTCCTCTCATTTGTTCCGCTTGATTACTTTCCATTACTGTCTTCTAGTTCATTAATTTGTTCCTCTGCTTCGTCCATCCTGCTAATTATTCTATCTAGTATATTCTTCATTTCATTTCTTGTGTTCCACATCTCTGATTATTTCTTTCATATCTCTTTGTTAAGAGTCTCAATGATGTTCCCCCTTCTGATGTCCTCCCTCTTTTCATTTCCCCAGTGAGTATCTTTATAATTGTTATCTTAAATTTTCTGTCAGGCATGTTCCTTATATCCATTTTGTTTAGGTCTCTTGCTGTGGCTTTGTCCTCTTCTTTCGTTTAGGACATAGTCCTCTGTCTGCTCATTTGGCCTACTTCTCAGAGAATATCTCTCTGTTAGGAAGGTCAGATATATTGCTTGTTCTTGAAAATACGGGGCAGAACATACATTTTTCACTTGGTGATGCTGGTTCTCCTCTGAAGGTAATGCATAGCAACAACAGAGACTGGATCTGGACTGTGTCATTGTGCACAACACATGGGGTGTGCTGTTTTAACAAGATGCATGCGTGTTCTGTGGGTGATGGGGAGACATATTGTTGTCAAGGATTGTGTGGGTCTTATCAGGGAGGGTATCCACAGCACTGGGACTGAAGCAGGTGTGGTAGGTGTGGGGATGGGCCATGGTTTATGCAAGTTAGTGATTGCTAGATTGTGCTTGGTCTTGCAGGTAGGTGTGTGTTTATAATGAGGGGCCGTAGAGGGAAATGGCACCTGCCAGCTCCTTTGTTCCTGGACAAGTCCCTTAGCAAACTCTGAGTTCAGGAACTATGTCTCCCTTGTTTAATCCTCAAGCACCTTTCAACCTGCTTCACCCAAGCTTCTCCACACTCTTTGCTCCGCTTAATCTTTAAGGACAGATCTCAGCTTCCTATCACCTTCTGTGCTCTCTCAGAGCTGAGACAGCTGATTTTTAAAAGTTCCAAGCTTTAAGTCTGCTGGTTGTATACGCTCACAAATGTCATCCCTTCTGATTTTCAAAGCCATAAGCTATGAGGATGTCTCTACGCTTTAGAGGCTCCCCGGTGTAGTAGTTTGTTTCTGGCCCCTCTGTGACTGTGGTTCCCTCCCTCTGGTGGTCAGAAATATGGGGTTTAGATTCCTACAGAGTCCTTGTCCTTCCTACCATCTTTGATGTGATTCCCTCTCTCCATTTAGTTGTATAGTTTTGTGGGGAAATCTGAAGGTCCATTTCTGGGTGACTCTGGTGTGAGTGTTACCTAGTTGTATCTGTGGGATGAGGTGAGTTTAGGGTCCTTCTACTCTGCCATCTTCCCCACAATTCAGTTTATTTTGTCTCATAAAAATATTACGACTCCAACTTTCTTTTCACTTCCATTTGCATGATAAATGGTTTTGTGTCCCATTACTTCCAATCTGCTTTTATTTTTAGGTCTGAAGTGATTCTCTGCTAGGCAGCATAGAGATGGGTCTTGCTTCCTCTTTACAGTCTATGTTTTCTGATTGGGATATTTAGTCCTTTTTTGTTAAAGCAATCATTGAGAAAGTATTTGTATCTCTCTAGTTGACTTCACAAGGAAAAGTGTGACAGGCTTCGCTCTGAGAAGGAGGTCTGCGTGGAACGCCTCTTTCAACTCATGGCTTGTTTCTGGCTGACGGAAGGCTTCTCAAGGGTGTGTACGGAAGCCTAGGGAAAAAGCGGCTACACTTCTCTCTCCGGGGGGAAAAAAGCAAGAACCCAAAAGCATCGGCGAGAAACCGTCTCTCAACGATCACCTTCTTTCCTGACGAGACAGAAACATGTTCAACTCTGTGTGTGTGTGTGTGTGTGTGTGTGTGTGTGTGTGTGAGGGCACGCGCGCGCGCGCGTGCGTGAGTGAATAAGGAGAGTGCCATGTACTGACCTGGGAAAAGCAAGTCTGCGTCTACGGCGACTCGCCACTAGCATCTTCAGGTATCCTGGAGAGAGAAGCATTTCCAAAAGTGGGTGTGGAAGCATCATGAAAGTGCCGTACGCTTTACTACCTTTCCCTGGACCTAACTCCGAGAAACGTCCTCCCTGACGATCGAAAAGAGCTGAGCCATCTCAAGGCTGCGTGTGATCGCACAGGGACAGTTCCCTGGACCTAACTCCGAGAAACGCGTCGGGGTACAAGGCAGCTTTCAACGGACGTCTTCTTTCGTGAGCCCAGAAGCGTTTGCATATGTAGGCGTGGAAGCGTCAGCAGAGCGCCGTAGACCCTCCCTCTAAGAGGCAACCTCGCTTCTGCGAAGCCGTCTTGCACCTGACATCCTTTGCCTTGGAGACGGGAGCCTTTTATATAGTCGTGGTGGAAGCACAAGGAACGTGCCGTGCCCTGTCCTCATCTCTTAGAAACAAGGCCGCGCGCAATGGGACTTTCAGCGTAGCATATGGACGGGGTCATGAAGTCAGTCGAGATTGCAAGTGGACGTGTGCAGGCATAAGGAGAGTGCCCTATCCTTAACTCCTTGAAAGCGTGACGGAGGGAGACCGTCTTTCAAGCGAACCCCTCTCCGGAGGATATATCGAAGCAGTGACAAAAGTGGATGTGGAAGCACAACGCAACGGTTCTATACGAAACTCGGAAAAGAAGGTGGTGTAGAAGGCAGCTTTCCCCCGCGTCTTGGTTCCGGTTTAGGGAAGGGATACTCACTGCGCGTGTGGAAGCCTAGGGAAAGTACCATGGGCTGATGTGTGAAAACCAAGCCTGCGCAGAACGCAACGTTCAGCGCACATCTTGTTTCACGAAGAGAGAAGCCTTTCCAATGTGTGCGTGGAAGCCTAAGGCCAAGTGCCATATATCCTTACCCCCACGGAAAACCGCTGTAGGAAACCCGTCGTTCAACTCACAGATTCCCGGAGGAAGTTTTTCTAAAGTGCGTGTGGAGGCCCAAGGAAAAGTGTGACAGGCTTCGCTCTGAGAAGGAGGTCTGTGTGGAACGCCTCTTTCAGCTCACGGCTTGTTTCTGGCTGAGGGAAGGCTTCTCAAGGGTGTGTACGGAAGCCTAGGCAAAAAGCGCATACACTTCACTCTCCGGGGGGAAAAGGGCAAGCACCCAAAAGCATTGGCGAGAAACCGTCTCTCAACGAACACCTCCTTTCCTGACGAGACAGAAACATGTTCAACTCTGTGTGTGTGTGTGTGTGTGTGTGTGTGTGTGTGCGCGCGCGCGCGCGTGAGTGAATAAGGAATGTGCCATGCACTCACCTGGGAAAAGCAAGTCTGCGTATACGGCAACTCTCCACTAACATCTTCAGGTATCCTGGAGAGAGAAGCATTTCCAAAAGTGGGTGTGGAAGCATCATGAATGTGCCGTACGCTTTACAACCGTTCAACACCCAAACTCAACACCCAAAAAACAAATAAGCGAGTCAAGAAATGGGCAGAAGATATGAACAGATATTTCTCCAAAGAAGACACACAAATGGCCAACAGACATATGACAAACTGCTCAACATCACTTGGCATGGGGAAAAAGAAATCCAAATGACAATGAGATACCACTTCACACCAGTCAGAATTGCAAAAATTAACAAGCGAAGAAATAACAAATGTTGGTGAGGAGAAAGGGGAACTCTCTTACACTTCTAAGTGGGAATGAAAACTGGTACAGCCACTTTGGAAAACAATATGGAGGTTCCTCAAGAACTTAAAAGAGAGCTCCCTTACAACCCAGCAATTTTATTTACCCCAAAGCTACAAATGTAGTGATCTGAAGGGGCAACTGCACCCCGAATGTTTATAGCGACATTGTCCACAATAGCCAAACCGTGGAAGGAACCAAGACATCCATCGACAGATAAATGGATAAAGAAAACATGGTATATACATATACAAAGGAATATGACTCAGCCATCAGAAAGGATCAATATTTAGCATATCGATGTGGAAGGCACTGGAGGGTATTATGCTGAGCAAAATAAGTCAGTCAGAGAAAAACAATTATTATATGGTTTTACTCATATGTGGAATAGAAGGAACAGCACAGAGGATCATAGGGGAAGGGAGGGAAAATGAATGCGAAGAAACCAGAGAGGAAGAAAATCCATGACAGGTTCCTAACTATTGGAAACAAACTGAGGGTTGCTGGAGGAAAGGTGGGTGGGGAGATGGAGTAACTGTGTGATGGGCATTAAGGAATGCATGTGATGTGATGAACACTGGGTGTTATACACAACTGATGAATTGTGGAACGCTACATTTGAAACTACTGGTGTACTCTCTGTTGGCTAATTCAATTTCAATGTTAAAAAAGTCTATTTTGTCTGATATAAGGATTGCTACTCTGACTTCTTTTGACATCCACTTGTATGATTAATGTTTCTCCACCTCTTAATTTCCATCTGCAGGTGTCTTTAGGTGTGAAATCTTTTATATATATATACAAACTCTGTCGTGCTCTTTTGCTTGGAGCATTTAGTCCATTTACATTCAAACTAATTATCATTAGACATGTATTTATTGATGTTTTGTTACTTGTTTCATAGTTTTTTGTGTAGTTTTTCTCTGATCCTTTCTTCTCTTGCTCTCTCTCTCATGGTTTGCTCGTTTTCTTTAATGATATTCTTGGATTTCTTTCCCTTTATCTTTTGCATGTGTATTAGAGGTTTGGGTTTGTGGTGACCCCCTGGATTATATATAGCCTTTTCAGTCTATATTAAGTTGAATGCTGTTTAAGTTCAAACCCACTGTTGACTCCTCCTCATGTGTTAGGGTATATGTTTTCATATTTTACATACTTTTATTTTGTGAATCCCTTAACTGATTTTTACAGAAATACTTATTTTTACTGCTTCCTTGATTCATTATTGTCATACTCTCACTTACGATTTTTTTCCACTCATAGTGTCCCCTTCAATATTTTTTGTAGTTAATTTAGTGGTCATGAACTCTTTTAGTTTGTGTGGCTAAGAAACTCTTTTTCTCCCCTTCTTTTCTGAAGGATAGGCTTGCTGGATAAATTATTCCTTGCTGCAGATTTTTCTCATTCAGCACTTTGAATATTTAACGCCACTTTCTTCTGTCCTGCATAGTTTCTGCTGAAAACTCAGCTGATAGATTTATGGGCTTTCCCTTGCATGTTAACTGTCTTCTTTTATCTTGCTGCTTTAAATGTTTTTTCTTTATCACTACCTTTTCCCATTTGGATTACTATGTATCTTGAAGTGGACCTCCTTAGGTTGATTTTGTGGGAGGGGATCTCTATGCCTTATGGATTTGTATAGGTTTCCTTCACCAGATTAGGTTAAGTTTTCAGCTCTTCTTTGGTCAAATAGATTTTCTGCCCCCCTTTCCCCCTTTTCACCTTCTGGGATCCCTCTCATGTGGGTGTTGTTACACTGGATGGAGTCACTGAATTCCCTAAGTCTCTTCTCATTTTTGCATACTTCTTTTTCCTCTCATTTGTTCCGCTTGATTACTTTCCATTACTGTCTTCTAGTTCATTAATTTGTTCCTCTGCTTCGTCCATCCTGCTAATTATTCTATCTAGTATATTCTTCATTTCATTTCTTGTGTTCCACATCTCTGATTATTTCTTTCATATCTCTTTGTTAAGAGTCTCAATGATGTTCCCCCTTCTGATGTCCTCCCTCTTTTCATTTCCCCAGTGAGTATCTTTATAATTGTTATCTTAAATTTTCTGTCAGGCATGTTCCTTATATCCATTTTGTTTAGGTCTCTTGCTGTGGCTTTGTCCTCTTCTTTCGTTTAGGACATAGTCCTCTGTCTGCTCATTTGGCCTACTTCTCAGAGAATATCTCTCTGTTAGGAAGGTCAGATATATTGCTTGTTCTTGAAAATACGGGGCAGAACATACATTTTTCACTTGGTGATGCTGGTTCTCCTCTGAAGGTAATGCATAGCAACAACAGAGACTGGATCTGGACTGTGTCATTGTGCACAACACATGGGGTGTGCTGTTTTAACAAGATGCATGCGTGTTCTGTGGGTGATGGGGAGACATATTGTTGTCAAGGATTGTGTGGGTCTTATCAGGGAGGGTATCCACAGCACTGGGACTGAAGCAGGTGTGGTAGGTGTGGGGATGGGCCATGGTTTATGCAAGTTAGTGATTGCTAGATTGTGCTTGGTCTTGCAGGTAGGTGTGTGTTTATAATGAGGGGCCGTAGAGGGAAATGGCACCTGCCAGCTCCTTTGTTCCTGGACAAGTCCCTTAGCAAACTCTGAGTTCAGGAACTATGTCTCCCTTGTTTAATCCTCAAGCACCTTTCAACCTGCTTCACCCAAGCTTCTCCACACTCTTTGCTCTGCTTAATCTTTAAGGACAGATCTCAGCTTCCTATCACCTTCTGTGCTCTCTCAGAGCTGAGACAGCTGATTTTTAAAAGTTCCAAGCTTTAAGTCTGCTGGTTGTATACGCTCACAAATGTCATCCCTTCTGATTTTCAAAGCCATAAGCTATGAGGATGTCTCTACGCTTTAGAGGCTCCCCGGTGTAGTAGTTTGTTTCTGGCCCCTCTGTGACTGTGGTTCCCTCCCTCTGGTGGTCAGAAATATGGGGTTTAGATTCCTACAGAGTCCTTGTCCTTCCTACCATCTTTGATGTGATTCCCTCTCTCCATTTAGTTGTATAGTTTTGTGGGGAAATCTGAAGGTCCATTTCTGGGTGACTCTGGTGTGAGTGTTACCTAGTTGTATCTGTGGGATGAGGTGAGTTTAGGGTCCTTCTACTCTGCCATCTTCCCCACAATTCAGTTTATTTTGTCTCATAAAAATATTACGACTCCAACTTTCTTTTCACTTCCATTTGCATGATAAATGGTTTTGTGTCCCATTACTTCCAATCTGCTTTTATTTTTAGGTCTGAAGTGATTCTCTGCTAGGCAGCATAGAGATGGGTCTTGCTTCCTCTTTACAGTCTATGTTTTCTGATTGGGATATTTAGTCCTTTTTTGTTAAAGCAATCATTGAGAAAGTATTTGTATCTCTCTAGTTGACTTCACAAGGAAAAGTGTGACAGGCTTCGCTCTGAGAAGGAGGTCTGCGTGGAACGCCTCTTTCAACTCATGGCTTGTTTCTGGCTGACGGAAGGCTTCTCAAGGGTGTGTACGGAAGCCTAGGGAAAAAGCGGCTACACTTCTCTCTCCGGGGGGAAAAAAGCAAGAACCCAAAAGCATCGGCGAGAAACCGTCTCTCAACGATCACCTTCTTTCCTGACGAGACAGAAACATGTTCAACTCTGTGTGTGTGTGTGTGTGTGTGTGTGTGTGTGTGTGTGTGTGAGGGCACGCGCGCGCGCGCGTGCGTGAGTGAATAAGGAGAGTGCCATGTACTGACCTGGGAAAAGCAAGTCTGCGTCTACGGCGACTCGCCACTAGCATCTTCAGGTATCCTGGAGAGAGAAGCATTTCCAAAAGTGGGTGTGGAAGCATCATGAAAGTGCCGTACGCTTTACTACCTTTCCCTGGACCTAACTCCGAGAAACGTCCTCCCTGACGATAGAAAAGAGCTGAGCCATCTCAAGGCTGCGTGTGATCGCACAGGGACAGTTCCCTGGACCTAACTCCGAGAAACGCGTCGGGGTACAAGGCAGCTTTCAACGGACGTCTTCTTTCGTGAGCCCAGAAGCGTTTGCATATGTAGGCGTGGAAGCGTCAGCAGAGCGCCGTAGACCCTCCCTCTAAGAGGCAACCTCGCTTCTGCGAAGCCGTCTTGCACCTGACATCCTTTGCCTTGGAGACGGGAGCCTTTTATATAGTCGTGGTGGAAGCACAAGGAACGTGCCGTGCCCTGTCCTCATCTCTTAGAAACAAGGCCGCGCGCAATGGGACTTTCAGCGTAGCATATGGACGGGGTCATGAAGTCAGTCGAGATTGCAAGTGGACGTGTGCAGGCATAAGGAGAGTGCCCTATCCTTAACTCCTTGAAAGCGTGACGGAGGGAGACCGTCTTTCAAGCGAACCCCTCTCCGGAGGATATATCGAAGCAGTGACAAAAGTGGATGTGGAAGCACAACGCAACGGTTCTATACGAAACTCGGAAAAGAAGGTGGTGTAGAAGGCAGCTTTCCCCCGCGTCTTGGTTCCGGTTTAGGGAAGGGATACTCACTGCGCGTGTGGAAGCCTAGGGAAAGTACCATGGGCTGATGTGTGAAAACCAAGCCTGCGCAGAACGCAACGTTCAGCGCACATCTTGTTTCACGAAGAGAGAAGCCTTTCCAATGTGTGCGTGGAAGCCTAAGGCCAAGTGCCATATATCCTTACCCCCACGGAAAACCGCTGTAGGAAACCCGTCGTTCAACTCACAGATTCCCGGAGGAAGTTTTTCTAAAGTGCGTGTGGAGGCCCAAGGAAAAGTGTGACAGGCTTCGCTCTGAGAAGGAGGTCTGTGTGGAACGCCTCTTTCAGCTCACGGCTTGTTTCTGGCTGAGGGAAGGCTTCTCAAGGGTGTGTACGGAAGCCTAGGCAAAAAGCGCATACACTTCACTCTCCGGGGGGAAAAGGGCAAGCACCCAAAAGCATTGGCGAGAAACCGTCTCTCAACGAACACCTCCTTTCCTGACGAGACAGAAACATGTTCAACTCTGTGTGTGTGTGTGTGTGTGTGTGTGTGTGTGCGCGCGCGCGCGCGTGAGTGAATAAGGAATGTGCCATGCACTCACCTGGGAAAAGCAAGTCTGCGTATACGGCAACTCTCCACTAACATCTTCAGGTATCCTGGAGAGAGAAGCATTTCCAAAAGTGGGTGTGGAAGCATCATGAATGTGCCGTACGCTTTACAACCGTTCAACACCCAAACTCAACACCCAAAAAACAAATAAGCGAGTCAAGAAATGGGCAGAAGATATGAACAGATATTTCTCCAAAGAAGACACACAAATGGCCAACAGACATATGACAAACTGCTCAACATCACTTGGCATGGGGAAAAAGAAATCCAAATGACAATGAGATACCACTTCACACCAGTCAGAATTGCAAAAATTAACAAGCGAAGAAATAACAAATGTTGGTGAGGAGAAAGGGGAACTCTCTTACACTTCTAAGTGGGAATGAAAACTGGTACAGCCACTTTGGAAAACAATATGGAGGTTCCTCAAGAACTTAAAAGAGAGCTCCCTTACAACCCAGCAATTTTACTTACCCCAAAGCTACAAATGTAGTGATCTGAAGGGGCAACTGCACCCCGAATGTTTATAGCGACATTGTCCACAATAGCCAAACCGTGGAAGGAACCAAGACATCCATCGACAGATAAATGGATAAAGAAAACATGGTATATACATATACAAAGGAATATGACTCAGCCATCAGAAAGGATCAATATTTAGCATATCGATGTGGAAGGCACTGGAGGGTATTATGCTGAGCAAAATAAGTCAGTCAGAGAAAAACAATTATTATATGGTTTTACTCATATGTGGAATAGAAGGAACAGCACAGAGGATCATAGGGGAAGGGAGGGAAAATGAATGCGAAGAAACCAGAGAGGAAGAAAATCCATGACAGGTTCCTAACTATTGGAAACAAACTGAGGGTTGCTGGAGGAAAGGTGGGTGGGGAGATGGAGTAACTGTGTGATGGGCATTAAGGAATGCATGTGATGTGATGAACACTGGGTGTTATACACAACTGATGAATTGTGGAACGCTACATTTGAAACTACTGGTGTACTCTCTGTTGGCTAATTCAATTTCAATGTTAAAAAAGTCTATTTTGTCTGATATAAGGATTGCTACTCTGACTTCTTTTGACATCCACTTGTATGATTAATGTTTCTCCACCTCTTAATTTCCATCTGCAGGTGTCTTTAGGTGTGAAATCTTTTATATATATATACAAACTCTGTCGTGCTCTTTTGCTTGGAGCATTTAGTCCATTTACATTCAAACTAATTATCATTAGACATGTATTTATTGATGTTTTGTTACTTGTTTCATAGTTTTTTGTGTAGTTTTTCTCTGATCCTTTCTTCTCTTGCTCTCTCTCTCATGGTTTGCTCGTTTTCTTTAATGATATTCTTGGATTTCTTTCCCTTTATCTTTTGCATGTGTATTAGAGGTTTGGGTTTGTGGTGACCCCCTGGATTATATATAGCCTTTTCAGTCTATATTAAGTTGAATGCTGTTTAAGTTCAAACCCACTGTTGACTCCTCCTCATGTGTTAGGGTATATGTTTTCATATTTTACATACTTTTATTTTGTGAATCCCTTAACTGATTTTTACAGAAATACTTATTTTTACTGCTTCCTTGATTCATTATTGTCATACTCTCACTTACGATTTTTTTCCACTCATAGTGTCCCCTTCAATATTTTTTGTAGTTAATTTAGTGGTCATGAACTCTTTTAGTTTGTGTGGCTAAGAAACTCTTTTTCTCCCCTTCTTTTCTGAAGGATAGGCTTGCTGGATAAATTATTCCTTGCTGCAGATTTTTCTCATTCAGCACTTTGAATATTTAACGCCACTTTCTTCTGTCCTGCATAGTTTCTGCTGAAAACTCAGCTGATAGATTTATGGGCTTTCCCTTGCATGTTAACTGTCTTCTTTTATCTTGCTGCTTTAAATGTTTTTTCTTTATCACTACCTTTTCCCATTTGGATTACTATGTATCTTGATGTGGACCTCCTTAGGTTGATTTTGTGGGAGGGGATCTCTATGCCTTATGGATTTGTATAGGTTTCCTTCACCAGATTAGGTTAAGTTTTCAGCTCTTCTTTGGTCAAATAGATTTTCTGCCCCCTTTTCCCCCTTTTCACCTTCTGGGATCCCTCTCATGTGGGTGTGGTTACACTGGATGGAGTCACTGAATTCCCTATGTCTCTTCTCATTTTTGCATACTTCTTTTTCCTCTCATTTGTTCCGCTTGATTACTTTCCATTACTGTCTTCTAGTTCATTAATTTGTTCCTCTGCTTCGTCCATCCTGCTAATTATTCTATCTAGTATATTCTTCATTTCATTTCTTGTGTTCCACATCTCTGATTATTTCTTTCATATCTCTTTGTTAAGAGTCTCAATGATGTTCCCCCTTCTGATGTCCTCCCTCTTTTCATTTCCCCAGTGAGTATCTTTATAATTGTTATCTTAAATTTTCTGTCAGGCATGTTCCTTATATCCATTTTGTTTAGGTCTCTTGCTGTGGCTTTGTCCTCTTCTTTCGTTTAGGACATAGTCCTCTGTCTGCTCATTTGGCCTACTTCTCAGAGAATATCTCTCTGTTAGGAAGGTCAGATATATTGCTTGTTCTTGAAAATACGGGGCAGAACATACATTTTTCACTTGGTGATGCTGGTTCTCCTCTGAAGGTAATGCATAGCAACAACAGAGACTGGATCTGGACTGTGTCATTGTGCACAACACATGGGGTGTGCTGTTTTAACAAGATGCATGCGTGTTCTGTGGGTGATGGGGAGACATATTGTTGTCAAGGATTGTGTGGGTCTTATCAGGGAGGGTATCCACAGCACTGGGACTGAAGCAGGTGTGGTAGGTGTGGGGATGGGCCATGGTTTATGCAAGTTAGTGATTGCTAGATTGTGCTTGGTCTTGCAGGTAGGTGTGTGTTTATAATGAGGGGCCGTAGAGGGAAATGGCACCTGCCAGCTCCTTTGTTCCTGGACAAGTCCCTTAGCAAACTCTGAGTTCAGGAACTATGTCTCCCTTGTTTAATCCTCAAGCACCTTTCAACCTGCTTCACCCAAGCTTCTCCACACTCTTTGCTCCGCTTAATCTTTAAGGACAGATCTCAGCTTCCTATCACCTTCTGTGCTCTCTCAGAGCTGAGACAGCTGATTTTTAAAAGTTCCAAGCTTTAAGTCTGCTGGTTGTATACGCTCACAAATGTCATCCCTTCTGATTTTCAAAGCCATAAGCTATGAGGATGTCTCTACGCTTTAGAGGCTCCCCGGTGTAGTAGTTTGTTTCTGGCCCCTCTGTGACTGTGGTTCCCTCCCTCTGGTGGTCAGAAATATGGGGTTTAGATTCCTACAGAGTCCTTGTCCTTCCTACCATCTTTGATGTGATTCCCTCTCTCCATTTAGTTGTATAGTTTTGTGGGGAAATCTGAAGGTCCATTTCTGGGTGACTCTGGTGTGAGTGTTACCTAGTTGTATCTGTGGGATGAGGTGAGTTTAGGGTCCTTCTACTCTGCCATCTTCCCCACAATTCAGTTTATTTTGTCTCATAAAAATATTACGACTCCAACTTTCTTTTCACTTCCATTTGCATGATAAATGGTTTTGTGTCCCATTACTTCCAATCTGCTTTTATTTTTAGGTCTGAAGTGATTCTCTGCTAGGCAGCATAGAGATGGGTCTTGCTTCCTCTTTACAGTCTATGTTTTCTGATTGGGATATTTAGTCCTTTTTTGTTAAAGCAATCATTGAGAAAGTATTTGTATCTCTCTAGTTGACTTCACAAGGAAAAGTGTGACAGGCTTCGCTCTGAGAAGGAGGTCTGCGTGGAACGCCTCTTTCAACTCATGGCTTGTTTCTGGCTGACGGAAGGCTTCTCAAGGGTGTGTACGGAAGCCTAGGGAAAAAGCGGCTACACTTCTCTCTCCGGGGGGAAAAAAGCAAGAACCCAAAAGCATCGGCGAGAAACCGTCTCTCAACGATCACCTTCTTTCCTGACGAGACAGAAACATGTTCAACTCTGTGTGTGTGTGTGTGTGTGTGTGTGTGTGTGTGTGTGTGTGAGGGCACGCGCGCGCGCGCGTGCGTGAGTGAATAAGGAGAGTGCCATGTACTGACCTGGGAAAAGCAAGTCTGCGTCTACGGCGACTCGCCACTAGCATCTTCAGGTATCCTGGAGAGAGAAGCATTTCCAAAAGTGGGTGTGGAAGCATCATGAAAGTGCCGTACGCTTTACTACCTTTCCCTGGACCTAACTCCGAGAAACGTCCTCCCTGACGATAGAAAAGAGCTGAGCCATCTCAAGGCTGCGTGTGATCGCACAGGGACAGTTCCCTGGACCTAACTCCGAGAAACGCGTCGGGGTACAAGGCAGCTTTCAACGGACGTCTTCTTTCGTGAGCCCAGAAGCGTTTGCATATGTAGGCGTGGAAGCGTCAGCAGAGCGCCGTAGACCCTCCCTCTAAGAGGCAACCTCGCTTCTGCGAAGCCGTCTTGCACCTGACATCCTTTGCCTTGGAGACGGGAGCCTTTTATATAGTCGTGGTGGAAGCACAAGGAACGTGCCGTGCCCTGTCCTCATCTCTTAGAAACAAGGCCGCGCGCAATGGGACTTTCAGCGTAGCATATGGACGGGGTCATGAAGTCAGTCGAGATTGCAAGTGGACGTGTGCAGGCATAAGGAGAGTGCCCTATCCTTAACTCCTTGAAAGCGTGACGGAGGGAGACCGTCTTTCAAGCGAACCCCTCTCCGGAGGATATATCGAAGCAGTGACAAAAGTGGATGTGGAAGCACAACGCAACGGTTCTATACGAAACTCGGAAAAGAAGGTGGTGTAGAAGGCAGCTTTCCCCCGCGTCTTGGTTCAGGTTTAGGGAAGGGATACTCACTGCGCGTGTGGAAGCCTAGGGAAAGTACCATGGGCTGATGTGTGAAAACCAAGCCTGCGCAGAACGCAACGTTCAGCGCACATCTTGTTTCACGAAGAGAGAAGCCTTTCCAATGTGTGCGTGGAAGCCTAAGGCCAAGTGCCATATATCCTTACCCCCACGGAAAACCGCTGTAGGAAACCCGTCGTTCAACTCACAGATTCCCGGAGGAAGTTTTTCTAAAGTGCGTGTGGAGGCCCAAGGAAAAGTGTGACAGGCTTCGCTCTGAGAAGGAGGTCTGTGTGGAACGCCTCTTTCAGCTCACGGCTTGTTTCTGGCTGAGGGAAGGCTTCTCAAGGGTGTGTACGGAAGCCTAGGCAAAAAGCGCATACACTTCACTCTCCGGGGGGAAAAGGGCAAGCACCCAAAAGCATTGGCGAGAAACCGTCTCTCAACGAACACCTCCTTTCCTGACGAGACAGAAACATGTTCAACTCTGTGTGTGTGTGTGTGTGTGTGTGTGTGTGTGCGCGCGCGCGCGCGTGAGTGAATAAGGAATGTGCCATGCACTCACCTGGGAAAAGCAAGTCTGCGTATACGGCAACTCTCCACTAACATCTTCAGGTATCCTGGAGAGAGAAGCATTTCCAAAAGTGGGTGTGGAAGCATCATGAATGTGCCGTACGCTTTACAACCGTTCAACACCCAAACTCAACACCCAAAAAACAAATAAGCGAGTCAAGAAATGGGCAGAAGATATGAACAGATATTTCTCCAAAGAAGACACACAAATGGCCAACAGACATATGACAAACTGCTCAACATCACTTGGCATGGGGAAAAAGAAATCCAAATGACAATGAGATACCACTTCACACCAGTCAGAATTGCAAAAATTAACAAGCGAAGAAATAACAAATGTTGGTGAGGAGAAAGGGGAACTCTCTTACACTTCTAAGTGGGAATGAAAACTGGTACAGCCACTTTGGAAAACAATATGGAGGTTCCTCAAGAACTTAAAAGAGAGCTCCCTTACAACCCAGCAATTTTACTTACCCCAAAGCTACAAATGTAGTGATCTGAAGGGGCAACTGCACCCCGAATGTTTATAGCGACATTGTCCACAATAGCCAAACCGTGGAAGGAACCAAGACATCCATCGACAGATAAATGGATAAAGAAAACATGGTATATACATATACAAAGGAATATGACTCAGCCATCAGAAAGGATCAATATTTAGCATATCGATGTGGAAGGCACTGGAGGGTATTATGCTGAGCAAAATAAGTCAGTCAGAGAAAAACAATTATTATATGGTTTTACTCATATGTGGAATAGAAGGAACAGCACAGAGGATCATAGGGGAAGGGAGGGAAAATGAATGCGAAGAAACCAGAGAGGAAGAAAATCCATGACAGGTTCCTAACTATTGGAAACAAACTGAGGGTTGCTGGAGGAAAGGTGGGTGGGGAGATGGAGTAACTGTGTGATGGGCATTAAGGAATGCATGTGATGTGATGAACACTGGGTGTTATACACAACTGATGAATTGTGGAACGCTACATTTGAAACTACTGGTGTACTCTCTGTTGGCTAATTCAATTTCAATGTTAAAAAAGTCTATTTTGTCTGATATAAGGATTGCTACTCTGACTTCTTTTGACATCCACTTGTATGATTAATGTTTCTCCACCTCTTAATTTCCATCTGCAGGTGTCTTTAGGTGTGAAATCTTTTATATATATATACAAACTCTGTCGTGCTCTTTTGCTTGGAGCATTTAGTCCATTTACATTCAAACTAATTATCATTAGACATGTATTTATTGATGTTTTGTTACTTGTTTCATAGTTTTTTGTGTAGTTTTTCTCTGATCCTTTCTTCTCTTGCTCTCTCTCTCATGGTTTGCTCGTTTTCTTTAATGATATTCTTGGATTTCTTTCCCTTTATCTTTTGCATGTGTATTAGAGGTTTGGGTTTGTGGTGACCCCCTGGATTATATATAGCCTTTTCAGTCTATATTAAGTTGAATGCTGTTTAAGTTCAAACCCACTGTTGACTCCTCCTCATGTGTTAGGGTATATGTTTTCATATTTTACATACTTTTATTTTGTGAATCCCTTAACTGATTTTTACAGAAATACTTATTTTTACTGCTTCCTTGATTCATTATTGTCATACTCTCACTTACGATTTTTTTCCACTCATAGTGTCCCCTTCAATATTTTTTGTAGTTAATTTAGTGGTCATGAACTCTTTTAGTTTGTGTGGCTAAGAAACTCTTTTTCTCCCCTTCTTTTCTGAAGGATAGGCTTGCTGGATAAATTATTCCTTGCTGCAGATTTTTCTCATTCAGCACTTTGAATATTTAACGCCACTTTCTTCTGTCCTGCATAGTTTCTGCTGAAAACTCAGCTGATAGATTTATGGGCTTTCCCTTGCATGTTAACTGTCTTCTTTTATCTTGCTGCTTTAAATGTTTTTTCTTTATCACTACCTTTTCCCATTTGGATTACTATGTATCTTGATGTGGACCTCCTTAGGTTGATTTTGTGGGAGGGGATCTCTATGCCTTATGGATTTGTATAGGTTTCCTTCACCAGATTAGGTTAAGTTTTCAGCTCTTCTTTGGTCAAATAGATTTTCTGCCCCCTTTTCCCCCTTTTCACCTTCTGGGATCCCTCTCATGTGGGTGTGGTTACACTGGATGGAGTCACTGAATTCCCTATGTCTCTTCTCATTTTTGCATACTTCTTTTTCCTCTCATTTGTTCCGCTTGATTACTTTCCATTACTGTCTTCTAGTTCATTAATTTGTTCCTCTGCTTCGTCCATCCTGCTAATTATTCTATCTAGTATATTCTTCATTTCATTTCTTGTGTTCCACATCTCTGATTATTTCTTTCATATCTCTTTGTTAAGAGTCTCAATGATGTTCCCCCTTCTGATGTCCTCCCTCTTTTCATTTCCCCAGTGAGTATCTTTATAATTGTTATCTTAAATTTTCTGTCAGGCATGTTCCTTATATCCATTTTGTTTAGGTCTCTTGCTGTGGCTTTGTCCTCTTCTTTCGTTTAGGACATAGTCCTCTGTCTGCTCATTTGGCCTACTTCTCAGAGAATATCTCTCTGTTAGGAAGGTCAGATATATTGCTTGTTCTTGAAAATACGGGGCAGAACATACATTTTTCACTTGGTGATGCTGGTTCTCCTCTGAAGGTAATGCATAGCAACAACAGAGACTGGATCTGGACTGTGTCATTGTGCACAACACATGGGGTGTGCTGTTTTAACAAGATGCATGCGTGTTCTGTGGGTGATGGGGAGACATATTGTTGTCAAGGATTGTGTGGGTCTTATCAGGGAGGGTATCCACAGCACTGGGACTGAAGCAGGTGTGGTAGGTGTGGGGATGGGCCATGGTTTATGCAAGTTAGTGATTGCTAGATTGTGCTTGGTCTTGCAGGTAGGTGTGTGTTTATAATGAGGGGCCGTAGAGGGAAATGGCACCTGCCAGCTCCTTTGTTCCTGGACAAGTCCCTTAGCAAACTCTGAGTTCAGGAACTATGTCTCCCTTGTTTAATCCTCAAGCACCTTTCAACCTGCTTCACCCAAGCTTCTCCACACTCTTTGCTCCGCTTAATCTTTAAGGACAGATCTCAGCTTCCTATCACCTTCTGTGCTCTCTCAGAGCTGAGACAGCTGATTTTTAAAAGTTCCAAGCTTTAAGTCTGCTGGTTGTATACGCTCACAAATGTCATCCCTTCTGATTTTCAAAGCCATAAGCTATGAGGATGTCTCTACGCTTTAGAGGCTCCCCGGTGTAGTAGTTTGTTTCTGGCCCCTCTGTGACTGTGGTTCCCTCCCTCTGGTGGTCAGAAATATGGGGTTTAGATTCCTACAGAGTCCTTGTCCTTCCTACCATCTTTGATGTGATTCCCTCTCTCCATTTAGTTGTATAGTTTTGTGGGGAAATCTGAAGGTCCATTTCTGGGTGACTCTGGTGTGAGTGTTACCTAGTTGTATCTGTGGGATGAGGTGAGTTTAGGGTCCTTCTACTCTGCCATCTTCCCCACAATTCAGTTTATTTTGTCTCATAAAAATATTACGACTCCAACTTTCTTTTCACTTCCATTTGCATGATAAATGGTTTTGTGTCCCATTACTTCCAATCTGCTTTTATTTTTAGGTCTGAAGTGATTCTCTGCTAGGCAGCATAGAGATGGGTCTTGCTTCCTCTTTACAGTCTATGTTTTCTGATTGGGATATTTAGTCCTTTTTTGTTAAAGCAATCATTGAGAAAGTATTTGTATCTCTCTAGTTGACTTCACAAGGAAAAGTGTGACAGGCTTCGCTCTGAGAAGGAGGTCTGCGTGGAACGCCTCTTTCAACTCATGGCTTGTTTCTGGCTGACGGAAGGCTTCTCAAGGGTGTGTACGGAAGCCTAGGGAAAAAGCGGCTACACTTCTCTCTCCGGGGGGAAAAAAGCAAGAACCCAAAAGCATCGGCGAGAAACCGTCTCTCAACGATCACCTTCTTTCCTGACGAGACAGAAACATGTTCAACTCTGTGTGTGTGTGTGTGTGTGTGTGTGTGTGTGTGTGTGAGGGCACGCGCGCGCGCGCGTGCGTGAGTGAATAAGGAGAGTGCCATGTACTGACCTGGGAAAAGCAAGTCTGCGTCTACGGCGACTCGCCACTAGCATCTTCAGGTATCCTGGAGAGAGAAGCATTTCCAAAAGTGGGTGTGGAAGCATCATGAAAGTGCCGTACGCTTTACTACCTTTCCCTGGACCTAACTCCGAGAAACGTCCTCCCTGACGATAGAAAAGAGCTGAGCCATCTCAAGGCTGCGTGTGATCGCACAGGGACAGTTCCCTGGACCTAACTCCGAGAAACGCGTCGGGGTACAAGGCAGCTTTCAACGGACGTCTTCTTTCGTGAGCCCAGAAGCGTTTGCATATGTAGGCGTGGAAGCGTCAGCAGAGCGCCGTAGACCCTCCCTCTAAGAGGCAACCTCGCTTCTGCGAAGCCGTCTTGCACCTGACATCCTTTGCCTTGGAGACGGGAGCCTTTTATATAGTCGTGGTGGAAGCACAAGGAACGTGCCGTGCCCTGTCCTCATCTCTTAGAAACAAGGCCGCGCGCAATGGGACTTTCAGCGTAGCATATGGACGGGGTCATGAAGTCAGTCGAGATTGCAAGTGGACGTGTGCAGGCATAAGGAGAGTGCCCTATCCTTAACTCCTTGAAAGCGTGACGGAGGGAGACCGTCTTTCAAGCGAACCCCTCTCCGGAGGATATATCGAAGCAGTGACAAAAGTGGATGTGGAAGCACAACGCAACGGTTCTATACGAAACTCGGAAAAGAAGGTGGTGTAGAAGGCAGCTTTCCCCCGCGTCTTGGTTCAGGTTTAGGGAAGGGATACTCACTGCGCGTGTGGAAGCCTAGGGAAAGTACCATGGGCTGATGTGTGAAAACCAAGCCTGCGCAGAACGCAACGTTCAGCGCACATCTTGTTTCACGAAGAGAGAAGCCTTTCCAATGTGTGCGTGGAAGCCTAAGGCCAAGTGCCATATATCCTTACCCCCACGGAAAACCACTGTAGGAAACCCGTCGTTCAACTCACAGATTCCCGGAGGAAGTTTTTCTAAAGTGCGTGTGGAGGCCCAAGGAAAAGTGTGACAGGCTTCGCTCTGAGAAGGAGGTCTGTGTGGAACGCCTCTTTCAGCTCACGGCTTGTTTCTGGCTGAGGGAAGGCTTCTCAAGGGTGTGTACGGAAGCCTAGGCAAAAAGCGCATACACTTCACTCTCCGGGGGGAAAAGGGCAAGCACCCAAAAGCATTGGCGAGAAACCGTCTCTCAACGAACACCTCCTTTCCTGACGAGACAGAAACATGTTCAACTCTGTGTGTGTGTGTGTGTGTGTGTGTGTGCGCGCGCGCGCGCGTGAGTGAATAAGGAATGTGCCATGCACTCACCTGGGAAAAGCAAGTCTGCGTATACGGCAACTCTCCACTAACATCTTCAGGTATCCTGGAGAGAGAAGCATTTCCAAAAGTGGGTGTGGAAGCATCATGAATGTGCCGTACGCTTTACAACCGTTCAACACCCAAACTCAACACCCAAAAAACAAATAAGCGAGTCAAGAAATGGGCAGAAGATATGAACAGATATTTCTCCAAAGAAGACACACAAATGGCCAACAGACATATGACAAACTGCTCAACATCACTTGGCATGGGGAAAAAGAAATCCAAATGACAATGAGATACCACTTCACACCAGTCAGAATTGCAAAAATTAACAAGCGAAGAAATAACAAATGTTGGTGAGGAGAAAGGGGAACTCTCTTACACTTCTAAGTGGGAATGAAAACTGGTACAGCCACTTTGGAAAACAATATGGAGGTTCCTCAAGAACTTAAAAGAGAGCTCCCTTACAACCCAGCAATTTTATTTACCCCAAAGCTACAAATGTAGTGATCTGAAGGGGCAACTGCACCCCGAATGTTTATAGCGACATTGTCCACAATAGCCAAACCGTGGAAGGAACCAAGACATCCATCGACAGATAAATGGATAAAGAAAACATGGTATATACATATACAAAGGAATATGACTCAGCCATCAGAAAGGATCAATATTTAGCATATCGATGTGGAAGGCACTGGAGGGTATTATGCTGAGCAAAATAAGTCAGTCAGAGAAAAACAATTATTATATGGTTTTACTCATATGTGGAATAGAAGGAACAGCACAGAGGATCATAGGGGAAGGGAGGGAAAATGAATGCGAAGAAACCAGAGAGGAAGAAAATCCATGACAGGTTCCTAACTATTGGAAACAAACTGAGGGTTGCTGGAGGAAAGGTGGGTGGGGAGATGGAGTAACTGTGTGATGGGCATTAAGGAATGCATGTGATGTGATGAACACTGGGTGTTATACACAACTGATGAATTGTGGAACGCTACATTTGAAACTACTGGTGTACTCTCTGTTGGCTAATTCAATTTCAATGTTAAAAAAGTCTATTTTGTCTGATATAAGGATTGCTACTCTGACTTCTTTTGACATCCACTTGTATGATTAATGTTTCTCCACCTCTTAATTTCCATCTGCAGGTGTCTTTAGGTGTGAAATCTTTTATATATATATACAAACTCTGTCGTGCTCTTTTGCTTGGAGCATTTAGTCCATTTACATTCAAACTAATTATCATTAGACATGTATTTATTGATGTTTTGTTACTTGTTTCATAGTTTTTTGTGTAGTTTTTCTCTGATCCTTTCTTCTCTTGCTCTCTCTCTCATGGTTTGCTCGTTTTCTTTAATGATATTCTTGGATTTCTTTCCCTTTATCTTTTGCATGTGTATTAGAGGTTTGGGTTTGTGGTGACCCCCTGGATTATATATAGCCTTTTCAGTCTATATTAAGTTGAATGCTGTTTAAGTTCAAACCCACTGTTGACTCCTCCTCATGTGTTAGGGTATATGTTTTCATATTTTACATACTTTTATTTTGTGAATCCCTTAACTGATTTTTACAGAAATACTTATTTTTACTGCTTCCTTGATTCATTATTGTCATACTCTCACTTACGATTTTTTTCCACTCATAGTGTCCCCTTCAATATTTTTTGTAGTTAATTTAGTGGTCATGAACTCTTTTAGTTTGTGTGGCTAAGAAACTCTTTTTCTCCCCTTCTTTTCTGAAGGATAGGCTTGCTGGATAAATTATTCCTTGCTGCAGATTTTTCTCATTCAGCACTTTGAATATTTAACGCCACTTTCTTCTGTCCTGCATAGTTTCTGCTGAAAACTCAGCTGATAGATTTATGGGCTTTCCCTTGCATGTTAACTGTCTTCTTTTATCTTGCTGCTTTAAATGTTTTTTCTTTATCACTACCTTTTCCCATTTGGATTACTATGTATCTTGAAGTGGACCTCCTTAGGTTGATTTTGTGGGAGGGGATCTCTATGCCTTATGGATTTGTATAGGTTTCCTTCACCAGATTAGGTTAAGTTTTCAGCTCTTCTTTGGTCAAATAGATTTTCTGCCCCCCTTTCCCCCTTTTCACCTTCTGGGATCCCTCTCATGTGGGTGTTGTTACACTGGATGGAGTCACTGAATTCCCTAAGTCTCTTCTCATTTTTGCATACTTCTTTTTCCTCTCATTTGTTCCGCTTGATTACTTTCCATTACTGTCTTCTAGTTCATTAATTTGTTCCTCTGCTTCGTCCATCCTGCTAATTATTCTATCTAGTATATTCTTCATTTCATTTCTTGTGTTCCACATCTCTGATTATTTCTTTCATATCTCTTTGTTAAGAGTCTCAATGATGTTCCCCCTTCTGATGTCCTCCCTCTTTTCATTTCCCCAGTGAGTATCTTTATAATTGTTATCTTAAATTTTCTGTCAGGCATGTTCCTTATATCCATTTTGTTTAGGTCTCTTGCTGTGGCTTTGTCCTCTTCTTTCGTTTAGGACATAGTCCTCTGTCTGCTCATTTGGCCTACTTCTCAGAGAATATCTCTCTGTTAGGAAGGTCAGATATATTGCTTGTTCTTGAAAATACGGGGCAGAACATACATTTTTCACTTGGTGATGCTGGTTCTCCTCTGAAGGTAATGCATAGCAACAACAGAGACTGGATCTGGACTGTGTCATTGTGCACAACACATGGGGTGTGCTGTTTTAACAAGATGCATGCGTGTTCTGTGGGTGATGGGGAGACATATTGTTGTCAAGGATTGTGTGGGTCTTATCAGGGAGGGTATCCACAGCACTGGGACTGAAGCAGGTGTGGTAGGTGTGGGGATGGGCCATGGTTTATGCAAGTTAGTGATTGCTAGATTGTGCTTGGTCTTGCAGGTAGGTGTGTGTTTATAATGAGGGGCCGTAGAGGGAAATGGCACCTGCCAGCTCCTTTGTTCCTGGACAAGTCCCTTAGCAAACTCTGAGTTCAGGAACTATGTCTCCCTTGTTTAATCCTCAAGCACCTTTCAACCTGCTTCACCCAAGCTTCTCCACACTCTTTGCTCTGCTTAATCTTTAAGGACAGATCTCAGCTTCCTATCACCTTCTGTGCTCTCTCAGAGCTGAGACAGCTGATTTTTAAAAGTTCCAAGCTTTAAGTCTGCTGGTTGTATACGCTCACAAATGTCATCCCTTCTGATTTTCAAAGCCATAAGCTATGAGGATGTCTCTACGCTTTAGAGGCTCCCCGGTGTAGTAGTTTGTTTCTGGCCCCTCTGTGACTGTGGTTCCCTCCCTCTGGTGGTCAGAAATATGGGGTTTAGATTCCTACAGAGTCCTTGTCCTTCCTACCATCTTTGATGTGATTCCCTCTCTCCATTTAGTTGTATAGTTTTGTGGGGAAATCTGAAGGTCCATTTCTGGGTGACTCTGGTGTGAGTGTTACCTAGTTGTATCTGTGGGATGAGGTGAGTTTAGGGTCCTTCTACTCTGCCATCTTCCCCACAATTCAGTTTATTTTGTCTCATAAAAATATTACGACTCCAACTTTCTTTTCACTTCCATTTGCATGATAAATGGTTTTGTGTCCCATTACTTCCAATCTGCTTTTATTTTTAGGTCTGAAGTGATTCTCTGCTAGGCAGCATAGAGATGGGTCTTGCTTCCTCTTTACAGTCTATGTTTTCTGATTGGGATATTTAGTCCTTTTTTGTTAAAGCAATCATTGAGAAAGTATTTGTATCTCTCTAGTTGACTTCACAAGGAAAAGTGTGACAGGCTTCGCTCTGAGAAGGAGGTCTGCGTGGAACGCCTCTTTCAACTCATGGCTTGTTTCTGGCTGACGGAAGGCTTCTCAAGGGTGTGTACGGAAGCCTAGGGAAAAAGCGGCTACACTTCTCTCTCCGGGGGGAAAAAAGCAAGAACCCAAAAGCATCGGCGAGAAACCGTCTCTCAACGATCACCTTCTTTCCTGACGAGACAGAAACATGTTCAACTCTGTGTGTGTGTGTGTGTGTGTGTGTGTGTGTGTGAGGGCACGCGCGCGCGCGCGTGCGTGAGTGAATAAGGAGAGTGCCATGTACTGACCTGGGAAAAGCAAGTCTGCGTCTACGGCGACTCGCCACTAGCATCTTCAGGTATCCTGGAGAGAGAAGCATTTCCAAAAGTGGGTGTGGAAGCATCATGAAAGTGCCGTACGCTTTACTACCTTTCCCTGGACCTAACTCCGAGAAACGTCCTCCCTGACGATAGAAAAGAGCTGAGCCATCTCAAGGCTGCGTGTGATCGCACAGGGACAGTTCCCTGGACCTAACTCCGAGAAACGCGTCGGGGTACAAGGCAGCTTTCAACGGACGTCTTCTTTCGTGAGCCCAGAAGCGTTTGCATATGTAGGCGTGGAAGCGTCAGCAGAGCGCCGTAGACCCTCCCTCTAAGAGGCAACCTCGCTTCTGCGAAGCCGTCTTGCACCTGACATCCTTTGCCTTGGAGACGGGAGCCTTTTATATAGTCGTGGTGGAAGCACAAGGAACGTGCCGTGCCCTGTCCTCATCTCTTAGAAACAAGGCCGCGCGCAATGGGACTTTCAGCGTAGCATATGGACGGGGTCATGAAGTCAGTCGAGATTGCAAGTGGACGTGTGCAGGCATAAGGAGAGTGCCCTATCCTTAACTCCTTGAAAGCGTGACGGAGGGAGACCGTCTTTCAAGCGAACCCCTCTCCGGAGGATATATCGAAGCAGTGACAAAAGTGGATGTGGAAGCACAACGCAACGGTTCTATACGAAACTCGGAAAAGAAGGTGGTGTAGAAGGCAGCTTTCCCCCGCGTCTTGGTTCAGGTTTAGGGAAGGGATACTCACTGCGCGTGTGGAAGCCTAGGGAAAGTACCATGGGCTGATGTGTGAAAACCAAGCCTGCGCAGAACGCAACGTTCAGCGCACATCTTGTTTCACGAAGAGAGAAGCCTTTCCAATGTGTGCGTGGAAGCCTAAGGCCAAGTGCCATATATCCTTACCCCCACGGAAAACCGCTGTAGGAAACCCGTCGTTCAACTCACAGATTCCCGGAGGAAGTTTTTCTAAAGTGCGTGTGGAGGCCCAAGGAAAAGTGTGACAGGCTTCGCTCTGAGAAGGAGGTCTGTGTGGAACGCCTCTTTCAGCTCACGGCTTGTTTCTGGCTGAGGGAAGGCTTCTCAAGGGTGTGTACGGAAGCCTAGGCAAAAAGCGCATACACTTCACTCTCCGGGGGGAAAAGGGCAAGCACCCAAAAGCATTGGCGAGAAACCGTCTCTCAACGAACACCTCCTTTCCTGACGAGACAGAAACATGTTCAACTCTGTGTGTGTGTGTGTGTGTGTGTGTGTGTGTGCGCGCGCGCGCGCGTGAGTGAATAAGGAATGTGCCATGCACTCACCTGGGAAAAGCAAGTCTGCGTATACGGCAACTCTCCACTAACATCTTCAGGTATCCTGGAGAGAGAAGCATTTCCAAAAGTGGGTGTGGAAGCATCATGGATGTGCCGTACGCTTTACAACCGTTCAACACCCAAACTCAACACCCAAAAAACAAATAAGCGAGTCAAGAAATGGGCAGAAGATATGAACAGATATTTCTCCAAAGAAGACACACAAATGGCCAACAGACATATGACAAACTGCTCAACATCACTTGGCATGGGGAAAAAGAAATCCAAATGACAATGAGATACCACTTCACACCAGTCAGAATTGCAAAAATTAACAAGCGAAGAAATAACAAATGTTGGTGAGGAGAAAGGGGAACTCTCTTACACTTCTAAGTGGGAATGAAAACTGGTACAGCCACTTTGGAAAACAATATGGAGGTTCCTCAAGAACTTAAAAGAGAGCTCCCTTACAACCCAGCAATTTTATTTACCCCAAAGCTACAAATGTAGTGATCTGAAGGGGCAACTGCACCCCGAATGTTTATAGCGACATTGTCCACAATAGCCAAACCGTGGAAGGAACCAAGACATCCATCGACAGATAAATGGATAAAGAAAACATGGTATATACATATACAAAGGAATATGACTCAGCCATCAGAAAGGATCAATATTTAGCATATCGATGTGGAAGGCACTGGAGGGTATTATGCTGAGCAAAATAAGTCAGTCAGAGAAAAACAATTATTATATGGTTTTACTCATATGTGGAATAGAAGGAACAGCACAGAGGATCATAGGGGAAGGGAGGGAAAATGAATGCGAAGAAACCAGAGAGGAAGAAAATCCATGACAGGTTCCTAACTATTGGAAACAAACTGAGGGTTGCTGGAGGAAAGGTGGGTGGGGAGATGGAGTAACTGTGTGATGGGCATTAAGGAATGCATGTGATGTGATGAACACTGGGTGTTATACACAACTGATGAATTGTGGAACGCTACATTTGAAACTACTGGTGTACTCTCTGTTGGCTAATTCAATTTCAATGTTAAAAAAGTCTATTTTGTCTGATATAAGGATTGCTACTCTGACTTCTTTTGACATCCACTTGTATGATTAATGTTTCTCCACCTCTTAATTTCCATCTGCAGGTGTCTTTAGGTGTGAAATCTTTTATATATATATACAAACTCTGTCGTGCTCTTTTGCTTGGAGCATTTAGTCCATTTACATTCAAACTAATTATCATTAGACATGTATTTATTGATGTTTTGTTACTTGTTTCATAGTTTTTTGTGTAGTTTTTCTCTGATCCTTTCTTCTCTTGCTCTCTCTCTCATGGTTTGCTCGTTTTCTTTAATGATATTCTTGGATTTCTTTCCCTTTATCTTTTGCATGTGTATTAGAGGTTTGGGTTTGTGGTGACCCCCTGGATTATATATAGCCTTTTCAGTCTATATTAAGTTGAATGCTGTTTAAGTTCAAACCCACTGTTGACTCCTCCTCATGTGTTAGGGTATATGTTTTCATATTTTACATACTTTTATTTTGTGAATCCCTTAACTGATTTTTACAGAAATACTTATTTTTACTGCTTCCTTGATTCATTATTGTCATACTCTCACTTACGATTTTTTTCCACTCATAGTGTCCCCTTCAATATTTTTTGTAGTTAATTTAGTGGTCATGAACTCTTTTAGTTTGTGTGGCTAAGAAACTCTTTTTCTCCCCTTCTTTTCTGAAGGATAGGCTTGCTGGATAAATTATTCCTTGCTGCAGATTTTTCTCATTCAGCACTTTGAATATTTAACGCCACTTTCTTCTGTCCTGCATAGTTTCTGCTGAAAACTCAGCTGATAGATTTATGGGCTTTCCCTTGCATGTTAACTGTCTTCTTTTATCTTGCTGCTTTAAATGTTTTTTCTTTATCACTACCTTTTCCCATTTGGATTACTATGTATCTTGATGTGGACCTCCTTAGGTTGATTTTGTGGGAGGGGATCTCTATGCCTTATGGATTTGTATAGGTTTCCTTCACCAGATTAGGTTAAGTTTTCAGCTCTTCTTTGGTCAAATAGATTTTCTGCCCCCCTTTCCCCCTTTTCACCTTCTGGGATCCCTCTCATGTGGGTGTTGTTACACTGGATGGAGTCACTGAATTCCCTAAGTCTCTTCTCATTTTTGCATACTTCTTTTTCCTCTCATTTGTTCCGCTTGATTACTTTCCATTACTGTCTTCTAGTTCATTAATTTGTTCCTCTGCTTCGTCCATCCTGCTAATTATTCTATCTAGTATATTCTTCATTTCATTTCTTGTGTTCCACATCTCTGATTATTTCTTTCATATCTCTTTGTTAAGAGTCTCAATGATGTTCCCCCTTCTGATGTCCTCCCTCTTTTCATTTCCCCAGTGAGTATCTTTATAATTGTTATCTTAAATTTTCTGTCAGGCATGTTCCTTATATCCATTTTGTTTAGGTCTCTTGCTGTGGCTTTGTCCTCTTCTTTCGTTTAGGACATAGTCCTCTGTCTGCTCATTTGGCCTACTTCTCAGAGAATATCTCTCTGTTAGGAAGGTCAGATATATTGCTTGTTCTTGAAAATACGGGGCAGAACATACATTTTTCACTTGGTGATGCTGGTTCTCCTCTGAAGGTAATGCATAGCAACAACAGAGACTGGATCTGGACTGTGTCATTGTGCACAACACATGGGGTGTGCTGTTTTAACAAGATGCATGCGTGTTCTGTGGGTGATGGGGAGACATATTGTTGTCAAGGATTGTGTGGGTCTTATCAGGGAGGGTATCCACAGCACTGGGACTGAAGCAGGTGTGGTAGGTGTGGGGATGGGCCATGGTTTATGCAAGTTAGTGATTGCTAGATTGTGCTTGGTCTTGCAGGTAGGTGTGTGTTTATAATGAGGGGCCGTAGAGGGAAATGGCACCTGCCAGCTCCTTTGTTCCTGGACAAGTCCCTTAGCAAACTCTGAGTTCAGGAACTATGTCTCCCTTGTTTAATCCTCAAGCACCTTTCAACCTGCTTCACCCAAGCTTCTCCACACTCTTTGCTCTGCTTAATCTTTAAGGACAGATCTCAGCTTCCTATCACCTTCTGTGCTCTCTCAGAGCTGAGACAGCTGATTTTTAAAAGTTCCAAGCTTTAAGTCTGCTGGTTGTATACGCTCACAAATGTCATCCCTTCTGATTTTCAAAGCCATAAGCTATGAGGATGTCTCTACGCTTTAGAGGCTCCCCGGTGTAGTAGTTTGTTTCTGGCCCCTCTGTGACTGTGGTTCCCTCCCTCTGGTGGTCAGAAATATGGGCTTTAGATTCCTACAGAGTCCTTGTCCTTCCTACCATCTTTGATGTGATTCCCTCTCTCCATTTAGTTGTATAGTTTTGTGGGGAAATCTGAAGGTCCATTTCTGGGTGACTCTGGTGTGAGTGTTACCTAGTTGTATCTGTGGGATGAGGTGAGTTTAGGGTCCTTCTACTCTGCCATCTTCCCCACAATTCAGTTTATTTTGTCTCATAAAAATATTACGACTCCAACTTTCTTTTCACTTCCATTTGCATGATAAATGGTTTTGTGTCCCATTACTTCCAATCTGCTTTTATTTTTAGGTCTGAAGTGATTCTCTGCTAGGCAGCATAGAGATGGGTCTTGCTTCCTCTTTACAGTCTATGTTTTCTGATTGGGATATTTAGTCCTTTTTTGTTAAAGCAATCATTGAGAAAGTATTTGTATCTCTCTAGTTGACTTCACAAGGAAAAGTGTGACAGGCTTCGCTCTGAGAAGGAGGTCTGCGTGGAACGCCTCTTTCAACTCATGGCTTGTTTCTGGCTGACGGAAGGCTTCTCAAGGGTGTGTACGGAAGCCTAGGGAAAAAGCGGCTACACTTCTCTCTCCGGGGGGAAAAAAGCAAGAACCCAAAAGCATCGGCGAGAAACCGTCTCTCAACGATCACCTTCTTTCCTGACGAGACAGAAACATGTTCAACTCTGTGTGTGTGTGTGTGTGTGTGTGTGTGTGTGTGTGTGAGGGCACGCGCGCGCGCGCGTGCGTGAGTGAATAAGGAGAGTGCCATGTACTGACCTGGGAAAAGCAAGTCTGCGTCTACGGCGACTCGCCACTAGCATCTTCAGGTATCCTGGAGAGAGAAGCATTTCCAAAAGTGGGTGTGGAAGCATCATGAAAGTGCCGTACGCTTTACTACCTTTCCCTGGACCTAACTCCGAGAAACGTCCTCCCTGACGATAGAAAAGAGCTGAGCCATCTCAAGGCTGCGTGTGATCGCACAGGGACCGTTCCCTGGACCTAACTCCGAGAAACGCGTCGGGGTACAAGGCAGCTTTCAACGGACGTCTTCTTTCGTGAGCCCAGAAGCGTTTGCATATGTAGGCGTGGAAGCGTCAGCAGAGCGCCGTAGACCCTCCCTCTAAGAGGCAACCTCGCTTCTGCGAAGCCGTCTTGCACCTGACATCCTTTGCCTTGGAGACGGGAGCCTTTTATATAGTCGTGGTGGAAGCACAAGGAACGTGCCGTGCCCTGTCCTCATCTCTTAGAAACAAGGCCGCGCGCAATGGGACTTTCAGCGTAGCATATGGACGGGGTCATGAAGTCAGTCGAGATTGCAAGTGGACGTGTGCAGGCATAAGGAGAGTGCCCTATCCTTAACTCCTTGAAAGCGTGACGGAGGGAGACCGTCTTTCAAGCGAACCCCTCTCCGGAGGATATATCGAAGCAGTGACAAAAGTGGATGTGGAAGCACAACGCAACGGTTCTATACGAAACTCGGAAAAGAAGGTGGTGTAGAAGGCAGCTTTCCCCCGCGTCTTGGTTCAGGTTTAGGGAAGGGATACTCACTGCGCGTGTGGAAGCCTAGGGAAAGTACCATGGGCTGATGTGTGAAAACCAAGCCTGCGCAGAACGCAACGTTCAGCGCACATCTTGTTTCACGAAGAGAGAAGCCTTTCCAATGTGTGCGTGGAAGCCTAAGGCCAAGTGCCATATATCCTTACCCCCACGGAAAACCGCTGTAGGAAACCCGTCGTTCAACTCACAGATTCCCGGAGGAAGTTTTTCTAAAGTGCGTGTGGAGGCCCAAGGAAAAGTGTGACAGGCTTCGCTCTGAGAAGGAGGTCTGTGTGGAACGCCTCTTTCAGCTCACGGCTTGTTTCTGGCTGAGGGAAGGCTTCTCAAGGGTGTGTACGGAAGCCTAGGCAAAAAGCGCATACACTTCACTCTCCGGGGGGAAAAGGGCAAGCACCCAAAAGCATTGGCGAGAAACCGTCTCTCAACGAACACCTCCTTTCCTGACGAGACAGAAACATGTTCAACTCTGTGTGTGTGTGTGTGTGTGTGTGTGTGTGCGCGCGCGCGCGCGTGAGTGAATAAGGAATGTGCCATGCACTCACCTGGGAAAAGCAAGTCTGCGTATACGGCAACTCTCCACTAACATCTTCAGGTATCCTGGAGAGAGAAGCATTTCCAAAAGTGGGTGTGGAAGCATCATGAATGTGCCGTACACTTTACAACCGTTCAACACCCAAACTCAACACCCAAAAAACAAATAAGCGAGTCAAGAAATGGGCAGAAGATATGAACAGATATTTCTCCAAAGAAGACACACAAATGGCCAACAGACATATGACAAACTGCTCAACATCACTTGGCATGGGGAAAAAGAAATCCAAATGACAATGAGATACCACTTCACACCAGTCAGAATTGCAAAAATTAACAAGCGAAGAAATAACAAATGTTGGTGAGGAGAAAGGGGAACTCTCTTACACTTCTAAGTGGGAATGAAAACTGGTACAGCCACTTTGGAAAACAATATGGAGGTTCCTCAAGAACTTAAAAGAGAGCTCCCTTACAACCCAGCAATTTTATTTACCCCAAAGCTACAAATGTAGTGATCTGAAGGGGCAACTGCACCCCGAATGTTTATAGCGACATTGTCCACAATAGCCAAACCGTGGAAGGAACCAAGACATCCATCGACAGATAAATGGATAAAGAAAACATGGTATATACATATACAAAGGAATATGACTCAGCCATCAGAAAGGATCAATATTTAGCATATCGATGTGGAAGGCACTGGAGGGTATTATGCTGAGCAAAATAAGTCAGTCAGAGAAAAACAATTATTATATGGTTTTACTCATATGTGGAATAGAAGGAACAGCACAGAGGATCATAGGGGAAGGGAGGGAAAATGAATGCGAAGAAACCAGAGAGGAAGAAAATCCATGACAGGTTCCTAACTATTGGAAACAAACTGAGGGTTGCTGGAGGAAAGGTGGGTGGGGAGATGGAGTAACTGTGTGATGGGCATTAAGGAATGCATGTGATGTGATGAACACTGGGTGTTATACACAACTGATGAATTGTGGAACGCTACATTTGAAACTACTGGTGTACTCTCTGTTGGCTAATTCAATTTCAATGTTAAAAAAGTCTATTTTGTCTGATATAAGGATTGCTACTCTGACTTCTTTTGACATCCACTTGTATGATTAATGTTTCTCCACCTCTTAATTTCCATCTGCAGGTGTCTTTAGGTGTGAAATCTTTTATATATATATACAAACTCTGTCGTGCTCTTTTGCTTGGAGCATTTAGTCCATTTACATTCCAACTAATTATCATTAGACATGTATTTATTGATGTTTTGTTACTTGTTTCATAGTTTTTTGTGTAGTTTTTCTCTGATCCTTTCTTCTCTTGCTCTCTCTCTCATGGTTTGCTCGTTTTCTTTAATGATATTCTTGGATTTCTTTCCCTTTATCTTTTGCATGTGTATTAGAGGTTTGGGTTTGTGGTGACCCCCTGGATTATATATAGCCTTTTCAGTCTATATTAAGTTGAATGCTGTTTAAGTTCAAACCCACTGTTGACTCCTCCTCATGTGTTAGGGTATATGTTTTCATATTTTACATACTTTTATTTTGTGAATCCCTTAACTGATTTTTACAGAAATACTTATTTTTACTGCTTCCTTGATTCATTATTGTCATACTCTCACTTACGATTTTTTTCCACTCATAGTGTCCCCTTCAATATTTTTTGTAGTTAATTTAGTGGTCATGAACTCTTTTAGTTTGTGTGGCTAAGAAACTCTTTTTCTCCCCTTCTTTTCTGAAGGATAGGCTTGCTGGATAAATTATTCCTTGCTGCAGATTTTTCTCATTCAGCACTTTGAATATTTAACGCCACTTTCTTCTGTCCTGCATAGTTTCTGCTGAAAACTCAGCTGATAGATTTATGGGCTTTCCCTTGCATGTTAACTGTCTTCTTTTATCTTGCTGCTTTAAATGTTTTTTCTTTATCACTACCTTTTCCCATTTGGATTACTATGTATCTTGATGTGGACCTCCTTAGGTTGATTTTGTGGGAGGGGATCTCTATGCCTTATGGATTTGTATAGGTTTCCTTCACCAGATTAGGTTAAGTTTTCAGCTCTTCTTTGGTCAAATAGATTTTCTGCCCCCTTTTCCCCCTTTTCACCTTCTGGGATCCCTCTAATGTGGGTGTTGTTACACTGGATGGAGTCACTGAATTCCCTATGTCTCTTCTCATTTTTGCATACTTCTTTTTCCTCTCATTTGTTCCGCTTGATTACTTTCCATTACTGTCTTCTAGTTCATTAATTTGTTCCTCTGCTTCGTCCATCCTGCTAATTATTCTATCTAGTATATTCTTCATTTCATTTCTTGTGTTCCACATCTCTGATTATTTCTTTCATATCTCTTTGTTAAGAGTCTCAATGATGTTCCCCCTTCTGATGTCCTCCCTCTTTTCATTTCCCCAGTGAGTATCTTTATAATTGTTATCTTAAATTTTCTGTCAGGCATGTTCCTTATATCCATTTTGTTTAGGTCTCTTGCTGTGGCTTTGTCCTCTTCTTTCGTTTAGGACATAGTCCTCTGTCTGCTCATTTGGCCTACTTCTCAGAGAATATCTCTCTGTTAGGAAGGTCAGATATATTGCTTGTTCTTGAAAATACGGGGCAGAACATACATTTTTCACTTGGTGATGCTGGTTCTCCTCTGAAGGTAATGCATAGCAACAACAGAGACTGGATCTGGACTGTGTCATTGTGCACAACACATGGGGTGTGCTGTTTTAACAAGATGCATGCGTGTTCTGTGGGTGATGGGGAGACATATTGTTGTCAAGGATTGTGTGGGTCTTATCAGGGAGGGTATCCACAGCACTGGGACTGAAGCAGGTGTGGTAGGTGTGGGGATGGGCCATGGTTTATGCAAGTTAGTGATTGCTAGATTGTGCTTGGTCTTGCAGGTAGGTGTGTGTTTATAATGAGGGGCCGTAGAGGGAAATGGCACCTGCCAGCTCCTTTGTTCCTGGACAAGTCCCTTAGCAAACTCTGAGTTCAGGAACTATGTCTCCCTTGTTTAATCCTCAAGCACCTTTCAACCTGCTTCACCCAAGCTTCTCCACACTCTTTGCTCTGCTTAATCTTTAAGGACAGATCTCAGCTTCCTATCACCTTCTGTGCTCTCTCAGAGCTGAGACAGCTGATTTTTAAAAGTTCCAAGCTTTAAGTCTGCTGGTTGTATACGCTCACAAATGTCATCCCTTCTGATTTTCAAAGCCATAAGCTATGAGGATGTCTCTACGCTTTAGAGGCTCCCCGGTGTAGTAGTTTGTTTCTGGCCCCTCTGTGACTGTGGTTCCCTCCCTCTGGTGGTCAGAAATATGGGGTTTAGATTCCTACAGAGTCCTTGTCCTTCCTACCATCTTTGATGTGATTCCCTCTCTCCATTTAGTTGTATAGTTTTGTGGGGAAATCTGAAGGTCCATTTCTGGGTGACTCTGGTGTGAGTGTTACCTAGTTGTATCTGTGGGATGAGGTGAGTTTAGGGTCCTTCTACTCTGCCATCTTCCCCACAATTCAGTTTATTTTGTCTCATAAAAATATTACGACTCCAACTTTCTTTTCACTTCCATTTGCATGATAAATGGTTTTGTGTCCCATTACTTCCAATCTGCTTTTATTTTTAGGTCTGAAGTGATTCTCTGCTAGGCAGCATAGAGATGGGTCTTGCTTCCTCTTTACAGTCTATGTTTTCTGATTGGGATATTTAGTCCTTTTTTGTTAAAGCAATCATTGAGAAAGTATTTGTATCTCTCTAGTTGACTTCACAAGGAAAAGTGTGACAGGCTTCGCTCTGAGAAGGAGGTCTGCGTGGAACGCCTCTTTCAACTCATGGCTTGTTTCTGGCTGACGGAAGGCTTCTCAAGGGTGTGTACGGAAGCCTAGGGAAAAAGCGGCTACACTTCTCTCTCCGGGGGGAAAAAAGCAAGAACCCAAAAGCATCGGCGAGAAACCGTCTCTCAACGATCACCTTCTTTCCTGACGAGACAGAAACATGTTCAACTCTGTGTGTGTGTGTGTGTGTGTGTGTGTGTGTGTGTGTGTGTGAGGGCACGCGCGCGCGCGCGTGCGTGAGTGAATAAGGAGAGTGCCATGTACTGACCTGGGAAAAGCAAGTCTGCGTCTACGGCGACTCGCCACTAGCATCTTCAGGTATCCTGGAGAGAGAAGCATTTCCAAAAGTGGGTGTGGAAGCATCATGAAAGTGCCGTACGCTTTACTACCTTTCCCTGGACCTAACTCCGAGAAACGTCCTCCCTGACGATAGAAAAGAGCTGAGCCATCTCAAGGCTGCGTGTGATCGCACAGGGACAGTTCCCTGGACCTAACTCCGAGAAACGCGTCGGGGTACAAGGCAGCTTTCAACGGACGTCTTCTTTCGTGAGCCCAGAAGCGTTTGCATATGTAGGCGTGGAAGCGTCAGCAGAGCGCCGTAGACCCTCCCTCTAAGAGGCAACCTCGCTTCTGCGAAGCCGTCTTGCACCTGACATCCTTTGCCTTGGAGACGGGAGCCTTTTATATAGTCGTGGTGGAAGCACAAGGAACGTGCCGTGCCCTGTCCTCATCTCTTAGAAACAAGGCCGCGCGCAATGGGACTTTCAGCGTAGCATATGGACGGGGTCATGAAGTCAGTCGAGATTGCAAGTGGACGTGTGCAGGCATAAGGAGCGTGCCCTATCCTTAACTCCTTGAAAGCGTGACGGAGGGAGACCGTCTTTCAAGCGAACCCCTCTCCGGAGGATATATCGAAGCAGTGACAAAAGTGGATGTGGAAGCACAACGCAACGGTTCTATACGAAACTCGGAAAAGAAGGTGGTGTAGAAGGCAGCTTTCCCCCGCGTCTTGGTTCAGGTTTAGGGAAGGGATACTCACTGCGCGTGTGGAAGCCTAGGGAAAGTACCATGGGCTGATGTGTGAAAACCAAGCCTGCGCAGAACGCAACGTTCAGCGCACATCTTGTTTCACGAAGAGAGAAGCCTTTCCAATGTGTGCGTGGAAGCCTAAGGCCAAGTGCCATATATCCTTACCCCCACGGAAAACCGCTGTAGGAAACCCGTCGTTCAACTCACAGATTCCCGGAGGAAGTTTTTCTAAAGTGCGTGTGGAGGCCCAAGGAAAAGTGTGACAGGCTTCGCTCTGAGAAGGAGGTCTGTGTGGAACGCCTCTTTCAGCTCACGGCTTGTTTCTGGCTGAGGGAAGGCTTCTCAAGGGTGTGTACGGAAGCCTAGGCAAAAAGCGCATACACTTCACTCTCCGGGGGGAAAAGGGCAAGCACCCAAAAGCATTGGCGAGAAACCGTCTCTCAACGAACACCTCCTTTCCTGACGAGACAGAAACATGTTCAACTCTGTGTGTGTGTGTGTGTGTGTGTGTGTGTGTGCGCGCGCGCGCGCGTGAGTGAATAAGGAATGTGCCATGCACTCACCTGGGAAAAGCAAGTCTGCGTATACGGCAACTCTCCACTAACATCTTCAGGTATCCTGGAGAGAGAAGCATTTCCAAAAGTGGGTGTGGAAGCATCATGAATGTGCCGTACGCTTTACAACCGTTCAACACCCAAACTCAACACCCAAAAAACAAATAAGCGAGTCAAGAAATGGGCAGAAGATATGAACAGATATTTCTCCAAAGAAGACACACAAATGGCCAACAGACATATGACAAACTGCTCAACATCACTTGGCATGGGGAAAAAGAAATCCAAATGACAATGAGATACCACTTCACACCAGTCAGAATTGCAAAAATTAACAAGCGAAGAAATAACAAATGTTGGTGAGGAGAAAGGGGAACTCTCTTACACTTCTAAGTGGGAATGAAAACTGGTACAGCCACTTTGGAAAACAATATGGAGGTTCCTCAAGAACTTAAAAGAGAGCTCCCTTACAACCCAGCAATTTTATTTACCCCAAAGCTACAAATGTAGTGATCTGAAGGGGCAACTGCACCCCGAATGTTTATAGCGACATTGTCCACAATAGCCAAACCGTGGAAGGAACCAAGACATCCATCGACAGATAAATGGATAAAGAAAACATGGTATATACATATACAAAGGAATATGACTCAGCCATCAGAAAGGATCAATATTTAGCATATCGATGTGGAAGGCACTGGAGGGTATTATGCTGAGCAAAATAAGTCAGTCAGAGAAAAACAATTATTATATGGTTTTACTCATATGTGGAATAGAAGGAACAGCACAGAGGATCATAGGGGAAGGGAGGGAAAATGAATGCGAAGAAACCAGAGAGGAAGAAAATCCATGACAGGTTCCTAACTATTGGAAACAAACTGAGGGTTGCTGGAGGAAAGGTGGGTGGGGAGATGGAGTAACTGTGTGATGGGCATTAAGGAATGCATGTGATGTGATGAACACTGGGTGTTATACACAACTGATGAATTGTGGAACGCTACATTTGAAACTACTGGTGTACTCTCTGTTGGCTAATTCAATTTCAATGTTAAAAAAGTCTATTTTGTCTGATATAAGGATTGCTACTCTGACTTCTTTTGACATCCACTTGTATGATTAATGTTTCTCCACCTCTTAATTTCCATCTGCAGGTGTCTTTAGGTGTGAAATCTTTTATATATATATACAAACTCTGTCGTGCTCTTTTGCTTGGAGCATTTAGTCCATTTACATTCAAACTAATTATCATTAGACATGTATTTATTGATGTTTTGTTACTTGTTTCATAGTTTTTTGTGTAGTTTTTCTCTGATCCTTTCTTCTCTTGCTCTCTCTCTCATGGTTTGCTCGTTTTCTTTAATGATATTCTTGGATTTCTTTCCCTTTATCTTTTGCATGTGTATTAGAGGTTTGGGTTTGTGGTGACCCCCTGGATTATATATAGCCTTTTCAGTCTATATTAAGTTGAATGCTGTTTAAGTTCAAACCCACTGTTGACTCCTCCTCATGTGTTAGGGTATATGTTTTCATATTTTACATACTTTTATTTTGTGAATCCCTTAACTGATTTTTACAGAAATACTTATTTTTACTGCTTCCTTGATTCATTATTGTCATACTCTCACTTACGATTTTTTTCCACTCATAGTGTCCCCTTCAATATTTTTTGTAGTTAATTTAGTGGTCATGAACTCTTTTAGTTTGTGTGGCTAAGAAACTCTTTTTCTCCCCTTCTTTTCTGAAGGATAGGCTTGCTGGATAAATTATTCCTTGCTGCAGATTTTTCTCATTCAGCACTTTGAATATTTAACGCCACTTTCTTCTGTCCTGCATAGTTTCTGCTGAAAACTCAGCTGATAGATTTATGGGCTTTCCCTTGCATGTTAACTGTCTTCTTTTATCTTGCTGCTTTAAATGTTTTTTCTTTATCACTACCTTTTCCCATTTGGATTACTATGTATCTTGATGTGGACCTCCTTAGGTTGATTTTGTGGGAGGGGATCTCTATGCCTTATGGATTTGTATAGGTTTCCTTCACCAGATTAGGTTAAGTTTTCAGCTCTTCTTTGGTCAAATAGATTTTCTGCCCCCCTTTCCCCCTTTTCACCTTCTGGGATCCCTCTCATGTGGGTGTTGTTACACTGGATGGAGTCACTGAATTCCCTAAGTCTCTTCTCATTTTTGCATACTTCTTTTTCCTCTCATTTGTTCCGCTTGATTACTTTCCATTACTGTCTTCTAGTTCATTAATTTGTTCCTCTGCTTCGTCCATCCTGCTAATTATTCTATCTAGTATATTCTTCATTTCATTTCTTGTGTTCCACATCTCTGATTATTTCTTTCATATCTCTTTGTTAAGAGTCTCAATGATGTTCCCCCTTCTGATGTCCTCCCTCTTTTCATTTCCCCAGTGAGTATCTTTATAATTGTTATCTTAAATTTTCTGTCAGGCATGTTCCTTATATCCATTTTGTTTAGGTCTCTTGCTGTGGCTTTGTCCTCTTCTTTCGTTTAGGACATAGTCCTCTGTCTGCTCATTTGGCCTACTTCTCAGAGAATATCTCTCTGTTAGGAAGGTCAGATATATTGCTTGTTCTTGAAAATACGGGGCAGAACATACATTTTTCACTTGGTGATGCTGGTTCTCCTCTGAAGGTAATGCATAGCAACAACAGAGACTGGATCTGGACTGTGTCATTGTGCACAACACATGGGGTGTGCTGTTTTAACAAGATGCATGCGTGTTCTGTGGGTGATGGGGAGACATATTGTTGTCAAGGATTGTGTGGGTCTTATCAGGGAGGGTATCCACAGCACTGGGACTGAAGCAGGTGTGGTAGGTGTGGGGATGGGCCATGGTTTATGCAAGTTAGTGATTGCTAGATTGTGCTTGGTCTTGCAGGTAGGTGTGTGTTTATAATGAGGGGCCGTAGAGGGAAATGGCACCTGCCAGCTCCTTTGTTCCTGGACAAGTCCCTTAGCAAACTCTGAGTTCAGGAACTATGTCTCCCTTGTTTAATCCTCAAGCACCTTTCAACCTGCTTCACCCAAGCTTCTCCACACTCTTTGCTCTGCTTAATCTTTAAGGACAGATCTCAGCTTCCTATCACCTTCTGTGCTCTCTCAGAGCTGAGACAGCTGATTTTTAAAAGTTCCAAGCTTTAAGTCTGCTGGTTGTATACGCTCACAAATGTCATCCCTTCTGATTTTCAAAGCCATAAGCTATGAGGATGTCTCTACGCTTTAGAGGCTCCCCGGTGTAGTAGTTTGTTTCTGGCCCCTCTGTGACTGTGGTTCCCTCCCTCTGGTGGTCAGAAATATGGGGTTTAGATTCCTACAGAGTCCTTGTCCTTCCTACCATCTTTGATGTGATTCCCTCTCTCCATTTAGTTGTATAGTTTTGTGGGGAAATCTGAAGGTCCATTTCTGGGTGACTCTGGTGTGAGTGTTACCTAGTTGTATCTGTGGGATGAGGTGAGTTTAGGGTCCTTCTACTCTGCCATCTTCCCCACAATTCAGTTTATTTTGTCTCATAAAAATATTACGACTCCAACTTTCTTTTCACTTCCATTTGCATGATAAATGGTTTTGTGTCCCATTACTTCCAATCTGCTTTTATTTTTAGGTCTGAAGTGATTCTCTGCTAGGCAGCATAGAGATGGGTCTTGCTTCCTCTTTACAGTCTATGTTTTCTGATTGGGATATTTAGTCCTTTTTTGTTAAAGCAATCATTGAGAAAGTATTTGTATCTCTCTAGTTGACTTCACAAGGAAAAGTGTGACAGGCTTCGCTCTGAGAAGGAGGTCTGCGTGGAACGCCTCTTTCAACTCATGGCTTGTTTCTGGCTGACGGAAGGCTTCTCAAGGGTGTGTACGGAAGCCTAGGGAAAAAGCGGCTACACTTCTCTCTCCGGGGGGAAAAAAGCAAGAACCCAAAAGCATCGGCGAGAAACCGTCTCTCAACGATCACCTTCTTTCCTGACGAGACAGAAACATGTTCAACTCTGTGTGTGTGTGTGTGTGTGTGTGTGTGTGTGTGTGTGGGCACGCGCGCGCGCGCGTGCGTGAGTGAATAAGGAGAGTGCCATGTACTGACCTGGGAAAAGCAAGTCTGCGTCTACGGCGACTCGCCACTAGCATCTTCAGGTATCCTGGAGAGAGAAGCATTTCCAAAAGTGGGTGTGGAAGCATCATGAAAGTGCCGTACGCTTTACTACCTTTCCCTGGACCTAACTCCGAGAAACGTCCTCCCTGACGATAGAAAAGAGCTGAGCCATCTCAAGGCTGCGTGTGATCGCACAGGGACAGTTCCCTGGACCTAACTCCGAGAAACGCGTCGGGGTACAAGGCAGCTTTCAATGGACGTCTTCTTTCGTGAGCCCAGAAGCGTTTGCATATGTAGGCGTGGAAGCGTCAGCAGAGCGCCGTAGACCCTCCCTCTAAGAGGCAACCTCGCTTCTGCGAAGCCGTCTTGCACCTGACATCCTTTGCCTTGGAGACGGGAGCCTTTTATATAGTCGTGGTGGAAGCACAAGGAACGTGCCGTGCCCTGTCCTCATCTCTTAGAAACAAGGCCGCGCGCAATGGGACTTTCAGCGTAGCATATGGACGGGGTCATGAAGTCAGTCGAGATTGCAAGTGGACGTGTGCAGGCATAAGGAGAGTGCCCTATCCTTAACTCCTTGAAAGCGTGACGGAGGGAGACCGTCTTTCAAGCGAACCCCTCTCCGGAGGATATATCGAAGCAGTGACAAAAGTGGATGTGGAAGCACAACGCAACGGTTCTATACGAAACTCGGAAAAGAAGGTGGTGTAGAAGGCAGCTTTCCCCCGCGTCTTGGTTCAGGTTTAGGGAAGGGATACTCACTGCGCGTGTGGAAGCCTAGGGAAAGTACCATGGGCTGATGTGTGAAAACCAAGCCTGCGCAGAACGCAACGTTCAGCGCACATCTTGTTTCACGAAGAGAGAAGCCTTTCCAATGTGTGCGTGGAAGCCTAAGGCCAAGTGCCATATATCCTTACCCCCACGGAAAACCGCTGTAGGAAACCCGTCGTTCAACTCACAGATTCCCGGAGGAAGTTTTTCTAAAGTGCGTGTGGAGGCCCAAGGAAAAGTGTGACAGGCTTCGCTCTGAGAAGGAGGTCTGTGTGGAACGCCTCTTTCAGCTCACGGCTTGTTTCTGGCTGAGGGAAGGCTTCTCAAGGGTGTGTACGGAAGCCTAGGCAAAAAGCGCATACACTTCACTCTCCGGGGGGAAAAGGGCAAGCACCCAAAAGCATTGGCGAGAAACCGTCTCTCAACGAACACCTCCTTTCCTGACGAGACAGAAACATGTTCAACTCTGTGTGTGTGTGTGTGTGTGTGTGTGTGTGCGCGCGCGCGCGCGTGAGTGAATAAGGAATGTGCCATGCACTCACCTGGGAAAAGCAAGTCTGCGTATACGGCAACTCTCCACTAACATCTTCAGGTATCCTGGAGAGAGAAGCATTTCCAAAAGTGGGTGTGGAAGCATCATGAATGTGCCGTACGCTTTACAACCGTTCAACACCCAAACTCAACACCCAAAAAACAAATAAGCGAGTCAAGAAATGGGCAGAAGATATGAACAGATATTTCTCCAAAGAAGACACACAAATGGCCAACAGACATATGACAAACTGCTCAACATCACTTGGCATGGGGAAAAAGAAATCCAAATGACAATGAGATACCACTTCACACCAGTCAGAATTGCAAAAATTAACAAGCGAAGAAATAACAAATGTTGGTGAGGAGAAAGGGGAACTCTCTTACACTTCTAAGTGGGAATGAAAACTGGTACAGCCACTTTGGAAAACAATATGGAGGTTCCTCAAGAACTTAAAAGAGAGCTCCCTTACAACCCAGCAATTTTATTTACCCCAAAGCTACAAATGTAGTGATCTGAAGGGGCAACTGCACCCCGAATGTTTATAGCGACATTGTCCACAATAGCCAAACCGTGGAAGGAACCAAGACATCCATCGACAGATAAATGGATAAAGAAAACATGGTATATACATATACAAAGGAATATGACTCAGCCATCAGAAAGGATCAATATTTAGCATATCGATGTGGAAGGCACTGGAGGGTATTATGCTGAGCAAAATAAGTCAGTCAGAGAAAAACAATTATTATATGGTTTTACTCATATGTGGAATAGAAGGAACAGCACAGAGGATCATAGGGGAAGGGAGGGAAAATGAATGCGAAGAAACCAGAGAGGAAGAAAATCCATGACAGGTTCCTAACTATTGGAAACAAACTGAGGGTTGCTGGAGGAAAGGTGGGTGGGGAGATGGAGTAACTGTGTGATGGGCATTAAGGAATGCATGTGATGTGATGAACACTGGGTGTTATACACAACTGATGAATTGTGGAACGCTACATTTGAAACTACTGGTGTACTCTCTGTTGGCTAATTCAATTTCAATGTTAAAAAAGTCTATTTTGTCTGATATAAGGATTGCTACTCTGACTTCTTTTGACATCCACTTGTATGATTAATGTTTCTCCACCTCTTAATTTCCATCTGCAGGTGTCTTTAGGTGTGAAATCTTTTATATATATATACAAACTCTGTCGTGCTCTTTTGCTTGGAGCATTTAGTCCATTTACATTCAAACTAATTATCATTAGACATGTATTTATTGATGTTTTGTTACTTGTTTCATAGTTTTTTGTGTAGTTTTTCTCTGATCCTTTCTTCTCTTGCTCTCTCTCTCATGGTTTGCTCGTTTTCTTTAATGATATTCTTGGATTTCTTTCCCTTTATCTTTTGCATGTGTATTAGAGGTTTGGGTTTGTGGTGACCCCCTGGATTATATATAGCCTTTTCAGTCTATATTAAGTTGAATGCTGTTTAAGTTCAAACCCACTGTTGACTCCTCCTCATGTGTTAGGGTATATGTTTTCATATTTTACATACTTTTATTTTGTGAATCCCTTAACTGATTTTTACAGAAATACTTATTTTTACTGCTTCCTTGATTCATTATTGTCATACTCTCACTTACGATTTTTTTCCACTCATAGTGTCCCCTTCAATATTTTTTGTAGTTAATTTAGTGGTCATGAACTCTTTTAGTTTGTGTGGCTAAGAAACTCTTTTTCTCCCCTTCTTTTCTGAAGGATAGGCTTGCTGGATAAATTATTCCTTGCTGCAGATTTTTCTCATTCAGCACTTTGAATATTTAACGCCACTTTCTTCTGTCCTGCATAGTTTCTGCTGAAAACTCAGCTGATAGATTTATGGGCTTTCCCTTGCATGTTAACTGTCTTCTTTTATCTTGCTGCTTTAAATGTTTTTTCTTTATCACTACCTTTTCCCATTTGGATTACTATGTATCTTGATGTGGACCTCCTTAGGTTGATTTTGTGGGAGGGGATCTCTATGCCTTATGGATTTGTATAGGTTTCCTTCACCAGATTAGGTTAAGTTTTCAGCTCTTCTTTGGTCAAATAGATTTTCTGCCCCCCTTTCCCCCTTTTCACCTTCTGGGATCCCTCTCATGTGGGTGTTGTTACACTGGATGGAGTCACTGAATTCCCTAAGTCTCTTCTCATTTTTGCATACTTCTTTTTCCTCTCATTTGTTCCGCTTGATTACTTTCCATTACTGTCTTCTAGTTCATTAATTTGTTCCTCTGCTTCGTCCATCCTGCTAATTATTCTATCTAGTATATTCTTCATTTCATTTCTTGTGTTCCACATCTCTGATTATTTCTTTCATATCTCTTTGTTAAGAGTCTCAATGATGTTCCCCCTTCTGATGTCCTCCCTCTTTTCATTTCCCCAGTGAGTATCTTTATAATTGTTATCTTAAATTTTCTGTCAGGCATGTTCCTTATATCCATTTTGTTTAGGTCTCTTGCTGTGGCTTTGTCCTCTTCTTTCGTTTAGGACATAGTCCTCTGTCTGCTCATTTGGCCTACTTCTCAGAGAATATCTCTCTGTTAGGAAGGTCAGATATATTGCTTGTTCTTGAAAATACGGGGCAGAACATACATTTTTCACTTGGTGATGCTGGTTCTCCTCTGAAGGTAATGCATAGCAACAACAGAGACTGGATCTGGACTGTGTCATTGTGCACAACACATGGGGTGTGCTGTTTTAACAAGATGCATGCGTGTTCTGTGGGTGATGGGGAGACATATTGTTGTCAAGGATTGTGTGGGTCTTATCAGGGAGGGTATCCACAGCACTGGGACTGAAGCAGGTGTGGTAGGTGTGGGGATGGGCCATGGTTTATGCAAGTTAGTGATTGCTAGATTGTGCTTGGTCTTGCAGGTAGGTGTGTGTTTATAATGAGGGGCCGTAGAGGGAAATGGCACCTGCCAGCTCCTTTGTTCCTGGACAAGTCCCTTAGCAAACTCTGAGTTCAGGAACTATGTCTCCCTTGTTTAATCCTCAAGCACCTTTCAACCTGCTTCACCCAAGCTTCTCCACACTCTTTGCTCTGCTTAATCTTTAAGGACAGATCTCAGCTTCCTATCACCTTCTGTGCTCTCTCAGAGCTGAGACAGCTGATTTTTAAAAGTTCCAAGCTTTAAGTCTGCTGGTTGTATACGCTCACAAATGTCATCCCTTCTGATTTTCAAAGCCATAAGCTATGAGGATGTCTCTACGCTTTAGAGGCTCCCCGGTGTAGTAGTTTGTTTCTGGCCCCTCTGTGACTGTGGTTCCCTCCCTCTGGTGGTCAGAAATATGGGCTTTAGATTCCTACAGAGTCCTTGTCCTTCCTACCATCTTTGATGTGATTCCCTCTCTCCATTTAGTTGTATAGTTTTGTGGGGAAATCTGAAGGTCCATTTCTGGGTGACTCTGGTGTGAGTGTTACCTAGTTGTATCTGTGGGATGAGGTGAGTTTAGGGTCCTTCTACTCTGCCATCTTCCCCACAATTCAGTTTATTTTGTCTCATAAAAATATTACGACTCCAACTTTCTTTTCACTTCCGTTTGCATGATAAATGGTTTTGTGTCCCATTACTTCCAATCTGCTTTTATTTTTAGGTCTGAAGTGATTCTCTGCTAGGCAGCATAGAGATGGGTCTTGCTTCCTCTTTACAGTCTATGTTTTCTGATTGGGATATTTAGTCCTTTTTTGTTAAAGCAATCATTGAGAAAGTATTTGTATCTCTCTAGTTGACTTCACAAGGAAAAGTGTGACAGGCTTCGCTCTGAGAAGGAGGTCTGCGTGGAACGCCTCTTTCAACTCATGGCTTGTTTCTGGCTGACGGAAGGCTTCTCAAGGGTGTGTACGGAAGCCTAGGGAAAAAGCGGCTACACTTCTCTCTCCGGGGGGAAAAAAGCAAGAACCCAAAAGCATCGGCGAGAAACCGTCTCTCAACGATCACCTTCTTTCCTGACGAGACAGAAACATGTTCAACTCTGTGTGTGTGTGTGTGTGTGTGTGTGTGTGTGTGTGTGAGGGCACGCGCGCGCGCGCGTGCGTGAGTGAATAAGGAGAGTGCCATGTACTGACCTGGGAAAAGCAAGTCTGCGTCTACGGCGACTCGCCACTAGCATCTTCAGGTATCCTGGAGAGAGAAGCATTTCCAAAAGTGGGTGTGGAAGCATCATGAAAGTGCCGTACGCTTTACTACCTTTCCCTGGACCTAACTCCGAGAAACGTCCTCCCTGACGATAGAAAAGAGCTGAGCCATCTCAAGGCTGCGTGTGATCGCACAGGGACAGTTCCCTGGACCTAACTCCGAGAAACGCGTCGGGGTACAAGGCAGCTTTCAACGGACGTCTTCTTTCGTGAGCCCAGAAGCGTTTGCATATGTAGGCGTGGAAGCGTCAGCAGAGCGCCGTAGACCCTCCCTCTAAGAGGCAACCTCGCTTCTGCGAAGCCGTCTTGCACCTGACATCCTTTGCCTTGGAGACGGGAGCCTTTTATATAGTCGTGGTGGAAGCACAAGGAACGTGCCGTGCCCTGTCCTCATCTCTTAGAAACAAGGCCGCGCGCAATGGGACTTTCAGCGTAGCATATGGACGGGGTCATGAAGTCAGTCGAGATTGCAAGTGGACGTGTGCAGGCATAAGGAGAGTGCCCTATCCTTAACTCCTTGAAAGCGTGACGGAGGGAGACCGTCTTTCAAGCGAACCCCTCTCCGGAGGATATATCGAAGCAGTGACAAAAGTGGATGTGGAAGCACAACGCAACGGTTCTATACGAAACTCGGAAAAGAAGGTGGTGTAGAAGGCAGCTTTCCCCCGCGTCTTGGTTCAGGTTTAGGGAAGGGATACTCACTGCGCGTGTGGAAGCCTAGGGAAAGTACCATGGGCTGATGTGTGAAAACCAAGCCTGCGCAGAACGCAACGTTCAGCGCACATCTTGTTTCACGAAGAGAGAAGCCTTTCCAATGTGTGCGTGGAAGCCTAAGGCCAAGTGCCATATATCCTTACCCCCACGGAAAACCGCTGTAGGAAACCCGTCGTTCAACTCACAGATTCCCGGAGGAAGTTTTTCTAAAGTGCGTGTGGAGGCCCAAGGAAAAGTGTGACAGGCTTCGCTCTGAGAAGGAGGTCTGTGTGGAACGCCTCTTTCAGCTCACGGCTTGTTTCTGGCTGAGGGAAGGCTTCTCAAGGGTGTGTACGGAAGCCTAGGCAAAAAGCGCATACACTTCACTCTCCGGGGGGAAAAGGGCAAGCACCCAAAAGCATTGGCGAGAAACCGTCTCTCAACGAACACCTCCTTTCCTGACGAGACAGAAACATGTTCAACTCTGTGTGTGTGTGTGTGTGTGTGTGTGTGTGCGCGCGCGCGCGCGTGAGTGAATAAGGAATGTGCCATGCACTCACCTGGGAAAAGCAAGTCTGCGTATACGGCAACTCTCCACTAACATCTTCAGGTATCCTGGAGAGAGAAGCATTTCCAAAAGTGGGTGTGGAAGCATCATGAATGTGCCGTACACTTTACAACCGTTCAACACCCAAACTCAACACCCAAAAAACAAATAAGCGAGTCAAGAAATGGGCAGAAGATATGAACAGATATTTCTCCAAAGAAGACACACAAATGGCCAACAGACATATGACAAACTGCTCAACATCACTTGGCATGGGGAAAAAGAAATCCAAATGACAATGAGATACCACTTCACACCAGTCAGAATTGCAAAAATTAACAAGCGAAGAAATAACAAATGTTGGTGAGGAGAAAGGGGAACTCTCTTACACTTCTAAGTGGGAATGAAAACTGGTACAGCCACTTTGGAAAACAATATGGAGGTTCCTCAAGAACTTAAAAGAGAGCTCCCTTACAACCCAGCAATTTTATTTACCCCAAAGCTACAAATGTAGTGATCTGAAGGGGCAACTGCACCCCGAATGTTTATAGCGACATTGTCCACAATAGCCAAACCGTGGAAGGAACCAAGACATCCATCGACAGATAAATGGATAAAGAAAACATGGTATATACATATACAAAGGAATATGACTCAGCCATCAGAAAGGATCAATATTTAGCATATCGATGTGGAAGGCACTGGAGGGTATTATGCTGAGCAAAATAAGTCAGTCAGAGAAAAACAATTATTATATGGTTTTACTCATATGTGGAATAGAAGGAACAGCACAGAGGATCATAGGGGAAGGGAGGGAAAATGAATGCGAAGAAACCAGAGAGGAAGAAAATCCATGACAGGTTCCTAACTATTGGAAACAAACTGAGGGTTGCTGGAGGAAAGGTGGGTGGGGAGATGGAGTAACTGTGTGATGGGCATTAAGGAATGCATGTGATGTGATGAACACTGGGTGTTATACACAACTGATGAATTGTGGAACGCTACATTTGAAACTACTGGTGTACTCTCTGTTGGCTAATTCAATTTCAATGTTAAAAAAGTCTATTTTGTCTGATATAAGGATTGCTACTCTGACTTCTTTTGACATCCACTTGTATGATTAATGTTTCTCCACCTCTTAATTTCCATCTGCAGGTGTCTTTAGGTGTGAAATCTTTTATATATATATACAAACTCTGTCGTGCTCTTTTGCTTGGAGCATTTAGTCCATTTACATTCAAACTAATTATCATTAGACATGTATTTATTGATGTTTTGTTACTTGTTTCATAGTTTTTTGTGTAGTTTTTCTCTGATCCTTTCTTCTCTTGCTCTCTCTCTCATGGTTTGCTCGTTTTCTTTAATGATATTCTTGGATTTCTTTCCCTTTATCTTTTGCATGTGTATTAGAGGTTTGGGTTTGTGGTGACCCCCTGGATTATATATAGCCTTTTCAGTCTATATTAAGTTGAATGCTGTTTAAGTTCAAACCCACTGTTGACTCCTCCTCATGTGTTAGGGTATATGTTTTCATATTTTACATACTTTTATTTTGTGAATCCCTTAACTGATTTTTACAGAAATACTTATTTTTACTGCTTCCTTGATTCATTATTGTCATACTCTCACTTACGATTTTTTTCCACTCATAGTGTCCCCTTCAATATTTTTTGTAGTTAATTTAGTGGTCATGAACTCTTTTAGTTTGTGTGGCTAAGAAACTCTTTTTCTCCCCTTCTTTTCTGAAGGATAGGCTTGCTGGATAAATTATTCCTTGCTGCAGATTTTTCTCATTCAGCACTTTGAATATTTAACGCCACTTTCTTCTGTCCTGCATAGTTTCTGCTGAAAACTCAGCTGATAGATTTATGGGCTTTCCCTTGCATGTTAACTGTCTTCTTTTATCTTGCTGCTTTAAATGTTTTTTCTTTATCACTACCTTTTCCCATTTGGATTACTATGTATCTTGATGTGGACCTCCTTAGGTTGATTTTGTGGGAGGGGATCTCTATGCCTTATGGATTTGTATAGGTTTCCTTCACCAGATTAGGTTAAGTTTTCAGCTCTTCTTTGGTCAAATAGATTTTCTGCCCCCCTTTCCCCCTTTTCACCTTCTGGGATCCCTCTCATGTGGGTGTTGTTACACTGGATGGAGTCACTGAATTCCCTAAGTCTCTTCTCATTTTTGCATACTTCTTTTTCCTCTCATTTGTTCCGCTTGATTACTTTCCATTACTGTCTTCTAGTTCATTAATTTGTTCCTCTGCTTCGTCCATCCTGCTAATTATTCTATCTAGTATATTCTTCATTTCATTTCTTGTGTTCCACATCTCTGATTATTTCTTTCATATCTCTTTGTTAAGAGTCTCAATGATGTTCCCCCTTCTGATGTCCTCCCTCTTTTCATTTCCCCAGTGAGTATCTTTATAATTGTTATCTTAAATTTTCTGTCAGGCATGTTCCTTATATCCATTTTGTTTAGGTCTCTTGCTGTGGCTTTGTCCTCTTCTTTCGTTTAGGACATAGTCCTCTGTCTGCTCATTTGGCCTACTTCTCAGAGAATATCTCTCTGTTAGGAAGGTCAGATATATTGCTTGTTCTTGAAAATACGGGGCAGAACATACATTTTTCACTTGGTGATGCTGGTTCTCCTCTGAAGGTAATGCATAGCAACAACAGAGACTGGATCTGGACTGTGTCATTGTGCACAACACATGGGGTGTGCTGTTTTAACAAGATGCATGCGTGTTCTGTGGGTGATGGGGAGACATATTGTTGTCAAGGATTGTGTGGGTCTTATCAGGGAGGGTATCCACAGCACTGGGACTGAAGCAGGTGTGGTAGGTGTGGGGATGGGCCATGGTTTATGCAAGTTAGTGATTGCTAGATTGTGCTTGGTCTTGCAGGTAGGTGTGTGTTTATAATGAGGGGCCGTAGAGGGAAATGGCACCTGCCAGCTCCTTTGTTCCTGGACAAGTCCCTTAGCAAACTCTGAGTTCAGGAACTATGTCTCCCTTGTTTAATCCTCAAGCACCTTTCAACCTGCTTCACCCAAGCTTCTCCACACTCTTTGCTCTGCTTAATCTTTAAGGACAGATCTCAGCTTCCTATCACCTTCTGTGCTCTCTCAGAGCTGAGACAGCTGATTTTTAAAAGTTCCAAGCTTTAAGTCTGCTGGTTGTATACGCTCACAAATGTCATCCCTTCTGATTTTCAAAGCCATAAGCTATGAGGATGTCTCTACGCTTTAGAGGCTCCCCGGTGTAGTAGTTTGTTTCTGGCCCCTCTGTGACTGTGGTTCCCTCCCTCTGGTGGTCAGAAATATGGGGTTTAGATTCCTACAGAGTCCTTGTCCTTCCTACCATCTTTGATGTGATTCCCTCTCTCCATTTAGTTGTATAGTTTTGTGGGGAAATCTGAAGGTCCATTTCTGGGTGACTCTGGTGTGAGTGTTACCTAGTTGTATCTGTGGGATGAGGTGAGTTTAGGGTCCTTCTACTCTGCCATCTTCCCCACAATTCAGTTTATTTTGTCTCATAAAAATATTACGACTCCAACTTTCTTTTCACTTCCATTTGCATGATAAATGGTTTTGTGTCCCATTACTTCCAATCTGCTTTTATTTTTAGGTCTGAAGTGATTCTCTGCTAGGCAGCATAGAGATGGGTCTTGCTTCCTCTTTACAGTCTATGTTTTCTGATTGGGATATTTAGTCCTTTTTTGTTAAAGCAATCATTGAGAAAGTATTTGTATCTCTCTAGTTGACTTCACAAGGAAAAGTGTGACAGGCTTCGCTCTGAGAAGGAGGTCTGCGTGGAACGCCTCTTTCAACTCATGGCTTGTTTCTGGCTGACGGAAGGCTTCTCAAGGGTGTGTACGGAAGCCTAGGGAAAAAGCGGCTACACTTCTCTCTCCGGGGGGAAAAAAGCAAGAACCCAAAAGCATCGGCGAGAAACCGTCTCTCAACGATCACCTTCTTTCCTGACGAGACAGAAACATGTTCAACTCTGTGTGTGTGTGTGTGTGTGTGTGTGTGTGTGTGTGTGTGGGCACGCGCGCGCGCGCGTGCGTGAGTGAATAAGGAGAGTGCCATGTACTGACCTGGGAAAAGCAAGTCTGCGTCTACGGCGACTCGCCACTAGCATCTTCAGGTATCCTGGAGAGAGAAGCATTTCCAAAAGTGGGTGTGGAAGCATCATGAAAGTGCCGTACGCTTTACTACCTTTCCCTGGACCTAACTCCGAGAAACGTCCTCCCTGACGATAGAAAAGAGCTGAGCCATCTCAAGGCTGCGTGTGATCGCACAGGGACAGTTCCCTGGACCTAACTCCGAGAAACGCGTCGGGGTACAAGGCAGCTTTCAATGGACGTCTTCTTTCGTGAGCCCAGAAGCGTTTGCATATGTAGGCGTGGAAGCGTCAGCAGAGCGCCGTAGACCCTCCCTCTAAGAGGCAACCTCGCTTCTGCGAAGCCGTCTTGCACCTGACATCCTTTGCCTTGGAGACGGGAGCCTTTTATATAGTCGTGGTGGAAGCACAAGGAACGTGCCGTGCCCTGTCCTCATCTCTTAGAAACAAGGCCGCGCGCAATGGGACTTTCAGCGTAGCATATGGACGGGGTCATGAAGTCAGTCGAGATTGCAAGTGGACGTGTGCAGGCATAAGGAGAGTGCCCTATCCTTAACTCCTTGAAAGCGTGACGGAGGGAGACCGTCTTTCAAGCGAACCCCTCTCCGGAGGATATATCGAAGCAGTGACAAAAGTGGATGTGGAAGCACAACGCAACGGTTCTATACGAAACTCGGAAAAGAAGGTGGTGTAGAAGGCAGCTTTCCCCCGCGTCTTGGTTCAGGTTTAGGGAAGGGATACTCACTGCGCGTGTGGAAGCCTAGGGAAAGTACCATGGGCTGATGTGTGAAAACCAAGCCTGCGCAGAACGCAACGTTCAGCGCACATCTTGTTTCACGAAGAGAGAAGCCTTTCCAATGTGTGCGTGGAAGCCTAAGGCCAAGTGCCATATATCCTTACCCCCACGGAAAACCGCTGTAGGAAACCCGTCGTTCAACTCACAGATTCCCGGAGGAAGTTTTTCTAAAGTGCGTGTGGAGGCCCAAGGAAAAGTGTGACAGGCTTCGCTCTGAGAAGGAGGTCTGTGTGGAACGCCTCTTTCAGCTCACGGCTTGTTTCTGGCTGAGGGAAGGCTTCTCAAGGGTGTGTACGGAAGCCTAGGCAAAAAGCGCATACACTTCACTCTCCGGGGGGAAAAGGGCAAGCACCCAAAAGCATTGGCGAGAAACCGTCTCTCAACGAACACCTCCTTTCCTGACGAGACAGAAACATGTTCAACTCTGTGTGTGTGTGTGTGTGTGTGTGTGTGTGCGCGCGCGCGCGCGTGAGTGAATAAGGAATGTGCCATGCACTCACCTGGGAAAAGCAAGTCTGCGTATACGGCAACTCTCCACTAACATCTTCAGGTATCCTGGAGAGAGAAGCATTTCCAAAAGTGGGTGTGGAAGCATCATGAATGTGCCGTACGCTTTACAACCGTTCAACACCCAAACTCAACACCCAAAAAACAAATAAGCGAGTCAAGAAATGGGCAGAAGATATGAACAGATATTTCTCCAAAGAAGACACACAAATGGCCAACAGACATATGACAAACTGCTCAACATCACTTGGCATGGGGAAAAAGAAATCCAAATGACAATGAGATACCACTTCACACCAGTCAGAATTGCAAAAATTAACAAGCGAAGAAATAACAAATGTTGGTGAGGAGAAAGGGGAACTCTCTTACACTTCTAAGTGGGAATGAAAACTGGTACAGCCACTTTGGAAAACAATATGGAGGTTCCTCAAGAACTTAAAACAGAGCTCCCTTACAACCCAGCAATTTTATTTACCCCAAAGCTACAAATGTAGTGATCTGAAGGGGCAACTGCACCCCGAATGTTTATAGCGACATTGTCCACAATAGCCAAACCGTGGAAGGAACCAAGACATCCATCGACAGATAAATGGATAAAGAAAACATGGTATATACATATACAAAGGAATATGACTCAGCCATCAGAAAGGATCAATATTTAGCATATCGATGTGGAAGGCACTGGAGGGTATTATGCTGAGCAAAATAAGTCAGTCAGAGAAAAACAATTATTATATGGTTTTACTCATATGTGGAATAGAAGGAACAGCACAGAGGATCATAGGGGAAGGGAGGGAAAATGAATGCGAAGAAACCAGAGAGGAAGAAAATCCATGACAGGTTCCTAACTATTGGAAACAAACTGAGGGTTGCTGGAGGAAAGGTGGGTGGGGAGATGGAGTAACTGTGTGATGGGCATTAAGGAATGC